>NC_134415.1:14098507-14403325 GCF_030867145.1 Opisthocomus hoazin | reverse complement strand
AAAACAAGAAAGTAACAGGTTTTTACTTCTTTTTTACACTCCGGTCACTGTGGGATGTTTATAAGCCATCGCAGCCAGTCAGAAGTCAATAAGTCAGAATCAGAGCTTGTAAAAATTGATGCAGATGTTAGTAGGACCAACCCACTCTAAACTTCCTGGAGATCCTGGCCCAGGATCTGTTATGAATGTTCCATATTTCTTTGTTTATTTGCAAATGCTCTAGTTTTGCTTTCTGCAGAGTTTTTCTCTGCAGGTCCATCTCCTCCCAGGGGGAGATGTTGGGGAGTTTGGCCTGGGGACTTATTGAACACAGCCCGCTCCACCAGGGCTGGCAGCGACGGCAGTGGTACACTAGGGAGGAGGAACATAACCCCCAGAAAAGGTCATTTTAATCGCAGGAAGTCTAAATGCAGTTTGCCCAAGGAAGAAGTGTAGAGCAGTCGCTCTGTGCCAGCCCCAAGCCCTGAGTCGCCTTACAAGGGGATGTAATGTCCGGTTCCCCAGCCAGGCTGCAGAGTAGGGACTTGCTCAGCTTTGTTTAATATGAGATTTTGAGCCACCTGAACAGCCTGAAATACTGCACAGGCAGCCATTCCCTAGATCACTCCCTCTCCCCACGCCAAATCCCAGATAACCCCCCTTTGTTCTGGTTTAAAACTCCTTCAGATCTCTCTACAAGGCACACGGCTCTCCCGCTGAGATCTTAAAAAGCTTATAGCTCCCTCCCAAGTTTTTCAACACTTGGCCTGTATAAGCATAGGTCTGTATGGACTTCAGCTTTTAAAGTGTAAACCTATACTTGGGATACGGTGCAACAGAGCCTGAAGAGAAAGAGGGAGCTATATTTTATCAGCCTGACTTTTGGAGACTTACAGACTCCAGAAATTAGTGTTATAAACTTGTCAGTAGGTGATGTGTAGCTGCAGAATTATCCCAGCACTACCCCTTGTGTCCTTTGCATGAAACATTAAAGAAGAATGGAAGTTAACTATGCATGAGATGCACTTAAATTATATGCTTAAATAACACCCATCATTGTATTTTCCTATTTCATTTCAAGTCACTTTTTTCCAGACTGGAAATTCATAACCAGGTGAACAAGCATTTTCTTCCTGAGTATTTTATTTAAATACTTGCACTGTGAGTCTTCTTAGCCTTGGAGGAGAGCAGCTTTTTACCTCCTTGCAGCAGGACAGAAACATGGAAAGTGCAACCATTTTATGTTTACATTGCACAAGACTATTGCCTGAAAAATATCCTAAATAATAGAGAGCATTTCCCTTCTAGGATTGATCAAATCTCATAGCAGGGTGATTTCATCATGACCTCCCTTCTCATGCTCACCAAAATAACTCCATGACATTATACTAGTTTACCCAGGAGTATCTGAGCCTCATGTACAACCCACTGAAACAAATGGAAAGCTGCCTTTCTCTTACAGCACACAGGCAGAAATTTATCTAAGCACAGGTCAAAATATGATAGATTTCTATCCAATCTTTATTGTTTACCACAGCTGCACATGAAATAAAAGCAGACCTTTACCCACTGGAAAAAAAATTAAAAAATAATTGAGTAAAGATGATAGTTTCTATTGATCTATCTGGAATATGCAGCAAAATGCAGACTCACACAGGTTTCTGGTTTTGAGAATTCCCATCAGAAATATTAGATATAGTCTATATCTTTTCATTTTTCTGTTGTAGTATTGCTTTAAAATTATTGGCAGAGAGACCTCTGTTCCCTCATAAAAAAAAAGAAAAACAATCAGATCAAACCTGGAAGGGTATCTTTTTAATTTGAGGAAATATTTCTAATCAGGCATTTGAAAATGTATAGGTCTTCAGTGAGAAAATTAACCTTGACAATAAAAAATAGAAGCAGTGAATGCAATTATATTAAGCTTCTTTATAATTTTGATAACGGTGTTGTCAAGATCATGGGTGCCTCCACTTTGGTGAACTGATTCACTTCTCTGAAGTTGTTGTAAAGTTTTCAGATGGGGGGAAGAATTATGCTTGAATTAACACGTAAGTACTTTCCAATTTATAAAACGTCATAAAAGGGATGAATCTTACGTTTTGTGTCACAAGCATCTTCAGCATTTTTTGTGACTTATGTTCCATTTCCTGCTCAACAGCTATGCAACAGTATACCTGCAGCACATATTTGCTGTGACTGAATAAGATTTCTTGTACAAATCAAAATCAGGCAAAGCTGTAGAGGTGAATTCAGGCTGACGGCTATCTCAAAGCCCACCCTAGAGAAAACATAAACACCACATATATGCTTTTTAGAGTCATACTGAACACCCTGCTGTTGTACAGTGAGTGCGAAAGGCCAATTTTTGTTGCCAGCCCAGGGTCATGAGTTTTTCAGTGTAAATCAGTGTCATGTTCATCCATTTTAAAACCTTTCTCAGCTGGACAACCACACACCTGATTGTCTGTCAACTGTATCAGTCAAGAGCCATTCCGTAAGAGCTGGTAGACATGCACTAAAGATGCAGTACAAGTGATAACAATGGGTAAATCAAACCTGGACTGCTTATTTGGAGCTACATGTGGGTCAGTTTCTATTACAGAAAGGATAAGAAGTGGGGTGGAAAGGAAAGGAATGATGGTACTATCTTGGTTTTCAAAGGAGAAAGCGTTCATCTGGTCTGATCTGAAATTAGTACAGAAGATACATTCTTAAGTTTTCTTCTTTATTGAAAGTCTTTCAGAAACAAATATCTTGCAGCTGGAGGTAAAGGGAAATTACTCCTACAGCTATGCTGCCTTTTGTGCCCAGGGGTAATATTTTCATATCTCCGTAACACCCATATATCATGGGAGAGATTCTTACCTGCTATAACTGGCAGAAATCTGTAACGTCCCCTTGAGGATGAGCACGATAGTTCTTTCTCTGCACATTATCGCTTGTGCAATGACAGATCAGTGTACCTAACACTAATAAACTGACTTCAATTCAATCTGCACAGTACCAGCGTTAATGACAATATACATGGAAAACACCCTTGGAACACTTTCTAATATTCATTTGTCTCCAGGAAAAAAATGTTGGTTGGTTTTGTATTAAGTGGACATTATCTCCAAGAATGTTAGATGAATTAAAACAGCTTTCAGCCTTCTTAACACAGTCTATCAAACGCAAACAGAAGTTTGATTTTCTGTAAACAAACTGTCATCCTGTTTTATGATGATACCTACTTGTACCACCAGAACAGATGACAATAACATAAGTTCTGTTGCTATCTTCTCACATCTGTCAGGAGCACATTTCTGAAGGGATCCAAATATTAGCTGTGCAGATTTGCTGGAAATAATAGAAAAGCACAATTCAAAATAAAGGGATTCACTCACAGTTTGGCTAGTGGGAAGAAAAACCTACTTGCCTTTAGCAGTATTTTTCACTCCATTCTTCTCCTACCCAGGAATGTGTCAAGTCCTCCCTCAGGAAATTTGACTCCGTTGTCCTCAGACATCTATGGCCTACTGTCAGCAGAATCTACCTTTACTAATAAAGATAATAGAAAAAGCATTTCTGTGTACAAAGAAAATGACCATTTATGGGAGATATCTTAGACTTCTCAGCCATCAAAAGGCTTTTGTTATATTCACAGACATCTTATCAATCCACGAGTTTTTGTCATTATTTTCTTATTTCTTTTTCTCCCCCATCATTTAATGATGGGAAAATATTCCAGACACCTTGGAGGGAGGTGGGCTGAACTCTGTGGACGTTGTATATATTCACTGGTGTTAGGAGAGGTTCATTTGGTGAAGAGCTGTAAATTTGGGTGTTTGAATAGGAGTTACATTGTTAGCTGGCTGAAGCAAATTGTTGTTTTGTAGATTGGAAGCAGAAACTCAAGAAGATACAGCAACTGCCCACAGAAATGAAAACAGAACCAAAAGGAAAATTATAGACATAATAAAGATTACTTTGAAAGCTTGGTTATATTTTTACCTTCAGATTCCTGAGGCATAGGTAAATCACCTTAGTTCTGCTGTGGTTTTTCATATCATAAATATTCTGTACGAACTTGTAGTCCTGTAAGTCACAGTGCATGTTCCTATGTCATAATATAATACTGAGTAGTTACATGTTGTTCTACCAGAAATTCACAGTTTAAATGAAAGTGGATTTTTAAGCATGAGGTCTGAAAATAGAGACAAATGTCTTTGGCATCCTTCTAGATACCACTGTATTTTGTCAAAGTTATCAGCCTAACTTCACTCATAGAATGTCAGGTGAAATCAGCAGCATTGTAACAGAATGGACTTGGCTCAATGGGACTGAGCTAAGGGTGTTTTTTAGTTTGTGTTGTATGAGGCACAGCATAAAACTCTGCAGTTCTTCAAATGTGTTTCAACCCTACTTTGCAAACACCTTTGCCATTTCATAAGTGGGTCATTTTCTGTCATAAACTTAGACATTTTTCTTGACTAATTCAACCAAATTCTGCTTATTGCTTAAATTACTCACCTACAATACAGCTGATTAGAAATTGTTACATCCCAAGACAATTTTGACTTAAGAGTTTATATGTAGAAGCAATAGCCCAAGAAAATGGTGATACAAGTTAAAGCATATTGCTTTCTTCTAATTTTATTTGACTCCAAAATAAGCCCAGGACTTCCACTGAGTAGAGTTTCAGTAGGTTTCCTATCAGTGCATCTCTCTTAGTGTTTTAGTTCACATCAGGTGCAAATCACGTAAACATCCCTCATTTACCACATTTTCATTTGCTTTGTGCAATAATCTCAGAGAGCAGAACTGGAGACCATTTGGATGAGCGAAACTGGAAAATGTATTCTGGGAGCGCACCTCAGCAGTCCCAACCACTAACAGGCTTCAGCCCACAAGCTCAGACTACAGTTACCACAATATAAAACTCTTCAAATCTGTGTAGTGTGGGTATCATGCCCACAAACTGTTTCTTACTACGAATCTTCTGCTATTAGCCATCAATATTTACTAATATAGACATAGCCTCTGGTCACATTAATAATGTAATAAAGCTAGCTACAGAGGCAACAGAATCCCCTTGCCAATTTTTTGATTACCTTAAATGATTCCTTGTAAAGCATCACTTTGAAGAATATTTCCTATGGTGTTTCATCCCTAACAGTGTCAGCAAGACAGTACAGAGAATGTTTTTGATGTATGGCATCAGAATAATGAGAAACAAGGTTGCAGCTCTCCTACTGAAGTGCTGCTAGGAGACATTGTCTGCCTTCAGGGCTAGAAATGTCCATCTTCACAAAAAGGAAACTTTTTCTGCATTTGCCAAATTGCCCTAACACCCATGGGAAACATTGGTTCTCTTCCTCAGAGCAACCATTGCAATAACATGATAACCTGCAGTGGACTCTGCTGGCAGAAACTGTCTTACCTTCCTCCATTTCAGTAGAGTTAGGCCTAAGACACATGGACAAATGTTCCTGTGCCACTGTCCTTGACAGCAACTTCAGCTATTCCTTCAACACTTCTGCCTCCCTGGAGTTTTCCATACCACCCCATGATCAGGCTTGTGGTCCTACTCATGGACCTTAAGTAGCATCCAACCTTCCTAACCTAATCTCAGCAGCATCTCACCCAGCCTCATTAACACCCTTGTCATGCAGCACATGCTGCCCACTCTCCAACACGGGTGAGGATCACACAGGTCGTATACAACCCTAACTCATAGTGGATATTGCTGCAACACAGAAACAATCTATTGTGCCTGATAGAGGGCAACAGGTAAGACTTTTTTATGTGACCTTGTGACTAAAGTGCCTCTGCAGCTGGAAAATAGCCAGAGCTTAGGTATCTAAGACATGACATTTCCAAAAGAGATCATTATGCAAGGTCAGTACCTTGACATGCTTATTTCAGGAATAAGATGGACCCTTGCACCCAGAAGTATTTAAATCTGGGAACTTGTGTTAATCTATGAAAGAAGCCCGCTATACAGTTGTAATTCTGATTGAATTTGCTTCTAGTTCTCAGTAAGGCTCAGCTAACACATGAAATTTAGGAAGCAGTTGCAGCATTTTGAATAAGCAACTCAACAAGAGTAAGAAATTACTGCAAAATAGAGCTACTGCATTTGCTTTCTAGAGATAGAGTATGCTAATATGTTTCATCTCAAAGACTTACAAGGAGATGGGGAAAGAAGAGGATATAGCAGCCTGTTGAAATTTAAATATTAACAAGACTATGTGAAGAAAAACGACAAAAAATTTCATTCACTTTTTGGATTAATTAAAAATGCTGCATTTCTACACCCTGATTGTGATTTTTTCTTAAATGATTCTTTAACATTTCATTGACAATCTCCTATGGCTTAACACTTTATTGCATGTAATGGGCTTCAGCCACCATCCCATATTTCTTCCCACAATCCAACTTAATATTTGGGCCAAAGCACAGATTTTGGGGACCGTTAAGAAGATATTGTCTGATCCTAACCTTTTTGTAAAAGGAGAACAAACAGGTTCTAAAAATTCTACATCAGCTCTAAAAATAGAGCACCTGCTGTGTTCAGAGAATATGTCTGACATAAGAAGAAAATCATACATGTGATATGTGCAATAATTTAAATAACTTTTAAGAAAAAACAGTTAGTAAATCATGTTCCTGATGAGGATCTCCATACTATTGTCCTGTTAGATATGTTTAAACATGCAGCTCCATCTTAACACTTCATTTCTCTTTTATGTACTCATATAGAAAACTATTCCCTCTGATCCTTCTAAGAAGCAGCTTAGAAAAATTAATTATGTGAATTGTGTTGTATATTTCATCTGGTATCTGGGGACTTCCAGAGGAAGGGCACTCCCTGGCAGCTCATGAAGGGATTCATATAACTTCATCTGAGCTGTTTAAAATCTGGAGATCTAACATAAGTTGGTTGACTGCCTGCTCTCTCTGACCAAGTTTTCACACCAGCAGGAGAGATCAAGAAAGATCCTGAAGACAGGTGGAATCAGTTGTGACCTGGAAATGTTTTTTCTCTCTCCATTGGCTATCAAGTATGCCTGGATCACACTAGAAAACTGGATATTTTAAACGGTGAGAGAATATGAGATGTATCCTACATGAAGGAAAGAAGAGAAAAAGTCAGATTCAGTAACACATCCAACCTGTACCATAGTTATTCCAACCCTGGTATTCTGGTATTTCATGCTCAAAACTGTGCTTTACTTCACGTTATTCCAAAGTTACGATTATACAATAAATTATAACATTCTGTGACCAGAATTAAAAGTCAGATAAGTAGAATAAAAAAAAATAAGTTTACAAATAAAATTATTAAGAAATTCAGACTTAGTTATTTTATCCATTCCAATTTTAAAAGTCTTTTAGCGTGTGAATATATTCACTAAGTCCATAATTTGCAGCAATATATCCAATCTGTCTTCATGCGCATACTGTGGACTCTTCTTGAACTTCCAAACCAGTGCATTCAGTAAAAGAAAGGATCTCTGCCAGTGGTTTTGACAGGTTGATAAGTGAATTCTCCTTCTAGTCCTCCAGGTAAGTTGACATTTTCTTCTGCCCTCAAACTGCAATGTAAATGTTCTTTAAATCACCTGCCTGGGCAAACTCAGCCATTTACTTGATAGTCTACAACAACAGTCAAAATATTGTTGTGTAATTCTAACCCCACAAGATGGTGAAGCTTGAGCTTCACATAGGGTTATAAATTTATTTACTCTATTGACACCTAGCATCAGTGTTAGTTTCTAGTTTCCTGGTCAAGGGTACATCAACATCGAATTTGTGTTAGCTGAAGAACGAAAAGATTCCATGGGAAATTGCATTATTTTCTGATCCAAGCATATAAGTTGAGCCACTGATAATGTCTTAATTGCCACTATATTGCCAAAAGCTGATGCAAACTCAAAATTACAATGTAGTTGGAAGTCTTTGTAGTGAAGCTTAGAAGTAAAAGTATCACTCTTTCAGGAGCTTTTAAAATTGTTAATTTGTCACAAAATAATAAACTTCTTTTTCAACTCATTATATTCAGAGATACATTGCTTTAATACAACTTTGTCAAATCAATTCTCTCTCAAGTAGGATGTACCAAAGTATAAGTATTTAATTTGGATAGTTGGTGAACTATAATATTTGGTAATTATAGCGTTTATGTTTATTCACTACATTATCCAAAACATTTCTCTCACAGGTACCTTGGCACAACAACCTCAAAGAAGTAAAATCTCCATGGCAGAAAGTGAATGATTTTTAGGTTTACCATGAATTGGTTGTCAGAGAGTTATGAACATATGGAAAAGCTAAAACCATAAACCAGTTTAAGACAAGCCTTAAAATCTTACTTTGTTTGTATTTATTGTAAAGAAAATTGTAATAATGTTACTAATAAAAGCTAACAATACTTACCCAACTATCTAGGAATCTTACTTTGTCAATATTTCTGAAGCAGCTTTAAAACACTAGGAGAAACAGAAATAAGCAATTTCAGAGTGCAAACAATGTGTTTATGTACTTATAAAACCCTTTTTTTTTGTATTTTCATCCATTTCCACCTTGTCTGCCTGTTCATCCATCTCTGTCTGTGGGAATTTCACAGAGCACCAAGCACCCCCTCTCGAATGCTTGGAAGTCTCGTATGGTATTTATAGAGAACAATGAAGAGAAAATTAACTGGATGATAAATGGTCCCTTCCTGAAGAAATATTCACTCACATCGACTTTACTGAAGAGAGGTCTCCTACACAAGCCTGCTTTTTGGTCTGGTTTGGTGAACAAACCACAGAGTATCTAAATAACTTCCTATACTCAGACTGATTTGTTTTCTGATTTCAGACAGATGTAGCAAGATCTGATATCTGAGAAGCTTAGGAGTCCAAAAAACACCATAAGTAGGAAGGCAGGAAGAATGAATCCAGACATTTGAAGGTTTTGTGACTGGCAAGGCATTTGAAATGAGTTCATGTTTAAGCTGGTCTAGCTTAACTGTTTGATTCTTCTACCATTTGGTGAGGGTCTTGGAGGCAAAGCCCAAGGCGAGGACTCTGAAGTGCTGGAAAGATTTACTGGATGAGACAGAAACAGTCTGATATCAAACACAGTTTTACTGCTTGGCCAAATGAAGCGCTTTTCAGCTGTTTGTTAACTGATCTCCAAGGTTAAACAGCATCATCTCTCTCTCTTAGTGGAATAATAGAGGAAAACAAGTAACCACTGCTAACAAAATGAGGCCTCCACACCCAGCTTGATGGTGTTGCTCTCTCCATCTGATTTCTACTGGAAGTAGATTTTAGAGGATTTGCCCCCTGTACAACAACTCCACAAGGCAGCAACCACTGCCAAAGGAACTCAGCACAGTGGACATAAGGTTTTCTGAAATAATGCATGGGACATCAGGTCAGGCAGACATACCTAGAGTGCAGGTGTGTCTGATTAATGAACAAGTGGGCCAAAGAAGATAGCAGGAGCTGCTGAAGGGTCTGAGAGGGGTGGAGGATGCAAGCTGCTTTACAGTATACAATGACTTCAGGCTGCCTAAGTGACAAATAGGCACGGCATTCTTTAACTCCGTCATGCTCCCAACAGCAAAGGATGCTTTATTAAACTTTGGTAGTTCTTACAGTACAACTTCTTGAGCTGAAGTGACAATAGTTTTTGTTTTGGACCTGGAAGATGTTTGTCTCCAGTTCTCTGAAAATGACTGTCACTGTTTATGATGTAAATTCCTGACATCTGTGGGAAATCTTATAAAAATTCCATTTCCTGACAAAATGATCTTATTCTTGCAGGTGAGTCAAAAAGCCCATTAAAACCGCTTTTACTTGAGACATCTCCTCCCTTTTGTTGCCTGAAATAGGGGAAGTTAGGGAGTACCCAGCATGTAAAAATGAAGATTGGCTTTAAAAAAAATGGGTCCTGAAATGTGGGAATGAAGATACATTTCCCTAGATGCTCTCTGAGCAGCTGTGCTCTGGGATCCTGCTAACTTATTTTTCTGACTGAACTTTAACTGTTGCCTTTGTGGATAAGCATGTGCTGTGCTTCATTTCACTTGAATTTCAGGCTAGGAGCACAAAATAATACAAATCAAACCTTTTATCCCTGAGATGTTCCCTCACTTTACCAAAATTACATCATGTTTTCAATGAACCCCATCTTTACCGAGGTAAAACAGCCTTCAGTTTCTCATATTCGTTTTCATATTGGCTACTTTGATACGTATTGGGGTTTTTGCCTTGGAGTCAAGGAAAATAAAACAGTAATTGTCCTTGGAGACTGTCCCCTGAGCTAACTACATCCTACAGCAACAGAACAAAGGTAATTCTGTGCCTCTTTTGAACTTCTTGAGAATCCCTTAATATGCATCATTCTGCCTGGTGCACTTTCCATGTCATCCACTTTTTGGTTTATTTTTAAGATTCATTTGGTTTAGTTAGTTATTCCAGAAGCCCCAGACAATATTTTCCAGATCACTTGCTCGGTGAGCATTTATGCATGTTCTCTGTGAAGACTTTGAAATTACTTTTGTTTCCATTAATTTCATCTCACATCCTTCTGCTGCAGTTAATTATTTCTGCTAAACAATGTATTTCTAACATGTTCCCCTTTAGCACTGCTGTAAGAGATGTCAGGGAAGTTCCTTGTTACTTTTGGCTCCTTGGCTTATATTCCATTTTGCCTTTCAACAGTGCTTGTATCTTGAACACACAAGAAAGCCTTTTCCATCAGTACCATATAATCCTTTTTCCTGTTGCCTTCAAGTCATGAAGCATACACTCTCGTTCCATTTCTCTCCTTTACTTCTCTGCACATTGATAGACCTGCTTACTCCATCACTAAAACCACACTTGCATCTGGATTTCACGAGTCCTGGGAGAAAAAATCTTTAAAGTATATCATAAACTTAATATATATGTATAAACATACGTATGTGTCTTAACAAAAAAAAAAAAGAACCATCAGTTATAATGGAATACCTTTAAGAAAATGTTAGCATACCAAAGGCCTTGTTCCTGTTTCTCTTCATGTGTTCAAGAGTTTCGCAAGAGATTAGTAGGACCTTCAAAATGGAGTGTGTTGCCTGGTATAGGAAAAAAACCCAGAGCCACAGTATCTAACAACACCTACTTACTGGCCACAGAAAGACTGCCCAGACTGCCACAGTCTAGTCTAGAAACATCAGTACACAATGCAGCAGACAACATGAGACGCCATCAGAGATTCAGAGGGGACATCTCACTATCCACGCTCCACCATAATGTTATCTGAAAGACTCTAGGCACCCCATTCACTTTCACAGTTTCCTATCTCATTTTCCAATGTTACTTCACAACAGTTAGATCTCAAGATTCTTGAGAGACACTGTTTCATTGTGATTGTCCTGGGCATCTCACAATTTAATCCATAATGTCACAGACTGTGACAGCTACGGTGGGACTGCCAGCATTTTCCCTTGCCTGCCCCTCACACTGGCATTTTTCTGCTAACCTGCCAGCACAGCAGATTCTGTTGCTGCCAAGCACTGCCCATGTCAGGGGCTGGCCAATTTTAAGGAAGGCACCACCGGAGTGGCATGCACTGTGAGCCCCAGACTCATTGGAATGTGGGGCTCCTGCTGTATTAATAAAATCTGCTTTATACAGTTTCAGTTCCTTCTGTCCAGTAATGATCCAGTCAAGCACAGAGGCAAAGGGAGAAAATCAGCAAAAGTAATTTGAGTTTTCACTGTGAAGCCTGTCATAGCCATCTGAAAATCCTACTTTCTATCTTTCTAGAGGAATCGCTGAACACGTCAAGCCTGCAAAAGGTGTGTTAATAGGTGCAAATTACTGAGCTCCCTACGACACACTTTGTAGTACTCAGGGTGTCTGAAGTGTACCGGCTCTCTACTACTTTAACAGTGAAGATTTATTCAAAGAAGCCAGGGAGGCAACACAGCCTCTTATTATAGATACCCAACTCATTCTGAGTAACAGCTGCTTTAATTTTTAAAATGAAATTGTTAACCTTTAAATTTCTTTGCAAATTCTTGTGTTTATCAGGTGAAGAACATGTTGGAAATCTATTTCTGCTTCCTCACACAATGAAGTGTTGGCTGCATGCTAAACTTCCATGTGATCTGAAGGGGAATATACATTGAGTGAACATTCCCTGGCGGGTCTGTCCCAGTATTGCTCACACTGATCCGGCTGATTTTGACAGGTTGGAGACTGGTGAACAAGTGCAGTCTAGTTTCCACAGGGAGCCCTCCTGCAAAAAAAGCACAAGGAAATGTGTCTCTGTTCCTGTGCCATTATGTTAAAGTGTCAGAAAATTCACAATTCAACCTGAAGATACTCAAGAATCTGGAATTAAAATATTATCCATGGTCTTTTTAAGACGTACTTTTCTCTAAGGATGCAAATGAAGAATGTCACCTATTTAACCATGGCGAGATATGTTAGATACAGGAGACACAGTGACATCCCACAACCACAATGCTACAGCATCTCTTGTCTCTTTCCGACTTGAATTTACCAAGGCACTAAGAGGATGGTAACTTGCTTTTCCTCTATGTGTTACTACAAAATACACGGTGTGCATATATGGTTATTTGGATCACACACATCTGCATCCACTCCTTTGCATCCTGCTATCTTTGAAGATTTTCCCTAACTTCCTAACACCATGAACCTGATGGAAAGCACTTGGTCCCAGTTACAGCATCTGCCTCCTCACCTTATAACTTTGGTCAAGTTTCACATTCCTGAGTCTCCCATTGCTTTTCACCTAGTGCCCCTGATTACTTTTCCCCTAGTCTTACCGTGTTTTTCCCCAATACTATGTACCTTCCATGGGAGCCACCTCAAACTCACTACTGGTGTTCCTGCTTGTCATGCTATTAACACTGGTTGGAGCATGCTACTGAGGCATCAGTGATACATATTTCTCAACTTTTAAGTCTCTGTGCACATGTATTTTTTGTGGTGTTTATCAAATACTTAAATGACTGTAACTTGCTTTGTTGTGCACTGTGCTTGGTTTTCCCTGGTATAAAATAAAAGCACCAAAACGAGAGTGAAGAGGGAGCAAGCAGCAATGTTTCTCATGCCAGCAGCAGTCACTTTCCATGAGCACCCACATAACAACAGCTTCGGGGTCTGCAGGTGCAGGGACATGAGAACAACAGCACCAGACTAAAAGCATGGGAATGCAAAGGAAAACTGCCTGTGAGGCTCCAGGCAGCTCAGGTGAAAGGTTACAGAGCTGCAAATAGCAGACCTGTAGCGTTACAGATCCTGAAGCACTAAGGCACCTCAGGCACCATGCATCTTTATTTTTTGTTTACCTTCTTCACCCCACATATGATTTCACAGATGCCTGACGTACTACCTGTCTTCATCTCTCTCCAACCAGGGAAGTCTAGTTAGTCATTCTTCATGCAGAGCCTGACTGGTATCTGTGATCATCCTCGTCCTCTATCTCGGTGTTATTTTCAGTTCTATCTCAATCTGTGGAGATGGTTGCACTAGAATTATACACAATTTTCAAGACATGGTGCATGAAAGTATTATAGAGTGGTCTTTTGATGTTCTCTGTTGTGTTCTTCCTCTCCTAAATAATTCTTCACATTGTATTTGTTTTTTCACTGCAACGGAGTAATTCAGTGACCTTTTGATTTTATAATCCCTGAATCTTGTTCACAGTAAGCAGAACCAGCCAAATAGTTGTAATACACTGTGAATCTTTATATTTTGAAGGTTTTCTACATAAATTATTCCAGCTGAAGCTGGATCACCACATGAACATGGGCACTCTGAAGGTAAAAACTCTGTATGTATGCAGACATGTAAAACGTCATGTTGAAGAATGTTTATTCAAATAATTTAGACACAGAATATTTTACATGTGTTGAGAGAAATACCCACGATTTTGTAGTCATTTGCTCTGGGGAGAGGACTTGTCAGGTTTTAGAATTCCAAAAACTCTTATTTAACTTTCAATAAAGCTCCTAAAACATAGGCTTCTCTTCAGAAATACCTAGAAGTGCTGTTGTCACACTGTAAGCAACCAACCTTCTGTGCAATTGACTTAGAGTCAATCATGAAAAACATTTTCAAATGAATATTCATTATGGAAGCTTTTTTTTTTGATTGCTGTGGAACTCAATAGAGGTACTGGGACAATGCCGACAATGCCACTATTTGTATATAAAGTGAATAAAGACAGTGTGTTCATCGCATATGAAAGGTGTTTATTCTTCTTGGGCTGCCATTTCTGATGTGGAAGCTCAAGAACTAAGGCAAAAATTAACCCATTCCTGCTTGTGTGTGGAGAATTACAGCATTAGCAACATCAGTCCAATGCTAAGGAATTTCACTTAGCAGAATCCATTGAGGACCTGAAGGATCCGAAGGTCTGGCTCCCAGGCACTTCAGGGATTTGAATCTGCTTCTCAATGCAATGTGAAACTCATTTGCATATAAATTCCCATTGTAGTAAAATGTTTTATGCTTCCCATGTAGCTGAGTTGGAGTAGAATGGGTCACTGAGGAGAAAGGAAAATATTTTAATCTTTTGGAGACTTTGGGGTGACCCCCATCATCTCCTCCTCTGCTTCGCTCACAAGCAGCATCTTGGAGGCCAAAGTGCCCCTTTGCCTGAGGGGCGGTTTCTCAGGGCAGGCTACAGCACAGTGAGTGGGAATGAAGCACACAGACCCTGAAGCCCTGTACCCTGACCCTACATGGCAAACTGTCCTCTATTTAACATGCCAGCTGTTAGCCTGTCCCCAGCAGTGCATTTTGTTCTATAGGACTAGCCACAAAGATTCTGCAATAAAGTATCATCACAGTCAATCACAGATCCTTAATGACTTTTGCATTCTTGATTATTTTCAAAAGGAAATATCAGAGATTCAGCTGACAGAGAATGCAGAGATAGAATCAGTAATAATATCAAAGCAAGTGAATAAAAAAAAATTCAGAGGGTAGTGTTATCACAAGGTAATAGATTTATGTTAATCCATTTTTAGTAAATTTTTGTACCTATAAATGTTTCTTCTTTCCAATTCTTTTGTATTACTTCTTAATCTAAAAATATTTTTCTGTCTTCACTCAAAAAGATTGAGTTCCTTTCTGTTGAATAAAAATAAATAAATAAATATAAATTATAATTGTTGAGTGAATCTAGTTAGCAGAAGTACATGGTTAATTTTGTATTGCAGTATAAAGCCATTCTAAACTATTTTTTTCATTATAGTCATGGCTTTGCAAGGCATTTTTGGTGGAAATGTAAAGTCCTTTTTCATTCAACAAAGTCCTTAAAAACCTGCTTAAATAATAACCTGATTTTTTTTTTAATTGAGCTAAAATCTGTTATAAACTTCTTCACAATGTAAAACACAGACAGGTAATTCACTTCCTCAGAACTGTAAAGTTTATCTCTAATTGTATAACATTAACGCAGTCAGGGCAGAAACCTTAAACCTTTCATTTGTTGAAAAATGCACTTCATGGAATTTGTGAATTCAGGCAAATATAACAAGAGTTTTTGTCAGTAAAAAAAGCAGTTGTTCCTTAAGCTGGAACACTTTGTTTTGACTTATTTAAGTAACACTTTTCATATGTTTTACTTTGAGACAATCTTTCATTTCAAACCTGGCAGAGCCTGGTTGGGCAAAGGTACTTGCCAGAGATGCTATTCTTCTCTATTAACTATGTGAGATGGGCTCACTGCAGCTCTCTGTTTTCATGGCTCCATCAGGTGCCTTGTATTAGGTGGTAAGAACTTGCTATGCCCTTTCTTCAGAGACAAAATTGAAGAAAATCATAAAGTCCTTTGAAAAAGAAAATAAATAAAAACCATTCCAGTTAAATGTAGCCAAAGGATCTCATAGAAGACGTAAGCCAGGACTTTGAGAGCACTTAACAACATCCGTATTCACACTGCAGAAAAAAAGCGTGGTCTAACTCTTAGATGAACTGATGACTGAAAAAAACAGAGAGACTGTGGTATTTCCATCCTTGGAGATGTTCAAAACTCAAACGAATTAAGCCCTGGCCGAGCCAGCCTGAGGCTGAAGGTAGCCCTGCAGTGAGCCCAGGGTGGGATGAGATGACCCTCTGAGGTCCCTACCAACCCCAGCTATTTTATGAGCATGATTTTCAAAGCAGTTCTACGCTACTGAGCCTGATTTTCATAAGGGCAACTGAGTTTAAACACAGAAGCACTAGCAGGATAACATAAATAAGTGATCAACCCAACATCAAGTTACTCTTGTAGTTAACTGAGTAGACCAGAAGCTGCAATTAATCTGCAACATCACATTTAAATTAAAGTGAGCATTAATAAAGGAATTGTTCCAAAATTTCTTTACACAGTTCTAAATAACAGATAAATGACTCAAAGGACTGTGTGAGGGAAGCTACTATTCAGTAGATATAGCTGATGGAACAGTCCTGCAAGGCACTATCAAACTGTAAACTATAAACTCGTTCAAAATTAGAGAAATGAGGAATTTTATGATAAGTATGGAACATTAGCAGATCAGCTGGTTTACCAATCTGAAACTGTTAGAACTTACAACCAAAAAAATTCATACCTTACTTTAACAGCTAGAACACTCTGTGAAAAATTTGCCACTAGCAGTATAGCTGTATTTTCCAGAAACCATTTGGAATACTGGTCTCTAAAAGGGAGAAGTTCCCATACTGGGTTTGACAATGAGAATGAAAATAGTGAGGATATATATTGCTTTTAAACTTTGCAGAATCACAGACAGAGTAATTTTTAATACCTAATGTAAGGACACATTTATTAATAATCAGAGAAATTTTTTTAATTCTGAGGAAACAGGACAGCATCATTGGATTGCTCTCATTAAATTTGCCAGAGCCATTCACCCCCTGATTTTGTAAGTCACCTGCACAAATCACTTACTTTTCTTACAATGTACTCCAAAGTGATATAACTGCGTGTTTTACCACTTGTGTAAGTCATCACTATTCCACTACATCAACACAAAAAAACTCCCAAAAAAATAAACCCAAAGACAATGACTATTATTCCTTGTCAATAACTTGTTCTTGATCTGTGCAAGCAAAAGTCCCAAGATACTGAACAATCTTGTCTAGCGCACAAAAAAGCCCATGACAGAAATACTAACCGTAAGATCATCCTATATCTATCCTGTAATACCCTGCCACATTCATTATATATTTTTCAATTTCTGCAGAAAACGCTTCTTTCACAAATTAAATGTGATTTTTCCCCAGAGCATGTTGAATAAATGGGTCGAAAAAATATAAACCAGGATTGTGAGGTATGCACCTGAAGGTTCATTTCCTGGTTTTGGCGCTTCTATACATCAGAGTGATTGCAGTGGTCATGGTGTGATTTTCATTGATTTGGGTTTTGGACATGTCCATGTGTGGGTGTGCGTCGGGGCCTGGAAGTGGGTGTGCGTGCGTGCATGCGCATTCTCTTTGACTCCTATCACCTGGCCCTGTTGTTCATCAGTAAGGCTCAAATCTTAATTCAGTCTCTTCTAAATATTTATATGTCGGTCTCCGAACTCTTGACAATACACTGTTTTTCTCAAGAATCCTCCCTCATTCAATGCACTGGTTGCAACCTTCTCCTGGGGAAGGCTGTCTGCCTTTTAGGAAGTACTGTAAAACGAATGCAGATAGAACAAAATGTAAAGTGTAAAAAATGTAAGATCATGTAGAAAGAGATCATTGATCCAGCAGCTTTGCAGCCTGGCACTTAACATAGTCATGAATGAGCTATTAATTCACAGATTAATTCATGGATACTATGGCTCTACATGTGAAAAAGTGTCACCAAGAGAAACTGTGAACAACCGACCGTAGGTTATCTTCAAATCTAGCCATAAAGACTTCATCTGCAGGGAAGTAGGTTTAAACTGTCCCAACAGAGAGGAGAGTTACATCTGGGTTTCCAGCAGGCTGAAGTACTAAGATATGTCATAAAAGCAGAATATAAATATCTCTGAAGCATAGACCTTCACTTTCTGGTCTTGAAAAGGCAGCATTACATTTTGGATTAAGGATGTTTGACTGGGCCCAAAATAAATTTGCTTGATGTCTTTTTATATCAAGCTAGAAGCTTTATTTTATGTCTTTGCTTCACTTCGTTGTAAATACTGGATGAAGTTCTTGTCTTACATACAAATGTGGAAAGGGCAGAATTTGTCCATGTAATATCAAATTAATGTACATTTCTCGTATAGCACTTTTTTAGATTATGACATGGAAAGATGTATGAACAATTTTCAGCAAAATTTTTAAAAAGCAAAATTGCCTCATCTCCATTTTTTACAAATGAGACTTGAGAACTGGATTCAGTAAGAACAGATAAATTTTAGAAGAATACTGACTTTTAAGGAAAATATTTATTTTGCATCAGTCATTCCTGATTTGCATTCAGTATGAATTCTTGATATGGTAGAAGAGTAGTTATCTATCTCTTTTTATACAATTCATGCTAACTAGAAGCAATATTTTTGTAAATAGACCAAGGATTCAGTGTCAATAAATTGCAGTTTTATTTAGAATTTGTGCTCCCCATAACACAATTTTAATACAAATAATAATATAAAAGTCTCATAAAATTAATAAATAAATAAAATAAAGTGATTTTGAAAAATGCTTGTTTTTTGTTAAGTGTGAAGAGTAATTCACTCTGTACTATATCCGTATTCTTCTAACAGTTCAAGAAGGTTTTGGTGTCTATGCCCAATAAATGAAAATATTTGGTCATCAGCTTGTAATATCAAAGTTAGACAACATAATTTCTAACTTTTTTGCACCCTCTGGTTTTCTAAAATCAATAGTCTGACTTGAAAATTAACTAAATGTAGTCTTTCCGCTCATTTAATCAACTGCACGTGAAAATAGATTTATTTGGAAGAAAAAGTTGTTGATGCCTGTAATAAGCACTGCCAGTTAGGAAGGTTGTGCAATAACTTTCATTTCTGTATCACATCTGCATTTTCTAAGGTTTTACTGTTCAGAAGCTCTCTCTGCTCTTTTTCCATTGTTCTTTCATGTTATTGAAGAGTTCATCACCAAAATTCAAATTAGTTCATCAAATCAAAGTTGATTTATTAATCTATAATTGCCAGGACTGAGCATCCCTCTCTAACAGTATCTGAGAAAGACAATTACGCATGCATCTAAACCAGGAGAAAGCATGTCCATTTCAGATGTGGTGAAGAGACAGTGGTTAGTGTTAACCCATCTTTGCCCATGGTTACAGATATAGCCCAGCAACCTCCCTGGGACTCTTGGACACCACAAGTCCCAGCATCCCCAGGAACAGCCACCCTCTGGAAGTGTCCTGGGGAAGCGTGGTGGGGAGCAGACCTGCAGTTCGCATTAACTTGGAGCTACTCTGCCTTATGGAAACCCACTTCAGAGCAGGCAGTAACAGCCAGGCTGTGTCTGAACAAGAGGATCATCTAATTCCAACCACATAGTCCATTAAGGCTACTCATTTCATGTCATTACACAAAATATCACAGAAAGCTAGGGTATTCTGCAATTCCCAGGCTCAGAGGAGAAAAAAATGTCAGATTGATCTTTCTAAAAAAAATGTAAAATTTTACTAGCATACATTTTGACTGAGAAAGCAGTCATATACAGGACAGCACGTGTGCTTCAGCATAAATGTGATTTGATGTCTTAAGTGCAGTGTGGTTGATGGCACTTAAGCACTCAAAAGTAAACAACATTCCTTACAAATTTTCCTCTAAGAAATCTAGGTGGTTCAAAGGCAGTAGCAGGAGAACATGCCTGGGCCAGACGAAACATCAAATATTCACTCAAAGGGTGCTACAGACATCCATTTTGGAACAAAAAATTCAAAATATCTGGGAAGTCACTGGATGTGACAGATGTTCAGTTGCCATAGAAAATCATATTCTCTTTACTAAGGTGATTAAATATGTTTGTGTGTGTCTAGTTGTAATAAACCAAAGCATATAAGATTTGTTCTCAAACCGGTTGGAAGGTGAAGGAGGGCCCCCCCCTTCCCTCTTACCTTGGTATTTTCTGTATTGTTAATGTGCAACCCTTGCATAACCACTTCCTTAGTCATTGTCGAAAGAATAAAGTGGAGATTTCTATGTACTGGGTCAACATGACCAAATAAGGAAAGGAACTGATCCACAACACGGAGGAAGACTACGGCCTTCATCCTCACGACCACCAGAGGGACCAGAGTGACCCCCTAGCAACAGCATGCGCAGCCGCAGAAGGAGACCAAGATGTTCTACGTGGAACCGGAACTACTGAACTATAAAAAGGGACTCTGGAGGAGGTGGGGTGCAGACCGTTGGCGGAGCTAGATACTCCCCGGCCGCCCAGCGCCGTTTTCCCTGCTTCACCGCTTGCTTAAATAAATTCTATTGCTAATAAATTCACACTTGATTAATTAACAATTGGCTCCTCAATTTGGATTAGTCACGGGAGGTGAGCATCTATAACAAGTTTTATTGACAATGTCTGCCTTACAGTCAATGAAGCTTATTTTGCTATATTCTGTATTTGATGTAACCAGATTATTAAGGTACGTTTACATAAAATGATCTTGCTATTTTGCTGGCCATAACCTGTCTTCCTGAAAGTAATCTGTTCATTGAAGTCCTCTCAAAATACTGAAAAAAAGGTGGTCAATATCGAATAGAGTCCCAAACTTGGAAACTACTTGTGAAGCTTATGGTAGCATCTCTTCAAATATACGGTTATATTATCTAGATCAAGACCCTGATGCTCACAGAAAGTGTACAGCTGCATAAAAATCTTGGAAAAAAAACACCTGGACTGTTGAACCAAGCATACAAGACAGTTTATTTGAATTAGCAGCCTCATAACATTAGAAAAATGATTGATTCTTGTGATGTGTTGTATTGCTCCCTAAACAAAAATTCTCAAAAGAATGTCAAAGATTCATGTTTCAACAGAGATGCTACCAAAGTAAGTTAACTGTTGGTACATGCAATGCAAAAATACTGCTGTATATAGAGAATGCGGGTTCATAAAGAAAGGTTCATTTTACTTGTCCTTTGTGAAGGACATCAAGATTTTTACACTTCTGATAAATAATTCTAACATTGTTCAGATAGTGTGCCTGCAGTGTTGGGATCAGAGAAATCCTTACCCGAAGCTTGCATCACAAAGTTGCCATAAAATCCATAGATTTGGAACACAAATTATTGGCAAATTGAGTGGTAACAGAATTTGCAATTAGTGAACAAATGGTCTTAGACTGTACCATATGAAAATACATCTATGTATCTTGAGCCTGGAGAATAATTCATTCTTTAGTAACTAAATGAACTAAATAAACTAAAACCAGCTTGTTCTCCACGGTAGAGACCAGAGTACATGATGTACAAGGAGGGCTGAGAAAGCAGAAAGCACACAGCACTTTTGACAGTCAGAGTCTCCCTGCAAATGCTCCTGACTGTTGCAAGATGCCCACACAGGTTTTGGCAGCAGTGATGCACATCGCTTCTATTAATATCATTTTCCTTGAGAACACAGTAGGATAAATTGCTATACACATGTAAATTTTGATTGAATTTCCAGGCAAATTGATTTCTTTCCTTACTGCTTACTGGTGAAATCTAAACATAATTTGCTTTTGTCAGTGACCCTAATATTTTTGTCTGCTCCTCTTACCTCTGCTGCTACTCATGTGGGGGAATGAGCAACAAAAATGTCAGTAAGTAGCCTGAGATCCTTTAGCCAAGTCCTGAGGTTTCTAAGAAATCTATTTTCTTGAAGTCTCATCTCAACAATACTCAGTAAAGCTCTTTACAATCCTCCCCATCTAAGGCTATCTAAAATTTCTCACATTTTCTACTTTACAATAAAACCTGTCTTATATTCAAACAGTTTTCAAAGGGTGTCTGCAACTCAGGAGCTCAAGTCACATTTTGAAAAAAGCTGTCTCTCTAAGTACCTTTAGTCATGTCTGAAAGGAAGATTTAGATTTCTAACTCACTTAAACTTTTTTAAATATATCTGTCATCCATCTGAAACTAATTTACCCTATGCTTTCTAACTCTGTAGGCATTCATTCCAAGACCTCATCACTCTGTTATTAGTTTTAAAATAGCTCCGTGTGCCAATTTTCTGAGCGCTTTAAAATCTTCCTTCTAGTTTTGAAATAAATGATTTGTCAGCGCATCTTTTCAGCTTTTCCTTTTCCATAGCTAAAATGTCAACAAGAATAGAAAGCATTCAGCTTTTTTATTTTTTTGAGCACATATATTTACACCGTAAGAAATATTTTGTGGTGTGCAGGTTAGATGCCTCTATTTTCACGACTAACAGTAACATAGAAACTGCGGAGGTTCAATAAGCACTTTGCAGATTTTTTTCAGGATCAGAGAGAGGGGTGAAGGGCCAGGGAAGCCCTTGCTATGTGTTTCCCAAAATCAGCACAAAGTCTAGTGGTGCCAGCAGAAGCAATGACATCCCTAGTTCTCCTCTTGTGGGTGACGGCGTTTGTGACAGAAGGCTGTGAAAAGGGCTCAGTTTGTCAACAGGGACTGGGAGAGAAAAACAGGCTGCAGTCCATTCACCACTGGCGTAATTTTTTTTGAAACATGTTGGCACCTCTTTGAGGAGGAAGAGAAAGAGCAAGTGCAGCCCAAGAGCTCCGTTTGGATGCCCAGCGCTCATTCCTGGCAGAGGTTTGGCTCAGTCTCCTAACAGGCATTGGTGATGCTTTGGATTCTGCTTTCCAACATCCATCAGTAGCAAATGGGTCCAATCCTGGCCTCAGCCAGGAATTTTCCACCTTTCATTGACAAAATGGGTCTCTGCCACATCTTCACCTTGATTTACTAGTGCAAAAAAAAATGGTTCAAAGGGATCTTCCCATTTTACAGTTTACTTTGTAGACCTGAATAGCTTTGTGATCAGCTGTCTCTATCCCTGCATGAAGTAAGGCCATCGGGAGCCCGGGCTTAACCCTCCCTTTAAAACAGGCTGAGCTTAAACAGTGCGACATAGTTCCTAAAAGTGTAGCAACTGCAGAAATAACAGAGCTGCTGTATAAAGTTTACCTCAAATGTTTCTTCAGTAGATAACAGTTTTCTCATGAATATTGTGACCATGAAGATCACTGCTATTCAAAACATTTTGAAACATAATGCAAAGCCCCATAGGTAAATTGTATGCAATTATCCATGTATTAGAAAAGTTTTGTTCTGCTTCAGTTGCGTAATCTTATGGACATCTCAGCACACTTGCAGCTCCTTCTGACAATTCTCAATTAACAGTCCCAAGCTTAGCCTCAAGTGCAAAGCTCCATTTCTTTTAAAGGAACAAAGAAAAAAATACTCCAGCTATATCTCGGATATACTATAAATCACTGTGACGCTGCGTGTTCACCCTTATCACCCACTGTACAGACGCTTTTCTACTTCTTATCTCCATCCTATCTCAAAAAAAAACCTGAGGACATGCTGAAGAACTGTCTCTCCACCAGAACTGGTTTGTAGAGGGGTGACTGAACGTAAAGATTTTGAGATGAGAGAAAGCAAGCACTTAAACACCCATTTAAACCTGAACAATGAACTTCTTGCAAAATGTTTTGGAGAGTATGATGCAAACGATTCCATCCTTATATTTTTTAGACAAGTAATGATGGGCAAATTGGACAAAATAGTGATTTTCTATAAAGTTTCACTCTATGTTCCACTAATAACGTTTTAATTATTGCAAAGCTACTCTGTAATTAGATTGCAAATGTATAATAACTCTTACCATGAAAATTATGAGAACATTGTCATTTAGTTAGGCTCCACTCTCCTCATTCGCACACATACATAAACTGCTTTGGAAAATATTTCATAGAATATAAGTGATAATACACTTTTTGCTCAGATGTTGAAGTAAGTAGTTTAGAAATAGATATGACAGACTGAGAGACAGGGACACAGAGTGAGAATTTCTTCAACAGAAATGCCTTATCCACTTCTGACAAGCCTTTTCTCATCAGTCGAAAACCAGTGTGCTGTATAGATACTACCACTGCCGGAGTGACAACGTACTTGAAAAATGAGTAAGAAAGACAAGCCTTCTGAGGGCAGCACAGTGGCGGGTGGTGGTCTCCTCAGACCTCAGTGTTGTCTCACCCCACCAGTGCCAGCAGGCCTTTCCCTCTGTGATGAATTACATTTACAAACAGGGAAGGAACTCCGCAGGGACTGATTGTTCGTGTACCTCCAGGAGCTCCTTCGGTTTTTTGTGATGTCAGCTTAGGGTGGAAGGATTGAGGGCCAAAGATATACCTGGAAGAAGATAAGGATGCTGCTGATCTATGGGTTTGCTGGGTGCTGACTGTGGCAAATGGGCTGGCTTCCCTCATCACCCACACCTGCAGGAGCACAGGAAGCTCTCCTTATATTTCTTTTCAGTGACTGCTCCAGCTCGGTCTGACTTTTTCCCACTTTCTTCTCTGAATCACTTTTCTTGTTCTCACTTTAGTTTCCTTCAGCATCTTTGTGAAGCTTTCTTCTCCCATTTCGTTCCATTCTTTCTTGCCCACGTGCACTTCCACATCTAGACTGCTTTTCTGTGTCTCTTCTTGCCTCTTTTTCTTGTCACTGACCAATTCCTCTTTGTTGTCCTTCCAGTTTTCCTGTTTTTTGTTCCATACCTTGCAGAGCATGCCACTCTGCTGGATATAATACATTCTGCAGTGGAGAGCACTCCATGGAGAAGCTACTTTTCATCCTTAGCTGTCAAAGACATTCCTGTCCTCACAGTCAAAACAGTGACTGTCCTTTCAAATGCTGTCAGTAATATTTTACATCATCTAAGTTTTGTACACAACTGGCCAGAGTTGTGCATCATCTAAGCATCTCGCTGCAGATCAGAGGCATGTGCAAGAGCCTCCCTCCCAATCTCTACATACAGCAGCCCACAGCCAGGTTGTCTGCAAAGGGACACTTCGGCCCCTTGGCTGGGCAAGGTTAGCCAGCAGCACCAGAGCTGGAGACCTGATCTCCCAGCTGTCCCGGCCCAAGACCCAGGGGTCACCTGCTTCCAGACATGGCCACATCTGAGTAGAGGACGCTGTATACCTGTCCTAGATATTCTGAGGGCAACTACTGCAATTAGATATGCAGATAAGTAAGGTCATAAAAACACACATTGTACATTTAAGCATCTTTCAAACCCTTTGGCAACTGAAATAATTGTCCTGGCAGAGGACATCAACTAATCCTTGCAGACCACGGCTGGAGGACTGCCAGGTTGCTGCACCAGGGAAAGGAGGACTGCAGAGGCTGAAAAAACCTAAATAAAACTGAAAAAATTCAAGGCAACCTTTGCTGTTGCAGGGAAGGTACTTCTTGTAATAGCAACAGTTACAAACAAGAGCTCAAATGAATTCTGAGAATACCTTCATGATAACCTACAGGACAAAAAATATCTTCCTGTGAAAAACTGATGGAGAAACCTTGGAATGAAAATGTATGAGCTGAGGATTTATTGAAATACTCCGGTGGTTTTAGGTTTGGGCTTTGGGGGGGGGGGTTTCTGGCATTCCAGTCACTTGTTTTCTGAATGAACAACCAGCTCTTAAGATCCACCAATGGTCATTTTCCCAAGCCATTTTTGAAATTAGATAATAAACAAACAGTAGATTTCTCTGACTATGCATATTTTACTCTTCACAGTGAAGCCAACATAATTCTGCTCACTGTGGTAATATGTATATTTTCCCTTACTATGTCAAATATCAAAAAATGATTGATTGACCATGAAGTATAATGGCACTGAAGATCAAATATTCAGTCCAGGGAACACAGGTTTTATCTCTACACTAGAAAACTAGTGACAGTTTATAATTTATTTTATTTTTCTAAACATGCTACTGGCCTAATTAATCTTTGATAAAGTCTTCAAAAAATCACAGGGGGATGTGAAGAATATTTCACTGCTGCAAAACCTAATACGTTCACTCAGATCATGAGATCTTTAAAACTCACTGCAAGATTAATATCATATTTCAACGTAAGGTAGCTCTAGAGGAAGTATTCCACCTCCACTATGTGCCAAGCCTGGCAGCTGTGCCAGGCTTTGCCTTTTAAACCCAGCTGTGTCTTGCCCAAACTGTCTTAATATAAGCTCTATTCAAAGAGATATTAATCAGACTGGCTAGACTGCTGGGACTTAATGATTCCACTACCTCCTTTTTTATCTAGCCTTATAAACTTTATATTGAGATATAAATTAAGACTTCAAGTGCTCTTATTTGCTTCTCCAACTCCTTGCCTGAGGCTCCCTTTAATTCTAAGCTGTCTGTTGAGCTATACAAATGATGCATGTGAGAACGCCATCAGCTTTGATATGATGTTTATTTCTCCCTGTTAATGAAGAATTTTCCTATTTTTATGCATATTTCTGATGGTTTAATAAAGTGCCATGTATGTATTGCTTTAGGTTCACAATGATCGAAAGGCTTTTTATTAAAACAGTATTTTTCTCTAGTTTCAAGATTGGCACTTGCATCCTCTAATTCTGACAGTTTACATTATTTCTCTGCATAATAGGATTGAAGCAGTGGAAGATTAACAGGAGGCAATCTAATTTAATGGTTGCAATTATAGTTGATGAAGGAATGTGTTAATCAGGAAAAATATAACTCTCACGACTTCGTATGTGGAAAAAAAGCAGATAAGTTAAAAATGGAGATGAGAAATCTGTGCTGGGTGAGCTTGCTCATCTTTATATCCACTTTTGTTCTAGAATCATATTTTGAGATAGATATTGTGGCATAAAATTACATCCTAAAGTACATAGGCTGTGTCAGCCTGATGGCTCAGCCCATAGAAAACACTGAGGAGTTGCTCAAACTTCACTAACACCTGGATAGTTACTGATGGAAGAATAACACTTTACTTACCAGATCATCTGCTTAGGCTGGGCTCATGACTGAGTAGCAGAAATGACCTGTGGGACCAGTTCTCCATCTCAGCTGCACTTTAACATTTCATGTGTATGCATGTACCAAACAACTTGAGAAAACTGTACCAGGATATTGTTGGCCATTATTTCCTAATTAGATATAAATCTCAATCTGCCTGGTGGTCTGATCTGTAGTGCAGCGTGCAGCAGGGTATTGTGACCTCACAGACCAGCCACCCAAAAAGAGTTCAGGAAACTCTTCCCTCCTTTGAAGTGGTGGAGGGGATGCATTTCCATAACACAATGTATATGGTATTATTTAGCTGTTATTAAGGTGACATGGCAGATAATTTAAAGAAATACAGCAATTTAATCAAATAGAAGTTGGCACACGCAATACACACTTCCTCATTTTTGTCTCATATTTCAGGGAGTGAGGGACAAGGGACTGCTCTTACCCAAAGGATGACCCTTCTTTCCCAGATGTCCTCAGTGTCCCCAGTCATTTGCTCCATGCATCTAAACACACAACAAAGTGGTATTGCTTCCACATTCCCACCCTGGGATAGCAAAGGTCTCAGTTCCTGCAGCACTCCTACAACCACCTCAGTGGACCATTTCCTGGTGGACCACCAGCTGCTGGCCTTGTGTGAGACAGCAACCTTCATCTCCCATGCCTGTGGCTGTGAATACAAGGTGATTCTCATCTATAAAGCAAAAGCGCTACTTCAGATCTGTTCCTTCCCCCCACCCCCAAAATGAAAACCCCAAATTTCATTCTGTATTCAGATTTATATATACAAAGTCATTCTGGTCAAAAATTGCATTTCTATCTCAAGGGAAATTTGAGTGAATGACATTAGAAAAAAAGAAACATACACAGTACACAAAATTAACACCTCATAAATATTTGGAGTAAAACTGCATATTTTTGAGGATTGGGTTTACGACTATAAAAACATATTCTCCACGTGTTATGTATAGTCTGTTGCACACCTTAGGTGATGTATAACTCTAGAGATTTCTTTCACAGACTAACAGTCTTGACACTTGCAAGCAGGAGGAGCATCCCTTCACAGTGTTGATCCCAGTTTCACAATGTCCTGTAGGCTTTGGGTCTCCCCTAGTTACCACCCTGTGGGCAAAAGGGATAAACAGGGACACGTAGTCAGCATGAAAGCGTTGCTGTGGCATTGTTTCCTCTCTCTGTCAGCCATGTGGAATGGTGATCCCATAGAATTGCTAATGAGAAGCGTGCCAGAAGGACAAAATGGGCCCAGAGCATAGTTTTTGTGAAGAAATTATTCCTCCTTACCTTTCTTTAGCACCTTGACTTGGAAATAATACCATCCCCCAGCAACAGAGGCCTGAAGATCAGAATTAACTTTTACCTTCACTCTGTGCTAAGACTATACCTCTTTTTGGCAAAACCCAAGAAGCATCTCATTATTATTACTATTATGATTATTACCTTTTGAAGGATGTGGAATTAATGGACGTAATGTTATGAACACTAAATAACTGCTAGTTTTAGAAGTGCTGAGTATCCTTCAAGGCAGAACTTTGGCTCTTTATTACTTGCGCTATTACAAAAATATTTCTGTCAGGTGGAGAAGACAAACAAGGACTCATTTTTTCCAGTTTGCAGTGCTTCAGTTCTCCCAGAAGAGAATAATCCAGGCTCAATATTCTGAACTCACTCCATTTCTGGAAGCAGCAAGTTATATCATTGCTTTCAGCATATGGTTAATTTCTGGACCTGGAAGAAAAGAAATAAGACGTAATTTCTAAACTTAGGCATAGAGATAAATAAACTATTATATAGAATCTGAGACGAGATTTCCTTTGGCCTTTGGGTTTTGAATCAAGTAGAATCATTAGCCTTTTCTCACAGATGCAACATATACTTACAATTTATTATCGCTGGTGGGCAATCCATCATGCTCCTATCTGTCCTCCTCCCTTGAGGTCCTCTCATATTGAAACTTTCTCCCAACACTCCCTTGTGTATGCTTGGCTCAGTCCTTTGCATTTGCTTAACATTTCTTTCTGAGTTAAGATCTTTATTGTTAAAATCGACCCTTAAAGCAGTTAATGGCATGGCTCCTTAGAGTTTGAAATATTTGTTGTGCCTTCAGGATATCTCATTGAAAAGCAGACTTTGCAAATCCACTGTATCACAATACCCATTTTCCCCTGTTCTCCTAGGAAAGCTGTAATTGTCCTTTCCAATTGGACTGGAAATAAAACCTGAATATTAATTTATTAGAGGTACTGATCCATATTCACTCCATATACAGCATAAATACCAAAAGAATTCATCCAAAAATGAATTTTGATTTCAAGCTCGGTTAGGAAACTGACATTTAAGAAAAGATGGGTTGTGCATACTTCATTTTTCATCCTTGGAATATGTTTTGTTTAAAACTTTACCACAGAAGGATAAGTCAACAGACTGTTGCTCTTCTGAGCAATTTTATATTTTGGAATTGTTGATGTTTTATCAGAAAGAGGAGAAAAAACATTCCATTAAAAAAAAAAAAACCAAAAAACTTTGCAAATTGATTACAGATACTAAAAAGCACCTTTGCACCTTTCAGATCCATAAAGGAAAAAAAAAATAGGATGCATCTTGCCGGTTGAAAGGTAGTGGCACATCCTAATGACATGAAAAAAGAACATATAGAAACAGAAATGAAAGAAATGAATAGAGGATATAAATATAAGGAGCCATTTGGAACTTTAAAATGAGCTCATTGGAAACAGAAATGGAAAAACCATTGGACTGGAACACTGAATGACAGGATGGAAGAAGAACGTGCGGAGGAAACCTTCCCATGGTGCGCGCATAACTGAAGTGGTTTCAGAAACACTTAAGCAGGAGGATATTAGCTGGCTGAATTCACGAATTATTTTGAGGAACTAAGGAGAACAGAAGAGGTGATTATAAAAAGGTTCAACTTTGTGGATAATACTCAAACATTTTCCAGGACTGTGATACATAGCAGGAAAATCTACTGTTATTATGCTAAACACCGCATAAGAAGAGGAAACTTTTCAACAGCTGATGTGGATGGCAAGGGAAGGACCTTAGGGTAGGTACAAAAACCTGTTCAAGAAGAGAAAGAACTGGGTATTTCACCAAAATGTGAGTTGTGCAATTAGAAGTGCCCAAAATCCAACACAGCTTTCCACACTTGCGATTTTCTGGGATGGGGCAGAGATGAAGAGGGAACAAAAACTAAAATAAAAAATAAATAGGACCGGGTCTAAACCAGTTATTTACAGATCGCTTGAGAAGTAGAACCAAAGCTGCGGTTTCTACCTCAGAAGCTCCTGACAGAGCTCCTCCTGTTTTCTGAGCCATCCCTGTTGCTCCCTGGCTACAGACCCATCCCTGTAAAAGCAACAGCAGACATTTCCCTCCTGGCCTCCTCTTCCTCTGATTCCACCTTCTTCTCTCCTCAACCTGGCTGGCCGCAGCCATTTCCCTGGTCCCCATGAGATACCAGGTTTGACTGACTCAGCCCAGGGCCAGATGAGAACCAGCAAACAAGCACAAGTAACAAGTAATTTTGGCTGAACCAAATCCAGCTACATTTCAAGATTTTTCTATGAGTCTAAAGAGAGACAGGTAACAAATAGGCAGCAAGAGAACTGAGTTTTTCTGTTTAGATGGCATTTCACTGGCACAAATTCGTAGAGTGATATTATTAAAGGCATACCTTAAATCAAAGATATTTTATGCCATGTTTACAGTTACAGTTTTAGGCCATTTAATCTGTAATTTCTTTAAACTTCCTATTCGTTAACATATTATCAAATTTCTAGGCATTATGTAAAACGAAACTGATTTCATAAAGGAGTGAGACAAGGAAGAGGGGGTCTATTTACTCTGACAACAAAAGTTGTGTTTTCAATTGCACATAAGGACACTGCAATTTTCCCTGATGGCTACCTCCATTACCTTGGCACAGGGCTCCATGGTGTGATATGGACCTGTCCCACGCGACCTCCTCTTTGTGTCAACCCAGGGCTGCCACCATTGATAGCCTTTGACACTGCTGATTTTTGAAAAACCTATTGAAGGAATGGCCTGAGTGACATGTCGTCTGGGTATAGTAGTCAAAGAAATATGGATATGGCCTGTTGCAGTGAAGAAAGGAGCAGCTATCCAGCAAAGCCGTTCTGTCTAGAAAATGAGAATAAACATTGGCTTTTAATTGTCACCAGGGAGGTCCATGCCCTGCTTTTAAGTGATTCTTAACTCTAAAACTGCAAAAACACAAAACCCTACTTTTTTATTTTGGACTTTTTGCACCAAAATTTAATGTAGGACTGAGATAATATTTGGGTTTTTTGTCTGCAGGTGGGAGTGGTAGATGGAATTAAATTAATCGATGTGGGAGAGGCAGGAAACTGCTGGAGGGGAACTGAATTATGGAGGTACTCAGAGTGACACACATGAAAGAGGACAGATTTCCATTGTATGCACAGAAACACCGAAGGTACAGAAGACCTTAGGATACCTACAGGTGCACTTGTTCAGGCATAAAAGAGGCAGAGCTGTGCCTACCCTAAGACACATAGGCAGGACCCACATCATGACTCGAGATGATGCATCCTGCTGGGATCCTTCTCCCACATGCCAATTCCTTTCCTCTTGGGCTAGAAGTACCACCAGAAAAACCTGACACTTCTGACTTAGCTCTTCCTGACAGACTTCCTAGGGGACTTTGTTTTTATCTTTTTATGAGAAAACTGGGAGCCCCTGTAGGAAGCACTGGGAAGCAATGAAAGACTAATGCTCCATTGCAGTTCTGGGTAGCTGCAGGAGACATCTCCAAAACTACCTTGCCTGATGAGGAGGATCTGTAAATACTGAGTTAGTAGCATTCACATCACCAGAGATCAGGAATAATTTTATTCCTACACCTCGTTACTGATAATCAGATGCAGCAGAGTCTGCATCCCAGAAAAGAGAAAGTGCACTGATGGCATGTAAGCATCAGGCAGCAACATGCTGGCTCAGGCAGCAGCACTAACCTCTGTACGCTTCCCACAGCAGAACAGAATAGAATAGAATAGAATAGAATAGAATAGAATAGAATAGAATAGAATAGAATAGAATAGAATAGAATAGAATAGAATAGAATGGAATATTTCAGTTGGAAGAGGCCTACAATGATCATCTAGCCCAACTGCCTGACCAATACAGAGCTGACCATAAGTTAAAGCATGTTGTTATGGGCATTGTCCAAATGCCTCTTAAACACTGAGAGCCTCGGGGCATCAACCACCTCTCTAGCAAGCCTGTTCCAGTGTTTGATCCCCCCTTCTCAGTAAAGATATCTTTCCTAATGTCTCATTTAAAGGTCCACTTCCTAATGTACAGTTCTGGTACCAAGAATTATCCAGGGAAAAGATACACATTTCTGTTTATATCTTTTTTCCCCCATTTTTACTTACCTTACATACATCTGCTCCGCCTACATGGCTTATGACATTCACTTACAAAACATTAACAGTCTGTACTAATATATATGTAACTGAAAAGCTAAAAAAGAGCAACCTAAAACTTGTAGGTAGTTTTCACAACTCTTCACTATAATTAATTATAAATATTACTTTTTTTTTAAAATCAAGGACACTGAGGTCAGTTCAAGATTTTGTTTCGTTCCACTCTGAGCCCTACTCTAAATTAATATGTCTCTCCTAAAAATATTTTAGTCAGTAACTGCCTTTTCCATTTAAAATACTAGAAATTTTATGACATACAAAAGCTATGGGATACTGTAATAGTATATTAATCAACATATGTTTGTATTTCTGTCAAGTACCCTGACCAAAGTCTTGACAGGATTACGTGAAAAAATGAAGAAATAAGCAGAAAAAGCTTAATGGAATATTGTTTCATTTTGAACAAGCTCAGCTTGCTAAGTGTTTAAATTATTGTAATAATTGTAATAAATTATCACAGCCTTTATCAAAAGAAAAAAATGGGAAAATCAGAAGTGCTCTTTCTTCAGATTAAGGTTTTTACTGAAAGTGTGCTGTGTGTTTGTACTGATGACGCATAAATATTGCCTCTAACAGATCATGTTACTGGAGATATTTAAAAGCATTCAGTATTGACCTAACTAGTGAATACAATGGAAGAATTTTCCACTAACTTCAACGTCTGTGGACCTGGGTCAATGCCAAGTGCTTTAGATATTCTTACTTTCACGATTTTCTGTTCTAATAAGTAATGTTTATGACTTTGGTGCTTATACCTCATCATGAAAACCAGCACTCCCGCTGTATATTCAGCATTATGACTTATTTAAATATATTTAAATTCATCATTTATTTGAATAAATTTTTAAGTTGCTGCATCTCTGGAGTTTATTGGATTTATTTTCCACATAAACCATTGAATACCATGATGTCCACAGACTTGAAAACATGCTTCAGTCTTTTGAATCTGATGAAATGCTACCACCACTAGACATGATGTCTGTCACATACTATCCAGAGCAATAGACCACGTAAGTCAGTCAGCTCCTAAGGACTTTCCCATACCCAAATTCTTTTTTGCTGTCATACCTGAGTTTCAGTGTTCTTGTTCATGCAACTTTCAAAGAATAATCCTCTTGTTATTTCAAAGTTCATGCAAATACTCCAAAAGTTTTCTCTTGTCTAAAAAGAAAACAAAACCACTTTTTCTAAATACTGTGGAAAGTAGAACACTGCCTTTCTGCACAGCAGCACTGCAATGCCTTCAACAGATTTGGTCCCTTCACTCATTTGGATGACTCTTTTCCATCGATATTGCCGTTTTTAAGAAAATGAAACGTTCATCTAAATGTTTTATATTTCCCTTAAAAATGGGAAACCAAAAATCAAAATATGTATATTTTGCTGCTGCAAATATTACATTTATCAATGGAAAGATGCTTCCAAAACTAAAAAAATCTTTTCTTAACCTTTCAGGGAAACAAATATTATTTATTGGCCAGCTTTCTACTGAATTCCTTCCAGATGTCCGCATCTCTCAATCTGAAACAACAGATGGGGTAGTGGACAGCAAACAGGGTCCAGAGAGATGAGGAATACACCTGCTATAAGTACATCTATGCCCTACTATGTCATATACATCATTTATCTTGGCCTCAGAGGCCTGACCACTGGTGACCTTCTCATTTCTTAAAGCAGCATGAAATACTAGCAGTCCCAAAACTGCAAGGCAAAATAGGGCTGTTTATTCAAGACAAGTCAAGGAAGTTTCCATACACTTTTCACACATCTATTATTCACATTCTTTGATCTGCTGCGTTTCCAGGATGACATACAAGCATTTCCAGATCACATTGAACACTTAAAGCAAAAATTTGAATGTTCTTTCTTCTTCAGAGATTCCTACTCTATAGGTGTTTTGCAGAAATGTTTTGTTTTTGCACATTAAGGCAATAAGGAAAAAACCCCTGTTATTTCGTGAAGGAGAATTAAAACATCATGTAACTACTCTCATAACAAAGTATTGCCTTCAGTTACTGTGTTGTTTCACAGAATTGCACTGAAGTGCTAACAATTCTGCTCAACCACTTAAAAATTCTAATTATTATTTTCTCATAAACCAGTCATTTGTTTTTCACATTAATATCAAGCACCTGAAATCCACTTTTTTTAATAATTGTATAAACAATGATATTTGAGAAATTAACAAACTTGAAAGAACTTTACAAATATAAGTGATGTTAAAGAGGAAACATATTTTTTCCAGGCAAAGCACAGATTTTTGAAAAAGCCAACAAGCCAAGGTAATGTCATTGCTCTCTCTCTATTTCAAAGTACTTGGGCATCACAGATGCCAGTGTCCATGCCCTGCATTGCCTGTCAGAGGGAGCACAATCCCCCATGCTGCAGTTCGTGGTGCTTACAGCAACCCTAGAGGAAGAGCTTTCTTGCCTACCTGATACTTTGCGGGGGGAGAGGGAGGCTGTGCTTTGAAATGTTGGTCTGCTCAGCAAGAACATGGTTCATTCAAAGCATCTGTTTGCCTGTCCTCCAGAATAGGAAGCAGAGGTGAAAGTGTCTGTATGTGTGAAGTTACAGACCGATCTAGCCAATAGCACCTGCAAAGTAAATTTACTGTGATTAAAACATGCTGTCAGTTCCTTCAAGCTCCTGGTCTATTTTATTACCTTCTGGGAGCAGGGATAGGACTGAAACAGAGGAAATGCTATATGGGATAAAAAGGGTGGATGACAGTCCCTTGGCATCACTTACTTTACTCAGCTAGAGATGCTGAAAGATTACTGTTACAGCAAGACACTGGAAAACAAAATTTCCTGGCTGTGATTTTTAAATATTCAACAGGAGAGGGGTGAATATGTTCTCTGCTTCGAAAGTCTAAACATGCTCATTCCTTCTGATCTTTTTTATCTTCCCAGCTTGCAAGGCAAATGAAGGCTGTAAAGGATATGATCGCATTGGCCATACCTCAGAAGTAATCTGCCCAAGGCTGGTGTATATAAGCAGTGTAGCAGAGAAAAAGAAGCCAAAATATTGTCACAGGGCACAGCAGGCCCTCTTCAGCTAATAGGAAGGTGCCTCTTCAGCTAATAGGATGATCCAGACACAGCAGTAGCAGACAGACATGCACGTGGATACAGCATCACATTTTAAAACCATTCAAATCTTCCACTAATTTGCTGTGGCCTTTCAAGACCTGGTCACCACATTCCTTGCCTGAATTTTTGTATATTACTACATTTGTTCTATCAAGCCATGCTCTTTGGCTGTTAATAGAGGACAGAAAGAAAATGCACCCTCCCATCCCATTCTTTTTCCCCATCTTCTCTGGCACTATGATTCAAAAAATAGCTTTTTGTTTTGCTTTTAAAACTTTCCACAAAGCACTGCAACGTGCTCACTGCTAAAAACCACTCTGTATAAGGCACAGGGCACTGATTCTCCACCATGCTTCACCTACATGTGATGGCTATTCATGTATGCAAGTTAAACTGAGTAACACTGTGTCCCATCTGCAGTACTGTGTCCAGTTCTGGGCTCCCCAGTTCAAGAAAGATGAGAAGCTACTGGAGAGAGTCCAGCGGAGGGCTATGAGGATGATGAGGGGACTGGAACATCTGTCCTACGAGGAGAGGCTGAGGGAGCTAGGCTTATTTAGCCTGAAGAAGAGAAGGCTGAGAGGAGATCTTATAAATGCCTATAAATACCTTAAGGGTGGATGTCAAGAGGATGAGGCCAGACTCTTTTCAGTGGTGCGCAGCGACTGGACAAGGGGCAAGGGGCACAAACTGAAGCAGAGGAAGTTCCGTCTGAACATGAGGAAGAACTTCTTCACTGTGAGGGTGACGGAACACTGGAACAGGCTGCCCAGGGAAGTTGTGGAGTCTCCTTCTCTGGAGATATTCAAGACCCGCCTGGATGCAGTCCTGTGCAGCCTGCTGTAGATGACCCTGCTTCGGCAGGGGGATTGGACTAGATGACCAACAAAAGTCCCTTCCAACCCCTACCATTCTGTGATTCTGTGATTCTGTGACCACGTCTGGGATCAAGAAGGAAATGTTAAAGGATTTTTGCCTCCTTTAGGATACAACAGCCTGATTCCTGAAGGGGACCCTTGAGTCTGGGCAAAAAAGTCCCAAATACATCAGAGATCTTGGTTCCTATCAATGTCCTCATGCTTTCCTGCTCTCTGCCTCTAGTCCACTGTGGGGGTGGTTTTGGCACTGCCTTGTAGCTTGTGCCTTTACTGCAAGGTTAGGACAACTCCTGCGATCTATGCAGTTTCTGCAGGAGGTGATAGGCATGCTCAGTGTTGCCTTCTGATTTAAACTATCCATTACTGCCTCTACTTGCAGACGTCTAGACTTATTAGCACATTATCCCTTCTAGTTTAATATTCTTACAGAATCACAGAATCACAGAATGGTAGGGGTTGGAAGGGACCTCTGTGGGTCATCTAGGCCAACCCTCCTGCCAAAGCAGGGTCACCTAGAGCAGGCTGCACAGGACCTTGTCCAGGTGGGTCTTGAATATCTCCAGAGAAGGAGACTCCACAACCTCCCTGGGCAGCCTGTTCCAGTGCTCCGTCACCCTCAGAGGGAAGAAATTCTTCCTCATGTTCAGATGGAACTTCCTGTGCTTCAGTTTGTGCCCATTGCCCCTTGTCCTGTCACTGGGCACCACTGAAAAGAGCTTGGCCCCATCCTCCTGACACCCACCCTTCAGATATTTGTAAGCATATATTAGGTCCCCTCACAGCCTTCTCTTCTTCAGGCTGAACAAACCCAGCTCCCTCAGCCTTTCCTCGTAGGAGAGATGCTCCAGTCCCCTCATCATGCTCATAGCCCTCCGCTGGACTCTCTCCAGTAGCTCCTCACCTTTCTTGAACTGGGGAGCCCAGAACTGGACACAGTACTCCAGATGAGGCCTCACTAGGTCAGTGTAGAGGGGAAGGAGAACCTCCCTTGACCTGTTGGCCACACTCCTCTTAAGGTACCCCATTAGCTTTCTTGGCAGCCAGGGCACACTGCTGGCTCATGGTTAACCTGTCGTCCACCAGGACACCCAGGTCCCTCTCCACAGAGCTGCTCTTCAGCAGGTTACCCCAAGCCTGTACTGATGCATGGGGTTGTTCCTCCCCAGCTGCAGGACCCTGCATTTGCCTTTGTTGAACCTCATCAGGTTCCTCTCTGCCCAACTTTCCACCCTGTCCAGGTCACGCTGAATGGCAGCACAGCCTTCTGGTGTATCTACCACTCCTCCCAGTTTGGTGTCGTCAGCAAACTTGCTGAGGGTACATTCTAACTCTTCATCCAGGTCGTTGATGAAGAAGTTAAACAAGGCTGGGCCCAGTACTGACCCTTGAGGGACACCACTAGTTACCAGCCTCCAACTAGACTCAGCGCCGCTGACAACAGCCCTCTGAGTTCTGCCATTCAGCCAGTGCTCAATCCACTTCACCGACCACTCATCCAGCCCATACTTCCTGAGCTTCCCTAGGAGGATATTATGGGAGACTGTGTCGAAAGCCTTGCTGAAGTCAAGGTAGACAACATCTACGGCTCTCCCTTCATCTACCCAGCCAGTCATGTCATCGTAGAAAGCTATCAGATTGGTCAGGCATGATTTCCCCTTGGTGAATCCATGCTGACTACTCCTGATAATCTTCTTTTCCTCCACTTGCTTGTTGATGACCTCCGTAAATGAAAAATGTTTTGGGTTTGAAACCTTGTAATTTTAATCAAAACATAAATTTCTATGAAGTTTAGAACTGTAAGGTGTATGAGGAGCAGGATGATCTTTCTAATCAAAGCAGCAGAAAGAGAAAAATTGAAAACTGGAATGTCTCATCTTCAGAACAGATGTTTTAGCACGGCTCCAATTTTCACAATATTGTTTCTAAAGGTCTCCTTTTCTTTTCAGTGCACAACTAAAACAAATTTGGAGAAAGCTGTTGTGATTAAACAGTTGCCCTTCCTCAGCCTGCTCAAGTTCTTGTCCTCCTGTCAATGCTTGCCAAGGTTTGGCAGCACAAGTTGAGGTTGTCTCCCTGTCATTGTACATCATGGTTTACCACCTTAAGGGACAATTACTGAATGCATCATTGCTAGCCTATAAAGATACAGTGGAAGGAATTAAGACAGAAAATTTAAGGCAGAAAACTCGCTCAAGGTAATAAACCTTAGTCTCTTTTTCCATGCTATGGAAGAACAATTTCCTAGTGCTTCCTGAAAGTTTCTTCCTCACTTCTCCCCAGTAAGTCACACCAGGATATGCTCTTTATGCCTGACTTATTCTGTTCCTGGTGATTTTCCATTCTTTTATTTCTTTCTTCTAAAAGGTAGGAAAAATTCATGGGGCAGAAACTTCACAAACCCTCAGAGTGCTATGTATGTATGTGTAAGTTAATTTTCATCCTACACAGACTGAGGGTAGCTTCTTGCAATCCTTTGTGAGACACCTCTCTCTTTTCTCCTGCTTATGTTCTCATTTATTACTGATACCCTGGCCCTGTTTACCAGAGCAACCTCAGTACGTAAAGCTTTCTTACTGCAGCTACACAAGACACCTATGGTACAGCATACACCTCTTGTTTAGTACGTCAAACATATTCCGTGTTAATGACAAGGAAGAGAAATAATTGCCTGCAAAAATCTCACATAGTCCTCAAGTAAGAACCACTGTATTTAATACACTGCAATAACTGAAAATGCTAGGAATAGGTTTATGTTCCAGGAAAACAACTTTTAAAAGCCTCTAATCTAATACATCTATTTGCTTATCCCAGGTTGTGCCTGACTACTATTAATTAAAGTTACAGACAAACTGCAAGAGGAGGTCATACCCCTAAAGGATTATTTTTCATTCTATGTCCTCCGAAGTTTCATAAGCTTCATGCTGTTACTTATTAGAATTGTGAAAAGATGCTTAAATCCATTTCATGTTCTTCTTTAAAAATTTTCTTTATAATTGAAAGCTTATAAATTCCTCCCTCACCCTTCTTTCGGGCTATAGGTCTATGAGAAAATCTCGCTTTCACTGAAAGAGAACTGGTGAAAGTGGAATGCTGCTTAGAATCAGAGATCTTCTGTGAGTTTGTGAAATGGCATTTTTACAAGAGGCAGAAAAGGATCTTGGACATTTTTCAGTACTGGAGGGGCACAGAGGGGACACAAGTCACCTGTGGTTAGAAAAGGGGTGTGATTAGTTTTAAGTATGGGAAGAAAAAGAAAAGAAAAAATATTATGTTTTTAAAGAAGATATTTATTATACAGTAGAATTTAACTGGATAGGTAGAAAAACATTCTAATAATTGCAGAGCACTGAAATGACTATTCAAGACCTTTTGGAAAGTTAGAAAAACATGTAAAAGGAATAATGAACCTGCTTGGGAGGGAAAATCTTAATGTCTCTTCCAACGCTAGAATTTATGTTTATTCCACATAATAAATTTAATTTATCTTACAAACTTTTACTATGTGTCTTTCATTCTGCCTATGATATTCATCACTTTTTCTCTTCTTCCAACAAACATCTCAAACTTCTCAGATATTCCAGTGAGCTGTTACCTATTTAGAAGTTTATAATTCACAAAATCTCCTACTTCCCTTGTTCATCTGTGGTAGAATCATAGAATCATAGAATCATAGAAAGTTTTGGGTCGGAAGGGTCCCCTAGAGGTCATCTAGTCCAACCCCCCCGCAGCGAGCAGGGACACCACTAACTAGATCAGGTTGCTCAGAGCCCTGTGCAACCTGGTCTTGAATGTTTCCAGGGATGGGGCCTCCACTACCACTATCATGGAGAGTGGCTTGGCAACTACATCAGCCAGTTCCCTCAGGACTCTGGGATGCATCTCATCAGGTCCCATGGACTTCTGTACTTTTAGGTTCCTCAGGAGGTCCCGAACCTGGTCTTCACTTACAGCTGGAGGGATTTTACCCTCCTGGTCTTCTTTATGCCATCCATCAACTCGGGAGGGGTGAGGAGAGAGGTAACATATTTAAAGGCTTCTTTTCTATGTTAACCAAGCACACTATCTCCTAGGACTTGCCACATACATTTGTCTTGGTTGTACCTGTTTTCCACGCAAGTAAGTCCTCCCTTCACTCACGTTGATGAAAAATATTTGCACCAAAAATAAAATCCAGCATAACAGTGAGACAGTTTTACTCTGGAAAAGTTTTTTCAACCTTCCATCTGTGGGTCCTTGGGCAAGTCTCTAAAATAATCCTAAGGGATCTGCGAAAGATAGTAAAAGCAAACAAACCTACCTATTGACAGTAGGCTTAAACTCCCTATAAAGGAATGTACAAGGAATGTTTTAGGGGTACTTGCAGATTGAAAGTGTTCACTCTAGGGTAATAGAGCTGCAATTTTAAATTGTCTTTGTGAATACTTCAGTGAACTTCCATTAGATCTTTAGCCCTGACAGTATCTCATGATTTAGTAGGACAGGTACAGTCATGAGACACTGGTAGGCTGGGGGAATTTCATGAGACAAATCTGGATCTTGCAACCTGGATCATGACCAGAATAAGACCTTATTTCACGCAAGAAATTCTGGTTTATGTCAGACAACATCAGGGAGAAATCCTTTTCCAATGGTCTGAGGCATTATCTTTCAGCCTGAATCAAAAAGCAAATGTGGTACTTAAAACCAATACATTTACAATGAACTAAATTGAAAAAAAAAAGTCAATATTTCTGTAGATGTTTATAGCAGATATGTGGGAAGCTATAAAGCTGCATTCAGGCAGTTAAGTGTCTTTCATTTAACTTTCACTGCTGATAGCGAGGCACCCAGTCTCAACAAGTTTTCCCGGCTCCCCTTGTGTCATGGAAGGACTGAGGTGGTGGGAGGGCAGGGATGGCTCACCATTGGGAAGTGCTCTGATACTCACCCCGGGGCAAGACAGATGGCTGGTTTTGGCTCTCCTAGACAAGATGCTTGACCTTCATACAACTGAAGGTATCTGAGGTGGAGGCCTCCCATGGCAATAAGAAAATCTAACTTTACAGGTAAACAAATGCCAAAAATAGCACCATGAAACTGTCTGTGCATCGCTACCATTACAAGTATAAGTGTGTGTTTCTGACTGCATATGGAGGAACTTTGAAAGTCAGAAGACTGAGGTTTTCAGTCCTATTCTCAAAACTATTATTCATGGAAAACAAGAACCTAAATCCTTTCCTGAAACCTGGCTATGCATTTTGCTCACTGAAACATTCAAGAACACACAAAGCAGCAAGACTTTTACATCTGCTGAGTTAAACATTAGTAATTTATATCTTTGGGGACAACAGAACATTTTAATGTCCAAAAGCTCAAGTTTGAAGTTGAACTGTTAAAGTTTTGATGGAGTTTTCAAAGAGATAGCTAACCACCGTAAAGGTTCTTGAAGAAAAAAAAAAGAAGATTCTTTCTTTGAAACCATATTCTTAAAATATGCTGCCATCTCCTAGTCACAATTAAGAATTTTTAAGTATGCCAATTAGACCGTGCCTTGTTCTTAAGACAATTTGATTGCACTTATGAGCAAAATGATGTGGGAATCAAGTCAATTCTCAGTAGGGGCTCAAAAAGCTTTTAAAACAATTTTTCTGATGCATGGAAACATAATCTAAATGGGGCTGTCTTTTCACATGAGGTTTTGTTCCTTAATGTATGATGCATGAAGCAATACTGCTTATAGCAATAGTCCAAAGAGCTTTAAGAGGGACTGAGAAGTTTGTTTAAGAGACAATAGCAAAAAACCCACAAACTTACTAATTCTTTCTACAAAAGAAACATAATTGTAAAATGTTTCTTTTCTTTTCATCTCTCTGATAACAGCTTTTAACTCTTGGAATTTTTGTTTTACATTGCATATTAGCTTAAATATATGTGAACCCCTAGGCACTGTAACGGTGAATCATTTCAAGGGCTGTTTCTATTCAAGCTTGTCTTTAAGGAAACAGAGAGGGTCAAGAGGGAGAGAAGGACTAGTGGCACCAGGAGCTCAGCCTGTCAGGCTGCAAGACAGCCTGGAGCTGGTGTGAAGACCACACTTTCCAGCGAGTGCTCCTCCAAAAGGCAGCTCGGGAGGCTGGAGGCAGCAGGACTACCCACCTCATGGCTGCCTGGACTTCAGGGAACTCTCTGACTTGTTTTGCCCCTCGAAGCGCCAACTATTTCCTAGGACCGTGAATTGTGGGAGAAAATTGCTTGCAGCTTACATGCAAGATGTAAGGAACATTGCATGAAAAAGATGTTTATAATTTGTCTACCTGCATTATATTTAAAATAGGTTATTCTTTCAGAGCACATGACTGTTTCTTACTAGATCCTGTGAATAACGCTCACCAAAGTGAATGAAATACCTGAAAGTAGGTGCAGAATTATAATATAATGTAAATGTCATGAGTCCCATAAAGATATGAGAAATTTTATGGTGACACTTTCGTAAGAGGAGGTCATAAAGTCTTTACACAGCTATTCCCTTGTTCCACACATTCTCCTTTGAAGTACAAAAGGTCTCGGAATAATAAAACACACAGAAACCTATCCCCTTTACCAACTTAGTCTGAAAAAACCCTTACTTCGACTAATTCTTAGTAACTGAATAATTTCCACTTGCCTTAGCAATGTCACTGACACCTTGGGCCCACAGTTCCCCTGCTCTCACCAGCTCCCCTCTCGCTGCCTTCTCACTCACCTATGTTTTCTCAGCCCTACAGTCAGCGATGTCACACCTGGATTTTGGTCTCCGTCTCTCTTTTCATCAAGTCCTAGCCTATCTCCTGGAAAGCTTTTATAATTCATATCAAAATCAATGTGAAAAGTAGAATTAACAAATGTTTTGCATGTCGTTCCTCCTGACACCAAGGTTTCTGACTTAACAGAATAGCACCGAAAATTTAACACCTTCTCCCCTGTAGGACCATTGGGGGATTTCCCCCGGCAAAAGCTTAACTGGCAGCTAGGCCATAATGGAGTCCTGAAGTATTACAGAAGTAATTTTATTATCTCATGCAAATACTCGGTTGATACTTGCATAAAATTTTAAATTAAATTGCCACTGAAGATTACATTTTAATCTGAATGGATTACTGTGGTCCTAAATGGGGGAATCAGAGAGGTAGCAAATACAAGTTGTGTTGTGCTGAGGATAAGCTTCTGAAATAAAATATCCAATACTTTGCCCCAGAGTGATAAAAGGACAGCAAAAGAGGTAGGAGAATCCTACAGCCCAGACTTTTGCTCCTACTCAGATCTAGGTTACACCAAGTTTCAGTACAGAAAACCATTAAAAATAAGAGAAGATAAATCCACACGAATCTCACAGTATGGGGAAATGGAGTCAAAAACTGCCTGCAGTGTCTTAATAAAATCTCTCCATAGAAGCCTTTCATTCTTTTCATGTAATTCCTAATGTCTGTTTTGCATAAACTGATTAGCACTTATAACTTGAAATAATTAAATACTTTTGAAATAAATATTAGAACTAAATACCAGTATGGCTTTCAGACAATTTAGTTAACAGATCTTTGATATCCTAGAAATACATGCACTACAAATCCCTTAATCGATATGTTCCCACCTGTAGCAAAAACATCTGTGTGAATATGTTTTACTAAAGCTGTACATTTCTTTCCTGTTCCAATAAAGATCTCCTCTGCTTCTGCCCTGAATATGCTGTTCTAGTTTAAAATGCACTGTGTTTGTATTTGCCTCTGTTATGGACCATGGCTGGATACTTCAGTTTTCTCGTCAACTTTCAGATTCCTTTACCAGGAATATAAAATGTTGGGGTTTTCTTCTGAGATCAAGTTGTCTACATCTAATTACAGATGTAATTTTACCTCATTTTTCTGGAACTTCAGTTTTTGGAAAAAGCTTTTCAGTTTTTATCCTTTTCCAGGATATTTTCATGTGATTCCTGGAAATATTCATGATTTTCTTGAATAATTCACATATTTCCCACAACTCTGATGAACAGCATTTCCTTGGAGGTCAATAAAACCCCAAAATAAGTACATTGGAGCTCCTGTTTACGTGCAAACATGAGCAGCACTCCACCACTTCACATGTGGTGGATGACAACATCATTTCTCTCTGTTAATCTCCTTTCCCAGTTTATTTGAGTAGCATTTCAGTTAATTTATAGAGTTTAGTTTGGGGTGACTGATTTGCCCTTGTTAAGTTTTGTGTGGGTGAGTGGTCATGTGGGGGTATGATGTGGTGTGTGCAGAATTTATTATAACACTGAAGGAAAGACCAGTTAAAAAAAATGTGACGTACTAAGTGCTGGTAATGGTAGAAGACAGGACTATTTTTTATCATCTCCTGTGAGTCCCACCACTGTGTGCCAGCTTCTGGGAATTTCATCTCCTTAGTCTTGAATTTCCTTCTAGTTACTCGATTTCAGTGTCCCGGTGGAATATAAACGTGCCAGCAGAGATCTTCTGAGTAGGTTGTGCCAGTCTGCGGGGTGACTTGAAATGTCAGGTTTGAGGCTGCAGCCTGTACCTGTATGGACAGCCAGCTCCGGCTGTGGTCCTGGCCATCCCAGGTACCTGCCCTGTTGGCAAAGTCTCCTCTGGACACGAGTTTTAATACTAAGAAGTGAATGGCAGCAGCTTAAACTATGGCAGTGACTTTTTGGAAATCACAAATGGCGAAATGAGAGCTATATTTTGTGGATGAAGGCAGGGCTGTTTCAGAGCCAGGTGGGGTGGAGCGTCTGCCTGGTTCAGATACCGTTCATCTTATAATGCCTCCTATTTGGGCAGAAGAGCACACCACCATCTGCTACCATCTTCAAAAGTTACAGCATCTGCTTTCTAGACATGTTGCCAGTGCAACCAGCAGTGAGGTGGAGCCCAGCTCAGGTCCCTCAGTCAGGAGCAGGTGCTGGCACTAGCTCTAGCAGGGTCTCAGAGACATGGCAGGGTGTGCTGGTTTCATCTGGGAAAGAGTTAATTTTCCTCCCAGTAGCTGCTGTGTTTTGGATTTAGTAGAATGTTGGTAACACTGATGTTTTCAGTTTTTGATAGGAAATCAAGGACTTCTTCCAGTTTCCCAGTTCAGCTAACGAGCAGGTGTGCAGGAGCTGGGACGGAGCACAGCCAGGCAGCGAGCCCAAGCTGGGCAGTGGAAATATTCCATACTATAAATGTCGAGCTCTGTTTATGAATGGGGGCTGACCAGTGAGAAAGAATCCTGTTTTCCTTTACCGTAAGTTTGAATCCTCTCTTGTCCGGGAGTTTGGACTTCTCTCGCAGTTCAGTCTTTTAGCAGAGTTCCACGAAATTCACAAAATTTGTGAAACCCATGATGTCCGGGTTCAATGATCACTGCTCGGGGACTGTCTGCGAACCGGTCATTGGGTGGTGAGAAAAACTGTATTGTATACAGTTTGTTTTGCATATTCATTACAATCTTTATTACTATAATTATTGTTAGTAGCAGTAGTAGTAGTAGTAGTATTTCCTTTGGTGTCCTATTAATCTGTCTTTATTTCAAACCTCGAGTTTTGCCTTTTGTCCATTTCTCCTCCCCTTCCCGCTGCAGGGGAAGGGGAGGGGTGAGTGAGCGGCTGTCAGGTCCTAGTTGCTGGCTACTGGGTTAAACTGCAACACAGGGAAAGCAAAGCACCAACACCTCCCTCCTATAAACACCCACCGCAGCCCAAAGCTCTTTCTGATCGAGAAATGTATCTTCTCTGACCTGTGCTACAGGAGAGAACACAGTGAGAAACAATTTTATTTTATATTCTATAAGTAGCCACAACTGTAAGCTGATTAGAAGCACTATCTGAATTTTCTTCTAAGAGAAGGAAGCAGAAGACCATTTGTAGCCTTTTATTTGCAGGAGTTTCAGAAGTACTCGGCTTTACCTGCATGAGCAGTCACACTACAATTCTCCCGGAAGTTTGCAGGCATAAGGGATAGTAACTTGCCTCCAGGATCAGATTCGTATTCAGTGTTTGCATAGCCCTTTTAATGGCAAGGGGTGTCAAGATCCTATGGATAGAGATGACTTACCAAAAAGGTGTACAGCTTATTTTCTGTGTATCAGTGATTCATAGCACTGACTGACTGGCTGTGCTTAAAATGAAATGCAACTAAACTGTTAGCCTGAACAAGGACCAGCTATAGAATTCACATTTCTTAGGATCAGGACATGATTTTTTATATTGTAGTCTCTAATGAAGATATTTATGGACCTTGCTGATTAAGTGTGAAGAATGTATAGAGATAATAAACCTTTTCAGATATTCACCCCAAAGTTTAGTTACAATCCAAAGTTTATTTAAAAAAGGGAGTGCCAGACAGTCTGCTGTCTTGAGATTTCCATTACTATTGCTGAATTTTTCCAGTAGTTCTTGATTCTGTCCACGAAATCCTGCAAGAATTTCTTCTCATGAGACTGAAGTGTCTCACCTGTGTGTACAGTTCTAATTTTCTTTATACCTGGAAAAAATCAGAACGACAGCTTTGTCACAGAAGTTTTCTGACACTTTGAAAGAAAAGAGGAAATCTGAACAACATTGAACATAACAGAACGTATAGGTTCTCTGGAACCTGATAGTTTATCCGTGACATAGAATACTGCACATTACATTTCTTCGTGGTTAATAATCAGATATATTTATGAACACATTTCATCTTCTGTAAAAAAAGTATTTCTTCATAGTTATGCCCTGAATAATTCAGATGACTACAGTCACATCATAGGGTTAGAATACAACTTTTGACTTCTATTTTGGTCATGTAAGTCATGCAGTTCTGGTGGATTTTCCTGTCCTTTGAAGCATTTGAAAACAATTATTAAGATGCAGAAGTACCTGTTATGTAAACAATTTCCATGCTAAACTTTATTTATTTTTTCAGATGAAAGAGTATATTCACATTTTTTTGTATTAGTAAAAATAGCTATGATATAAAATGACCTTTCAGTATTTTGAATCAATAAATATGAGGGAAAAAAACAGAATAATTTAATCAGCTGCAGTTATCTATGACATCTTGAATCAGACATATATTTTTATCCCAAATATGAATAAAGATTAGGTCAATGCTCACTTGAAGTGCATTGTTTCAGATGTTCTAAATGAAAGACTTATTTCCAGTGCACTTAATGTTTTGGGTTTTTTAAGATTTTAACAGTAGATAAGAAAATACCAGAGAAAGCATCACTCTGCAGGAATGCTGTGGCATGTTTTAATTCAACAGCTGTGTAGCACACATGTTCAGGCAACAGCAACACGTTAATAAATCCCATTAATTCCCTTCCCCCTGAGGTCTTTGCTGCCTGTTTGACTAATAAAGTTCTGCCTTTATTAGTTATGACAGATCAGGCTTTGGTTTTCTTCTCTCTGGGGAAATGTCACGCTGTTATTTTAAGGTGAATTGCTCAGTTCAAGTAACAAAACTCCCTTAAGCTCTCAAGACAGTTCATGCTTGGCAGCGTTTTTAGTTTCACACTTTCTCTGACAGTAGGAATATATTGATTAGGAAGAAGAGAGCAGATGGGATGGACAAGGATCCTCCTGGGGTTTCAGTCCAAAAGGCCTGGAATAGGTATGTGAACATGCTGCTTCCCTCGTCTCCAAAAGCATGCATAATTGAATTGTTTTGCCTTTCCCCTTCTCTTTTAACTTATTTAATTTTTATTATTTTTATTCCTCTGCAAATGCTTAGACATCCAACCACTATAGTGCAGATCAACACAACTGGGAAGTTTGAAAGCTCGTGATGTTTGTGCCTTGGCTTCACTTCCCCCTCCTGCTGTACGTGTGTACCTATAGGGTCACCCAAAGAGCTGAGCCAGTGTATGGAGTTGGAGAATAAAAAACCCAACCCTATCTAATCATGACTTTCTGAACACATAAGTCTCCAATTAAAGAAGTATAGATTGTGCTTGAAATCCAAAAACTGGGAATTACAAAAAGCTGCTCTGTGACGACAGCTCATTTGTTTATTACTTGCTAAGGAGAAAGAGACAGAAACGAGACTATCTTACAGCCATATTGGCTTACGTAACGGCACACCTCTTCTACATTTTGTGTCCTCCACTTAGCTTTCTGCCTGCTGTTGGATTATCTCTGCACAATGAGCAAAGGTACCATTGGACTTCCCACAATGACAACCACAAATTATACAGTTAAATTGGAAGGCAATGAAATGCATGGGTAACTCAGATTGCTGTCTCTGTTGTATGTAACAATGGGCAGATATCAAAAGTGAATAAAAGTTGGAAACTTTTTTCTTTTCCCCTTTAAGACCTGATGATTTGCACTCCTCAATAGCACTGATTAGTTGAAATAATTTTATGTCCTAGGAAACTTTCAGTATTTTTCTCTTCACCCTCACTACTGCCTTACTTCACTCCTCTAATACTTAATGTAATAGATTTATAGCATTTTCCCATTAATATAATTAATAATGAAACAATCAAACCTGTAGAACACCTTGCCATACTCTGATGTTCACTTTCCACAATTTAGAAAGCTGGACTGTATACACATCCTTTCACAGCTGAGCCATTGTTAAGGCATTGAAGCTGTATTGCTCACCACGGGATCACTTCATAGAGTCTTTTAATGAACTTTTATCACTGACTTTTTTAAGTCTTCACAATATACGTAAACCTTTTTCCCACAAAGCGCCTTTATTTTCATATGCTAAAAAATTGTAATAGGTTAGATGTAGATGGTTTTCTTTTAAAGAAAAAATGGTGCCTCATATCTGAAGTACCACAAATCTCAGGAAGTTTAATAATTTTGGTTTAAAAGATTGATTTTAGTGCTGAGATAAGCCATAATTTTCTGCAGCTCTCTGAAGCAACATCTCTGCTTTTTCGAAACATGTATATAATTCTTTCTAACTCCTTGATCTTCAAGAAGTCAGCAGGTTTTAATATTATATAGAGGTATTTACCATAAAAAGTAGTGTTGTACTTTATTTATGTGGCAACAGAAATGAGAATGGCAACCTAACAATGTCTAAGTCTAAGAATAGCCATTTGAAATACACTGTAGAAGCATGACACTGCTCTATTTCACTGGTGAGTGGCAACAGATTCCCTTCCATTGAGTCTTTAATAGCTCATATATGCCTGAATTATTTCAAAAGTTCATTAAAATGTTAATTGGGTTTTGAAAAACTCTAACTGCCTCCTGAATGCTAAAATTCTTTCAAAGTGATAGTTAAACAGTCGCATCTTCTCAGGGAAAGACCGTCAAAGGCAGAAATAATAAAAATGCTGCCTAAGCCCTGCGAGTCTTCAAAATTACTCACTCATCTTAAAAAATATTTCTAAACATGAAAATCCACTGTTCGAAATCTCTTGGCAAAATCACAAAATAATTATGCCAGAGCTAAACTGAACTGGTATCTGTTTTGTGCTGTAATGCTCCCATCCGTCATCTATGCCAGTTTTTCTAGGACATGTTGTCAGCAGTGTCACAAGGCTTAGACAAAAATGTCTGTATTCTTCTGGTCTTTGCAAGGAAAAAAGTTCCCTTGGAAGCCTATACTCTCTGAAGGTATAAAGTAACCTCCAGCCAAGTGGGCCAGATGTAGGTAGTCAGGGTGAGTTTTCCTCCTATAGCTTGCCCAGCTCAGCATTCATGACTAGCTCCCTTTGCTAGTCATCAGGGCTGTTAGAGTCCAGGATTGAACTTTTACTGTATAAACAAGGGCTGCAAGAGGCAGGTGCTACAACATTTATGTTGTCTTCCTCAAGCACTCCTGAAGCACAGCCACTGCATCTATTGCATCCTAAATCCTCTCAGCTGAGGGAATATGGGAAGTGGTACCACATGGTTGTGTACCAGTGGCATGCTCAGAAACTGAAGGATCTGATCTTCTGAGCTATTTCCCTCCCACTAGCCCCACACGATGGAAAAACTTTTAACTGTCATCCCTATGCTCAGTCCCATTGCGAGTACCTGATCTTCTCTTAGACCAATATTTTATGTCAGATTTTACATGGAGTTTGCCTCATTTGAAAGAAGGGGACACCCAAAGAAATTAATAGGGGGCAAAGTATTATCGGTTGGGAGCAGAATGGTAATATGTCGCGTGAGGGCTTCTTGTAGATCTTGGATTGTGGTATGTCTGAGAGTAGAAAAATCCCAGTCTTTCATGACCGAGGAAAATGTAATCAGCAGCAGCACTGGAAAAAATCTTGCCTAATTACATATTTACACAATAGAGTGAAATGGCATTGGAATTGTTCCAGGTTTTTAGTTACATAATACATGTTTAACAAAACTGTCTAATTATAACTGCACATATTTACTCAAGAGATAGAAAAGGCTTCAAAGGAGATTTTCCAACCTCCAGGAAAGAACTTTTTTCTTTCAGAACAAGTGTAATGGTTTACTATTACCCAGCAATCTGTGATCTCACAGTTTATAAATATATAAACTGAATATTATTTAATATTTAATATTATTTAATAATGTTCTTCAAGCCTCTTAAGTATCTGGTTTCAACCAATAATATCTTGGAACTCAAGGTTGAGGGTGACATTCCTTCTAGAACAGACAGAAATAGACCACAGAAACAAACACAAGTGCCTCAAAAGTTTCCTTTCTCACAGGGTAACTGCAGAATGCAGCCTCACCTCCCGAAGCATCAAAATACCTGCATGTGTTAACGTACAGGCATGTGATGGCTGCTGGGCCAACAGAGGTTGTTGTCATGGGGGTCTCCAAAATAAAAAAAAAAACAAAAAAACAACCCACAAGCTGTTTACACTAGAGCAGAGATAAATGGGAAAAGTATATCCTGATGAAAAAAAAAAAAAAACAGCTTGCGATTTTTAAGCTTCCCTCCGGAGTATGGACATAAAGGCAAAATCCTGACATGTACCGACTTCCCAACAGCTTTTGTTTTGGAAATATGGAAATAACCTCAGAGAACAGGTTGCTGGAACATTTTGTTTTTCCTGAAACTAAATGTACTCTTTCCCTCTGTCCACCTGACTGGCTTCCTGCCCTCCCCCCCAGGCACTCCACTTCGTGGTGCAAAGGGCCAGCAGCCTCTCATTGCAGCCTGGATTTCTGCTCCCTTTCTGCCCCTGTCACAACAGCCAAGTGAGCCGCTGGCCTCCCACTCCTTCCTCTTGGACAGGCTGCAGTGCCTCGGGACCTCATCTAGAGTACTATGTCCAGTTCTGGGCTCCCCAGTTCAAGAAAGATGATGAAGAGCTACTGGAGAGAGTCCAGCGGAGGGCTATGAGCATGATGAGGGGACTGGAACATCTCCCCTACGAGGAGAGGTTGAGGGAACTGGGCTTGTTCAGCCTGAAGAAGAGAAGGCTGCGAGGGGACCTTATAAATGCTTACAAATATCTGAAGGGTGGGTGTCAGGAGGATGGGGACAAGCTCTTTTCAGTGGTGCCCAGTGACAGGACAAGGGGCAATGGGCACAAACTGAGGCACAGGAAGTTCCGGCTGAACATGAGGAAGAACTTCTTCCCTCTGAGGGTGACGGAGCACTGGAACAGGCTGCCCAGGGAGGTTGTGGAGTCTCCTTCTCTATTCAAGACCCGCCTGGACAAGGTCCTGTGAAGTTTGCTGTAGATGACCCTGCTTCGGCAGGAGGGTTGGCCTAGATGACCCACAGAGGTCCCTTCCAACCCCTACTATTCTGTGATTCTGTGATTCTGTGGGACCTCATCCCCCATTGTCTCTTGTCCACCTGCCCCTTCTCCCTGGTGACACCTCCCGGGCTCCTCCATCAGGACCCAGAAGCTGGCATGTCCTCCTCGGTGCTGGCATGCTGGGAAAACTGCACACCAGCTTTGAGGACAGGACACCCCCAGCCCAGAAGGCAGGTGGGGTTTCAGCATCGTGTAAGTCAGAGATTGACTCACTGCCTGAGGAGTCAGGAAGCACAGGGGGGCTCAAGGAGAACCAGGCATTCTAACTTTTGACCAGCTTACTTGTCCTGACAAGGACAAACAAATCTCCCCAGAATGTCTCGTTTCCATGGAACCAGTATTTTCTGATGTGAGAACTGCTCTATCAATGATTTCTCTTTTTTTCAATCATCTCTAACTCTGAGTTGAATTTAATGAGGTTTTGTAACAGCATCACATCCTCAGCACATCAAGCACAGAGAGAGAGCTGCACCACTGACTCATCAGAAGCAATGCAAAATATCTCAGCACAGCAGGGCTTTAGAAGAAGCTCAGGGAACAAGTGACTCTACTGCTTGTACTTTCTGTCATGACAAATCCCCAGCCGACCAGCAACTTCATTTTGTTAGTACAAAAAGACTCTGTACTCACCAGGACTTCCACAAAAGTGACAGGACTAGACATTAAATCAAAATTCTTCTTCTCCCCAAACGTGGACAATAAAGTACTGTCTTCAAAGACAGTAATAATGACAGCAGTACCCAGGCCTGAGATGACGTGTCCTGCATGTCCTCACCATAGATCAGAGATAAACTATATCTGAGACTGAAGAAAACTCCCTTTTGCAGAAGTCATTAACAAGTCCAGGTCTTTTTTTAATAGATGCACCTCCCTCCCACTTATCTTTACTTTTTGCGCTCCTTTTAAATATGTTAAATATCCAAACACATTATCAGGCAGAGAAGGATATTACATGAATGTCGATTTTTAATCTGTGACAAGTACATTATGTATAATAGCTTCCTTTTAATATTTCATAATCACCTTCATTTAATAATTGATCTGAGTCTAATTTGTAATGCTCATTACTCATATGAATTGAAAATGTTTTTCATCTCTCAGTGTAGTTCCAGCACAGGCAAAGACCAGAGCTGTGACTGCTGCTTATGTTGTGATAATCAGGAGCTGGAGCCTGGAGAGCAGCACAGGTGCTGGGTGAGAAACACGGCCCTTCCCTGGGAATGCTCAAGGACAGAAATTACTTCTACTGAGTGACACTCCAAAGTACTCTGAGTGCATGTCAGCAAAGTGAAGGGCATGTCTCTTGCTATGTGTTCAATTGCACTGTCACTGCCAGCTCAAGCATGTCTTTCACTGTGTTAACATGCACGACAAGTAGCAGAAAAAGCTCTGACTGCTAATAGCTTCTTCCTGCATCCCAACTTTTGGTGGTGGTAGAACACAGTTAAGACTGGTGAAAGGATCACACTCATGAATGCTTTTTAGATATGCAGCATTTTTGCCACATATGCGCAGATGATCTGTCATGGAATAACCTTGCTCATATTTGAGAGTCCTGCAAGTGATGCTTTTCATATTCAGTCTATTGTAATATTTACCACTTAAGAAGTTAAAGGATTTTGTTTCTTACACTGCAATATTATGACATGTCAATAAACTGTTAGTACCTGTGAGGGTCTGTGGGCTGAACTGTAGTCAACTGTCGTCGATTTTTCTTGCTGCAGCATGTTTCTGTAGCACTGGATATGCCAAAGTATTTAGACTATTGTAGAGAACTGTTTGGACATAGCAGTTGGATTATCCAGAGGTTAACAGACAGGCATACCCAAGGAAACCAGCAATTAGTCATATAACAAGAAAATGTTGGTGGAGTCATTTTAATTTATAGAACCTATGAAACAAAACAATGTGGAAAACACATTTTAACAGCTGTGAAGTCATGCTCTGAAAAGAGAATTGTGGACCTTTCCAACCCTGAGGGCGTGTCAACAGAAGTATTGCAATCTACATCATTCAAGCAGTAACAGGTCATAGTAAGCATGAAGTAAAGCCTAATGTGAGGTGACACTATAAGACTAAGATCATAGAATCATAGAACTGCAGGTTGGAAAAGACTTCTAAGATCATCAAGTCCAAAGATTAAAGTTCCTGTCATAGCAGACAGACAGACAGGTAGACAGATGCTGCCAGACACAGCTGGTTGCACCTGTGTTAAGGACTGGACAGGACTGCCTCCCTTCCTCAGCATCCACTACAATTCTGAAATGCTTCAGGTCTCACGTAGAGTTACCTGAGGTGAAGCCTCCCCTGAAAATAGTCAGGTTTCCTTTAATAATCTATGTGTGAAAATATGCAAACTTTTTTTTACATTATGTTCCTGTTGGTACCTCTTATAGGGATTCTTTTTTGCCCAAATTCAGTCTTTTAAATTTATTTTTTCTTCAATTACACGTTCTTTGGAGCAGGAATTTCTTCTTTGCATGTGAAGGTAAAACACCTCAGGCATTGAGTCTCAGAGTTTTGAGGAAGGCTTATTTCAAACACAGAAACCCATCTGTCATGTAACATTTAAAAACAAGTACTTCAGTACTCTCCATGCTTCTTTCTGGGGAAAGACTCTGCAGAGGAATGAAGAAAGAAAGGTTCACTGAAGCAGCAATACTCTGGTCTATTTTCTTCCACCTCCTGTTCTGCATCAGGGCTAAAGCCCTTCTGAGCAAACTTGTGGTATTACCTATAAATGTACAGAGTGTGCATGAAAACAAAATAAGTTTCAGAAAGGGATTATACGCATGTTTTTTTCCAAAAAATTAGCAATCAGGACCAGCAGTGCTTGACCCAAGCAGTGCTGGCAGTACTTGCATCTTTTAAGAGGCTGAGCCATGTTGCCCCCCAGGAATTTTCTTTTTGTGTACTGAACTCCTGCTTTCATTTGGGTCCTAGTAACACTGTATGGCAACTGTGCTCTTTACATATAAAACAGCAAGAATTTTACATTGTATTTCAGTGTATTCAGTCTGAGCTATGAGTGTGATCAGCTCACGACTCCTCTGTCATCATGGCACCTCTGTTGTATCCCACAAAACAGCTGAGGTATAGGTCTGAAAAGGAGGATAGCTGTTCACCGGGATTTAAATGCCAAAGATGTTAGGGAGGTTTCATGGGATTTCCAAAATGCTCTGTCTCTAAAACTCTCATGCTGGTCTTCTCCTTTATTTAAGCACATTCTTGACCTGGGTTGTGTGTTTGGGTTGCTAATGCAAAACTCAGAAAGAGAACAAACTCCAGTGTTGAATATGTATAGACAAATCCCACTGTTCCTCTGTGCAGTGCACAGAACTTGCAGATGGCTTTGATACACACTTAATGTTTATTATGTTTTCTAAAATAATTTGATTGAGTTTAACACATTATTACTGAGTGTCTAAAAAGAGAGAGGAAACAAACAAACACACAACCAAAACATTTCAAAAAGCGAAATAATTGTTCGTAATTGCTATTCAGGGATATTTTTTTTCACCTATGGTCAAATATTTTTGTTGTGTGCAGTCCAACAAGAATTTTGGAAAGCAGCACCCAGAACAAGGGGTTCTTCCTCAATGTTTGAACTCCTGGCAATAAGAGAATAGGCAGCAAGAAGTCCTTGAAACTAGAGGAGGTAAACAAGGTTCATCAGCCTGCCAGAATGCAATCACTCAAACCAGTTTGCAAAAGCTGTTAATTTCGCAGTAAGACTGGGTTTATTTATTTTTGAGATCTGCCTGTTCATATTTGGTAAAATATCTCCAAAGTACCTAAGTGCTTTATACAGAACGTTACCTGTTCATGTCTAGCTGCTATAGTATCTTGTTGACTTCAGAGAGAGGCAGCAGCTACCAAACCCAAGCAGCAGAAGTCTCATTTTTTTATCATTCCTGCAATACAGTACCATGCCTTCATACAGCAGTTGCTCCACTGGAAATGGCATTAAGATTGGATTAAATAAGTTGGGAGCCTGAACTTCGTTGCAGTTCAGGGAGAACTGTTTTCTCACTGCCTATCACCCAAGTTAGTCAGGCTTCTGTGAACCTCAGTAAAAGCTAGGCATGGAAGTCTTTAGGAGGAGCTGAGTCTGAAGCACTGCAGCATCTACAAATCCATGTTGAAGTTTCCAAATTACCTAGGAAGAAACTATGTTTAAGACTCAAAAACGTTTAGTCCTGCTACTCTTGATCTCCAAATGTTGTGATAACCTACGAAACCACTGAAAGTCTGATGAAAAAAAGGTGGACAAAACAGTGATGTGAAGAAAAATTCAGCTTGTTTCAGGCTCACCAAAATAATCTTCACATAATCATTAAGAATTAATTCAAATTTATTTTGCACCTTTGAATATGCAGTTTGAGATGATTTTCCCTTTTTCACCTGTAAAAGCAAGAAGGCTACTCATGAGGCTGACGTTTGCAGCTTTTCCTGTTAGATTTCCAGGATCTTAGTAAACAGTAAGTTTCTTAAGGACCAAATCAGTACACGTCACTTTTGTGATTATAAGTTGAAAAAGCTGGTTTTGTAGCTCACCAGGGGATACCTCTCCATAACCTTTAAACTCAAAGATAAACTATCCATAGTCATTGGCTCATAATCTTGAGTATTTGCAGAAAGCCAGTGTCAGATTTTCCACAATGATAAAGTAGCTATCACCAGATTCAAGGCCCTAGAAGGAAATCCTTTGCAAAGGATTGCAGTGAAGTGTAGATTAATATAGCCAAGGTAAGAGTGCTGAGGCAACAAATACGGGATGTAGTCTGGAATATTGGGCTGTGTCAGAAGACCCCTTTGGGAAGCGCACAGTCAGCACAGGTTAGAGAAGCCTTCAGAAACTTATCAAACATCATTTCACACAGCCAGGAGGAAAAGCATGGCAAAGGAGGTGATTTAGAACTGGTCCCTCTGAGCTGTGCTATGCACTCCAGATCTGCCAATCTCAGCCTCTGTATTCAGCTGAGGTCATTAATTATTAGTTCTTAATTCCATCTCCACACATGAATGTTTTCATAAGTTCCAACACTGAGGAAAGATCTGTTGATATTTCTCCCAACAGCAAATATTTTATTGCTGTTAATTGCTTGTATAGGTGGAAACTATTACATTATTTTGATTCCACAAGCTGCATTTTCCTTCCTGCTAGATAGCCCTCAGGACTGTGCAAACACAGTAGCAAAGTTTGAAACATTCTTGTTCCCCAGTATGAAACTCTCAGGCTATAGAGTTAGCAACTCCTCATAACTATAGTGCAGAAGCCAAACCTTACCAACTCCACAGCCATCCTGAGCATATCCACTGTGTTAAAAAAAAATCAGAAGATGAAAGAAAATGAAGGTGAATAAACGAAGGTGAAAGGCAGCCATTTTTTTTAATAGAATTAGAAGAAAAATTCTCTGTTTCTGAAGAATTTTCAATGAACCAAATGCAGGTGGAAGGACTGGTGGTAGAGCAGTTTTTCCATTTGTTTGGCTCTCGCCTAGGGATTTAGATCCCTTCAAGTCCAAGAAGCATTACAACATGTTTTAAGGTGAAAGGGCTTTCATTTTGAGTCATTATTTACACCAAAGATAAATAAAGCAAACAAGGTAACTAGCATTTCCCTTGTGTCAGTTATTTAATACAACTCCAATTGCATGAAGATTTCCTTCACTTGACTGTTTTTCGGCCTCTTAATAGGTTGTAATTTAGCATGGTCTTTCAGTGTGAAAATTGTCCTGAATGCTTAAATTCCATATTTCCCCAGTAATTTGGAGAAAAAGTCAATGCCCAAAGAAAAGAGCTCTGCTTAAGCACACATTGAAAATAAAGTGTTTTGCTGAATCAAGATCTGCATTTGACCCTTGTCTCTGTCCTAAAGGGAAGTAAGGGCTCACATCACTTGAGTTTTTTTTTGAATACATTATATCAGAAGTCTGACTTACTGTGTCTCAATGCATTTTTCTTGACATTTTTATCTTTTCTCAGTTTCTCCAATCTTTCCTGTGTAATAGAACCAAAAGTTCATGATTTGTTCTATGTACTGACTCATCAGTGCTATGACAGCTATACTGTTTCCTCCCATGTTCTGCATATGATCCAGAACACCTGTCTTGTATTTAGGGGGTGTGTGTGTGACTTCTATCTCCACATGTTCCCTGCTGGTTTCAGGGTATCCATCCTCTAATTTGTAATGTTATTTTACACAAATGTATGTCATGTTCTTGCACCATACTATTGTGACTTCTTTAAGTCTCCTTGCAGTTTAATTTTCTTCTGTCTATTTGCTGATACTCTTATTTTGATCTGACAAATTCAATTAATGTCAAATGTAACCACTTTTAAAATAGTGACAAGAGCTTAAATACTAAGGGTCATAATACTATTCCCTGCACTAATCTCATCTCTCTGTCTGTCAAAGAGTTTCTAATCTATTATGTGATACTGGATGCTTTGATTCCATCATAAATCAGTAATGTTGCACTATAGCACATGAATTATGGAATTTCATATGTAAGGAAACACCCTTTAGTGTTCTTTTTTTTTAACTATCAGAGAAGGATATATTTATTTGTTGTACAATGAAAGCATATTTTTTTGCTATTTCAGAATCATAGTCCTATTACAAATATTCATATAGGACCCATTTCAGACCTTACCAAAATCAGTACACTAGCTAACTAAAAAGGACAGTTATTAGTATCATATTGTTGTCTTTTCGTGTGTTCAGACCCTTATGAGCTAAACCTGAGATGTGTCCATGCAGAATACTGTATGGAAATACCCGGACAACTTTCTTCGCACCAGTTCAGCAACCAAAAGTAGGTACCTTAGCACAGTTGTTGAGTTTGGATAACTTAGCCAAAAAACAGTAAATGTGAGGGCACAGTATAAAATCATAGAATCATAAAACGGTTTGGGCTAGAAAGGACCTTCAGAGATCAGCTAGTCCAATCCCCTTACCATGGGCAGGGACATCTTGCACTCAGTTAGGTTGCTCAAAGCCCCAGCCTGACTTTTAATAGTTCCAGAGAGGTGGCATCCACAACTTCTCTGGCCAGCCTCCTCCAGTGTCTCAATACAACCCTCATCGTAAAAAATATCTTCTGTATGTCTAACCTAAATCTACACTCTGTCAGTTTGAAAACATTGCCCTTTGTTCTGTCACTACAGAGCCTGGTAAAAAGTCTCTCTCCATGCCCTCTTTATATATTGAAAAGCCACAGTAAGGTCTCCCCAGAGCCTTTTCTTCCCTTGGCTGAACAGGCCCAAGTTGCTTGGCCTTTCCTCCTAGGAGAGGTGTTCCAGCCCTCTGATCCTTTTTGTGGACTCCTCTGGCCCTGCACCAACAGGTCCATGTCTGTCCTGTGCAGAGGGCTCCAGAGCTGGACGCAGGACTCCAGATGGGGTCTCACCAGAGCAGAGCAGAGGGGGCAGAATCCCCTCCCTCGACCTACTGGCCACGCTGCTTTTGATGCAGCCCAGGGTACACTTGGCTTTGCAGGCTGCAAGTGCACATTGCCACCTCATGTTCAGTTTTACAACCACCAGTACCCTCAAATTCTCTGCAGGGCTGTTCTCAATCAAATCATCACCTACTTTGTACTGATATTGGGGAATACCCTGACCCAGGTGCAGGACTTTGCACTTGGCCTGCTTGAATGCAGTCATGCATCCATTTCTGTAACAGCTCTGTTCATTACCTTTGACAAGCATCAGTGACCCTGTTTTATTTTGCAATGAGGTGGACTAGAAGCACTCCCGCAATCAGGTGCTCCACTTAATCTGAGAAGTGGTAACGTCACAACTGGGTCTAAAGTGCCTTTACTTTTAGCTCAAGCAGAGCATCAAGAAGACAGTTTCTGGTACATAAGTGGTTCAAAAAGAGCTAGTTCAGCTGTCTCTGCATCACAATGCACAATGCTAAATGCCCGCACCTATTGCAATTCCCATCTTCTGTAATCAGCTGCACGTGTATTGCAAGTAGTTTCCATACAAAAGCTGATACCTTTCAAGAGTGAAGGGGGAAGGGAAGCAAGAAGAGGGCAGATTCAAAAAACTGTCCATATTTCAGTGCCTTCCTCAGAAAAAAACAGAAAATTCCCTTCAGACTAGAGGAGCTTACTCAGCCCGTGCTACTCTTAAATATTTCTTGTTTTTGCTAAAATCAGAATGATCATGCAATGAAAAGAACAGAAATGGACTTTGTTTAAAATATCTTATCTACACTTTCAAAGCACAAGATCAGACAAGGACTTTTTAGTTCAGGTCAACTGCTGATCCGCCAACAGCAAAACTGACTGCCTGAGTGCCAGCAGGAGCCGGGGCCTTCTTTAAGTATCTGGATCAGCTTCTGCACTCATCCATGCCCCTCCTGGCCTTTCAGGCCACTGACAAGTGTATTAATTCTTCAAGATGAACTTTCCATACCATTTCCACAAGAGGACAACCACGACTGCCATTTGTGCCTGAGCCCCATCATTACTATCCCCTTCTTACCCCTGGGAGTCCTTCTGCCTTCAAGTCTGCTATAAACATAAATAAATTATTTTCATTTAGGCTACAATAATTTTCCTTTAGCATTCATGGGGCCCTGACATCTCATTCTACTCTCCATCCTTGTCAAATTCTTGGCAAATTACTGAGCTAAATAATGAGCTAATGCAGCATTGCTATTGCAAATTATTTACTATTTTTGTTAGCTTTAAAGAAAGTACTGTCAGATCATTACGTGCTGTTACATGCTTTGCATTTCTCTGTTTGGGCCATACAATCAAATTAATTCTGGCAAAATCAGTTGATTTCAATACAATCATACTTAGAGGAAGGTTAGACCATGATGTTCATTTTTACTTACTCAAGATTTCTTGTTTCCTCATCCGATAATCCTCCTTATTGAACATTTGAATATAAAATTATACAATACTTTTATTTTTACAGTTCTTCATTGAACAAACAGTGTCATTGTCAGGAGAATGTTTATTTTGCTCTTCTTTGTCATGTACATGAGCAGTTCCTTACTTAGCATTTCTTAAGCAGCATAGGAGAAACTGTATTTGCTATTCTAAATCTCGCAGTATGAGGTGCAGCACTGCCACGGCAAGGGTGTCAGGAAGAGAAAGAATGAAGCCAAGAGAAAGGAGTGAAAATACCTACCTCCTCTTGCTGCCAATATCAGAGGGCCCGAGATGTTATTGTTAATGTCTCTCATACATATCATAATCCCTAAGGATGGCTCTCAAACACTGATTTGGAGGATAGAAGAACACCAATGAATTGAGTCTCTGAGCTCTTCCAGTATTCTGTAATTGAATTCTATGTGGCCTTGCTTGTTATCGTCATAGCAGCTCTACCTTACACAATGTCTGCCACTCTTCATGTGAGCTGATAACTTACACTGTAATTGCTTAGAAGATATTGTGAGAACTCTGCATTCTGATGGTGTAAGGTAAAAATCACACACAAGGTCTGAAATGCAAAAAGATTTTTTTTCAGCATCTACCTTGTTTTCAGTCCATAGAGGTAGAGGAGATGGGGAGAGAAAGGGGTGCGGGCAGAGGGCAATGTGCCCTCTGCTCAGTTTGCAGGTGAAAGCAATCTCTCCAGTGGAGAGGGACGGGCCAGAAGGTCACACCACCACTTCCACTGATAACGAGGAAAGTGGGTATGTAGGGCAATGTGGAAAAGTTTGAACAATTTTCCTTATCTTCTTCAAAACGCACACTGTGGCAAAGTCTAAAGTTCCCCATCAAAAGCTATCAAAATTAAGAGATAAAGTCCTTAGGAAACGCTGCAGTTATCACCTCTCTCTGCACCGCCCTGGAGTCTGGTGGGAGGTGGCAATATGTGACTGGATTCCAGTTAACACCTTGTTTTGGTTTCGGCTGCCGCTGGCAACAAAAGCGCCACGCAGCCGCCCCTCCCCCCGCCGGCATGCGGAGGAGAATGAAAAGAAAGAGGCAGAAACTGGTGGGTCGGGATAAGGGCAGTTTAACAGAACAGCAAACAGAGGGAAACAGGAACAACAACGATACAAATAAGGAGAAAACACAACAACGAACCGCACGACCCAGACAGCCGCTCTCCCGCACAGGACCGGCGCCGCGCCCCCCAAGCCGCGAGAGAGTTACCTACGGCTGCGCCCCCCCCCCCCCCCCGGAACCCAGCGTGACGTCACATGGTATGGAATACCGGGCTCTGTTTGGCCAGGTGGGGTCAGCCCCCACCCCCCGGCTGTGCCTCTTCCTGGAGTCCGGTGAAAATTAACCCTGTCCTGGCCAAACCCAGGACACACCTTGATTTGGGGGTAAGAGGTGGTAAAACAGGTGGTAAACACCATACAAACTCCAGAGAATTTCTTAAGTCTGCTTCACACTGTTGAGCTAGCTCCCGTGTGAAAGGTGATAGACATTACCAGCTACTGTAAGTGCATGGTCTTGAAAAGGGGTGCTTGGCCAAGTGCCATGCCGCTGCCAATTCTCATAGTTTTTCTTTCTACTCAGACCAAACAACCAAGTTTTCACACATGTAGCTCCAATTTAGTCACATGTAAAATCTTTCTTGAACACATTTCTGCCCAAAGTTACTCCTTACATTAGAGCACCACTGGGGTACTTGACAAGCTCATTTTGTTTCCTAAAGAGGTGTGCAGATATATCCCTAATATTTGTTATAAGTAAAGTGAAGTCTTCCATTTATTAAGTTGATTAAGGGATGCCTGGTACGGGTTAACACATGCATACAGGGCTGAATAGGAAGACAGAGAATATGTGCAGTTGACCATTTTCCACAGATGAAAACAAACAAAATATTGTAGATCCTCCTCTTCCAATTTAATTTCAGTGATTATTTGAGTTATGGAGTTGCAAAGCAAGAGCTTAGAGTGACAGTCTGGTTGGGGTATCTCTTACCAACATTCCTTTCTGCAAATCACTCAGGGCTACCAGATCTCAGTGCATTTGTCCCACTGTTTCTATCATTGAAAGCTGGTATTTTACTGCTAAAATGAGTCTCAATTACAGGTTGACAGCCCTCATGAGTAAAGAAAAGCAAAAGATATGCTTCTGATTCTTTGGGGCTGTGATTCCTGCCTGTTTTTGGATAACAGATAATAAGCACCTTTGACATTCAGTGCATCTGTTGGATGATAGAGGGACTTCACTCAAGTGAAGGCCTGCATAATGATTTGTCCAGTTCTTCAAACACTTACATGAATACGAATTTCAGTACATACTTTTCAGGCTCATCTGTTTTCTCCACTTGTCTACCAATTTTTCAGGATTTTATTTTGGAGGGTTTTAGATGGACAAGGTCCATTTACTATCTCTGTGGAAGATCACAGTATTCCACTGCTGAAGAAATTCTTTGGAATTTGGTAAAATACTTTCTCCTATCTTGCCACTGCAAACAAGAGACCAATCTGCATCTCCTTTGCAATTTTGGGGTTAGTAAGTGATTCACCAAGGTATCTTTCCATTAAAAAATGGGTCTTAGAAATGTGCAGTAAGCGAGATATCAGTCTGCATGAGTATGTGAAGCATGGATTAAGCAAGAAGTCCTCTAGCCATGGTGGCAGGCCATGGTGCCTGAGAAGCACGGTATTCTACAGGCAGATATTTCAGATAGAGTAGATCTCTGATGCTGTGCAATTTTTCTGTATGCCTAGCGTCAAAGAAAGATTTGTAAATAATCTAGGAATTTCTTGTGGGATAAGATGAGAGATTTCCACATGGCAGGCACCCAAGGCTATGTAAAGTGACATTATCTCACATTTTTCTATTTAAATTTTTTGCTTTATACACTGATACTAAAGGAGAGATACAAGGAAGGAATCTCCTTAAGAAGCTGAAGAAAGTACTTGGTTGACTCAAGGTCGGGTCCAGCCTATCAAATACAGTAATTAAGTTCTAACAGGAAGATGATTCTAACAGAAGGAAAAACTGAACAGCACTTCCTGAGTTACTCTGAGAACAATTCCTAGGTGGGCTAGACTAACAAAGCTACAAATTAGTAAAATCACATCCCTTGTAATGTTTTCTCCTGTGTGCCAAGGCAATGAAATTTGTCCTGTCAACCAGCTGTCTCTCAGATACATATGTTCCATATTTATGCAATTACACAAAGCTTTGTATATGACTTGTCATTATGTATTTTTATTGGATAAGTAAATTGGAAGGCTGTTCTCTGATGGACTGTAAAAATACGGGTAAGCATAAAAGAAAAAAAATGGAATAAATGAGAGACTTATCTTGGGTATTGGAAAGGCAAGATTGGGCTAAGCAGAGTAATAAGAAATGGAGCTGGGCTAAAGGATAGAAAGAAATAATTACTGACCAAGTATGTAGCCTGTCTTCCAAAGAAGGCACTTGAGCCCAGTAGCAGAAAATGGAAAACAAGGAAATATACGCCCCAACCACATGATTATTAGTTGATCGTAAAATAGAAGTCATATTCTCTTAAGCAGTTGCTAGTATATTCTGTGGACAAAAAGGAGCAAAAGAGAAGAGTTTTGAAGAAGAAAAACTTTATGTGAGGAAAGACAAGTCTGGTATTTTGGCTTCACTGAGGAATGGTGATGTATGAGGGAACATGTAGTCTGACTGGAAACAAGGCAACCTGAATAATACATTAACTAGAACCACCAAGAAATAGTTCCTGGCCAAAGATTTCAGGGTTTTGATTAACATTGTTCATTAAAATGACAAAGTTTTCCACAGAAATTAAGAACTATGTTCTGACCTCTAGAAAGTAAATGGATTAAAAGGAGTTCTTATATATCTGAATTCATGCACTACTAAAATATGCTTTTTCTTCATCTATTGTGATATTAAGTACACATCCACTAGGCTCACATGAAAGATCAAGAGCATCCTTCCTTCATGGTCTGCATTTCGGAAACTGTTCCTTAAAAACTCCCATCATAACCATACATGAACTTCAACTGGTTTTGCATCAAAACTTGTCTTTCATATACCATTAGATATGTTTTCTATTTCTGAAAAGTAGTGATTCTTTAGGTGGCCCTCAGACATGGAACAGAGATATGTCTTATGGAATAGCAAGTTTCATGCCCCTAGATAGGAGGACACTGTATGGGCAAAATAAGCAGTGAATTAGCATTGCCACTGAAACTTACCTATAACTAGGTCATTTTGAAGCTACATCTAAGTCAGTCAAAAACACAAAAAGCAGACCTCTCTTGCAGGAAGCTTTCAAGAATAGGGCTTGTAGTTTGTAAAGTATGTGCAGAAAAAATGAAGTGATGATGACTCATTTAAAATGTTTCTTAAGCCTCTTTCCCCTTGCTGTCAAGTTAGTTAATTATCCCTAAGCATAATTTCACAAAGATTCAGTGGTTAATTTTGAGTCATTTCTCCAAAAATATCTGCATCTTTGAGAACTTCATGAAGTCGCTGCACGAAGTCAATCAAAAATCTGGTCGATTTCTTGGCTCCAATACACTCTTTATTTAAGTCAGTAGAAAGTTTCTCAGACCTCTTGGGACGGTGACTCATGGCCTGCAGAACTTCACGGTGCCCTTAAGACAATACAGGATGCAATGAAGGTCAGTGAAGCAAGCAAAATTTGTCAAATGAGCCCCACAATTTAAGCTTACATAGTAGAAAGTCTGATTTAAGATTTCTTGTGCTTTGCTGTATGACATCTCCACCATTTTAACAAGAATTAACAGGTAAAAATCCAGTACTCACAAGTTTTTGCATACTAATAAGTTAAAATCGTGATGCAGATAATGCTGTAAATGTATATTCATGAAAGAAAGAAAGCACCTTGTAGACTTCTAGGATATTTGATAAACCAAAGTTTTTTAAATTTCAGAATATTTATAAACAATTTTCTTGAGGGCTGAAATTTTTTATCAGTTGCCAACTCCTGTGTACAATCCAGGCTTCTCCACATAGCTACCACTGTAAGACACCATCTTACAGCCCAAAATCCTGCAGTTTTCTCCAATATCAAGTGAACAAAGTTAAAAAGTTACCAATACAGTCTGCAACATTGTCTGACAGTGGCTGTGGCTTGCTCTAGAAACGCTATTTTGTAATGTACTATGATACACTTGTTTCTCAACAAGAACTGTAGAGTGCGGGTTACTGACCCAAATGAAGAACACAATCTACGGAAACTACCCAGTCATACAGGAAGAATTGTTCACCTCTACAACCCTCTTCCCATTTCCTGTTTTTGGAAGGAGAACTGGCCAATGTTTCATGTAATTCAGAGAGAAAAAGAACTGTGTCCAGCATTCATCCTGACATTGGCTAAAGCAGCTTAAACCTTTGTGATGGCTTCATATATGACTCAAATCCTGTAGTGTAAGGAGGTTGATAGTGTGAGAAAATAAGCATCAGAACTTGGGTCAATTTTGGAAGCTTAAATCTGAATTTCCTAACTATGGTTGCTTTGAAGATAATTATTAGCCTCTTGTAGTTATTCTAAACATTTTCATATATATCTACATTTCCTGATTCCACCCTGAATGAAATCAGGAAATGCCACCATTTAAAAGAAGTGACATTTACTAATGGAGCAAATAGCTTGCCATTATGTGTGGTACAGATGAGTTAGATAAGTGAGGTTTTGCATGTTGATCCAAAGCAAAAGTAAAGTCTGAAGATGTTGTGATTTCCTCTTTACTGAAATTTCTTCTCACACATTTCAGCTCTGAACTTTCTTCTTATAAACTCAAAACTATCAGTTGAAGTGATAACCCAGTGGTGAAGTTATAAAGTATATTGTGTTTAGTACCTTATGATATCGGCATGCTAGTGTGAGAGGGCAAAAAAAACAGAAGGGCTGTGTATTGGACTACAGCGACAGGAAGGAAAAGTGTGTGTCAGTCTAGGAGTATGTGCTTGTCAGAAACAAGAATTTTGTAATATGTACATGTGGTATGCAATAAATACTTAAAGAAAATCCCAGGTTTTCAATGAAGCATCCTACAATTCAAGAAAAGCCCTCAGTTTTTAACAGTCTGTCAGAACTAATATTAGATATGTGACCTTAAATATTTGTTGAGTTTATAAAGATTTCGTCTTCTGCATTTATCAAGAATTATTCATAATACGGCAGTTTCTGACATAATTCAGACACTTTAGCCCAAAAATGTAGGGGGGGGGGGGGGGGGGGAAACAAACAAAAGAGAAACTGACAGCTACAGTGATGGAATGGGGATAAGTGATAGTTTTAAAGAAACTCACTGCACATCTATAATTTTCCCTTTTAACACCTTATCTTTAAGCTATACTTCGTTGAAGATGTTGACATAGCTTGATGTAAAGTGCATAAATTGTTGAATGCTGACATTTTTTGTAAGACTTATTTTGTTGTTCTGCAAATCAAGTACAATCTTGCAACTCTATGTCTTACTTGTAAAATAACACAAAAAACTGTGTGTTTACTGGAGCAGTGATCAAAACACGAACATTATATGCCACATCTAGTTTAAAGCATAAATATGAGTGCCCAATTTACTTAAAACCAAATCATTCATCCAGGAAGCACAGCATCAAGGAGTTTTGATTAGATCTGACAAGCTAGCACGAGGCACTTGATAGGATGTTCAACAAAGAAATGCAACCTTGCTTTGCCTATTACTTCCCTCTGTGCTTCCTGCTCAGTAGTTCTTCCTCACTTTATGAGGTCATAGAGTTAAAGAAAAGGAGACTACAAAGAGCTAGATGGAAACTTGTACTTTGAAAGTTTCCTGTTTAATTAATATTTGTCATCTGTATTACATCAAGATGGAGAAAGATACACACCCCTTATTTTCAGTATGCAGTCCCCATAAGTTTGTTCAAAAGCAGTGACTACAAATGTTTGTATATAAAGTGATGAAGAAATGAGTGAAAACGATGGGCCCTGTAACTATTACACAGAATCACAGAATCACAGAATGGTAGGGGTTGGAAGGGACCTCTGTGGGTCATCTAGTCCAACCCTCCTGCCAAAGCAGGGTCACCTACAGCAGGCTGCACAGGACCTTGTCCAGGCGGGTCTTGAATATCTCCAGAGAAGGAGAATCCACAACCTCCCTGGGCAGCCTCTTCCAGGGCTCCGTCACCCTCAGAGGGAAGAAGTTCTTCCTCATGTTCAGATGGAACTTCCTGTGCTTCAGTTTGTGCCCATTGCCCCTTGTCCTGTCACTGGGCACCACTGAAAAGAGCTTGGCCCCATCCTCCTGACACCCACCCTTCAGATATTTGTAAGCATTTATTAGGTCCCCTCACAGCCTTCTCTTCTTCAGGCTGAACAAGCCCAACTCCCTCAGCCTCTCCTCGTAGGAGAGATGTTCCAGTCCCCTCATCATCCTCATAGCCCTCCCCTGGACTCTCTCCAGTAGTTCTTCATCTTTCTTGAACTGGGGAGCCCAGAACTGGACACAGTACTCCAGATGGGGCCTCACTAGGGCAGTGTAGAGGGGAAGGAGAACCTCCCTCGTCCTGCTGGCCATACTCTTCTTGATGCACCCCAGGATTCCATTGGCTTTCTTGGCAGCCAGGACACACTGCTGGTTCATGGTTAACCTGTCGTCCACCAGGACACCCAGGTCCCTCTCCACAGAGCTGCACTCCAGCAGGTCCGTCCCAAGCCTGTACTGGTGCATGAGGTTGTTCCTCCCCAGGTGCAGGACCCTGCATTTGCCTTTGTTGGACCTCATCAGGTTCACAGCAAATTAAATGTAAAGTTGGGTGTATAATTCAAACCAAAGATCTAGGCACATAAATTTACTTTTCCAGGCCTGTTATTACCAATGACAGGCTTTAAATTTACAGACTGCAGTCGTTTCATCTCAGGATGTTTTTTTCTTAAATACAAGTGCATCAGTAGTAAAATAAGCTGCATCAACCCCATTTTATGCAGAAGTAATATGAAGAACAGGCAAAACCTTTTTATAGAAAACAATGTTACTGTTAGGGAACATTTTTCTGTACTTGGAAATATATACACTTATTTCTCTGTGTACATCTCTCTCTCTTCCAAATGCCCACAGGTACCTGTTCACAAAGATACCTATGTACCACATATGTCTCAATTGAAGGACCTATGACTTGCAATTCTGCCTTCTAACAGTATCAAATGTCTGCTTTTCATGCAGCTCTTGTAAGTTGTTGGGTGCTTTGTGTTTGTATCCTTCATGATGGCTTCATGAGATGTTTCTCTTTAAAGAAAGAAATTAGATATTAGATAATTAGTTTGAAAAAAAAATATTAGATACTAGATGATCAGTTGGAAAGATGTTCATGATATGTTAAAAAGTAAAAAAAAAGAAAACAACAAACCAAACCTGAAACTGCATTATAGTCATTCAACACCAATAATTCACAGAGGAATAGGTTTCTCACTTTTTTTTTTTTGCTCAAGGTACCCATTCATCACTTTAGAATTGTACAATCATAACTTCTTTTTCACAGTTAATAATTCTGATTGCCAAGAGATGGTGGCTTAATGGTTTATGGCCTAGCAAACTCTCTCCTACGCAAAAAAGAACTAATCAAGACATCAATAGCATTTCAGTTCTTTATTCAGTGCATAAAAAAGAGAAATGTAAAAAAGGAAAAAGGCAAAAAAAAAGAATATCTATCTTGAGTCATTGTCTCACTCTGTATCTTGAATATTGAATACTCAGTTGTGGAGTTAACTAATAGAAGTTTCTCTACACAGAGGCTCTACAGAACACTAAACAGCAAAAAAACTGTAAGGCAGTCTTTTTAACACAGCATTGACAAGGAACAGGGTCCAAAAATGTTATTATCAACAGCATTTTTAAAACAGAGATTGGACAACAATCAGCTAGTGGTACTGTCTACCTTAATCATCTGTATCTAATTTCAGACATCTTGAAAGTTCCTGAATTTCCAAATGATTCTAAGTACCTTTTCTCAGAAAACCTTTCATTGTTAAGGTATGTTGAGTCAGTCAGCCAAAACTCAGCCAAGTCACTGTGATTAGCGTTGACGTTTCAACTTAAATACTAAAAAATAAGCACTTTGTAATCATAGATACACCAAGCATTCCCTATACCTTAAGTTCATCTAAAATTCCATTAAAAAACAAAATTAACTGTTAACTAACAGGATGCCTCAATAGCTTTATCCTTTATGCGAATTGCTTAAAATTGGGTATGTGTTTATAACACATTTGTCAATGAAAAAGGCCAAGTCGGAGTCTTGACTTAGTCAATGTTGGAGAATGAGTTCTTTAATTTGCCCTCTCTTCTTTTAACCACAGGTCATGCCTTCCTAGAGACAGAATGTGCCAGTAAGTATAATGCTGCATAACAAAAAGTAAATCCAATAAGTTTCATCTGAACATTTCACATATTGTATTTTAAATACCAATATCTCAATACTAATTAGCAAACACTATTAGGAAAAAAACCTGAAACGTTTGTTTTCTGCTGGAGAAAATGAACCTCTCACATACAACATTTTCTACTTCAATTCATTAATGAGGTATAATTAATCAGATCTGTATCATTCCTCAGAACGGACAGAGCAATACTTAACAATGGTCTGCTGGGCTGTAGTTGTTAATCTTAGATCATAGGGTGAGAAGAAATGACCTGAAGAGGTACTTTTATTAACAAGATTTTTTTTACAAGGGATAATCATGATAGTTTTAGTATATACCGAGCAGGAGATAAGAATAATGAATCTCTAGTGTTCTGAATATTGATTAGTATTTTGTATGAGAGAAAGATATTTAAACTAAAGGGAAAAGAAATCAAACATTCAAATCAGAGGTCATCATTTCTTACACGTCTTTGACGAATCAAGCAAGTGGAGGAAAAGAAGGTTATCAGGAGTAGTCGCATGGATTCACCAAGGGGAAATCATGCCTGACCAATCTGATATCTTTCTACAATGGCATGACTGGCTGGGTAGATGAGGGGAGAGCCATGGATGTTGTCTACCTAGACTTCAGCAAGGCTTTCGACATGGTCTCCCATAACATCCTCCTAGGGAAGCTCAGGAAGTATGGGCTGGATGAGTGGTCAGTGAGGTGGATTGAGAACTGGCTGAATGCAGAACTCAGAGGGTTGTCATCAGCTGCACTGAGTCTAGTTGGAGGCCAGTAACTAGTGGTGTCCCCCAGGGGTCAGTGCTGAGCCCAGCCTTGTTAAACTTCTTCATCAATGACCTGGATGAAGAGTTAGAATGTACCCTCAGCAAGTTTGCTGATAACACCAAACTGGGAGGAGTGGTAGATACACCGGCAGGCTGTGCTGCCATTCAGTGAGACCTGGACAGGCTGGAGAATTGGGCAGAGAGGAACCTGATGAGGTTCAACAAAGACAAATGCAGGGTCCTGCAGCTGGGGAGGAACAACCTCATGCATCAGTACAGCCTTGGGGTGGACCTGCTGGAGAGCAGCTCTGTGGAGAGGGACCTGGGTGTCCTGGTGGACGACAGGTTAACCATGAGCCAGCAGTGTGCCCTGGATGCCAAGAAAGCTAATGGGATCCTGGGATGCATTAGGAGGAGTGTGGCCAGTAGGTCGAGGGAGGTTCTCCTTCCCCTACACTGCCCTAGTGAGGCCCCATCTGGAGTACTGTGTCCAGTTCTGGGCTCCCCAGTTCAAGAAAGGTGAAGAGCTACTGGAGAGAGTCCAGCGGAGGGCTATGAGCATGATGAGGGGACTGGAGCATCTCTCCTACGAGGAAAGGCTGAGGGAGTTGGGCTTGTTCAGCCTGAAGAAGAGAAGGCTGCGAGGGGACCTAATATATGCTTACAAATATCTGAAGGGTGGGTGTCAGGAGGATGGGGCCAGATTCTTTTCAGTGGTGCCCAGTGACAGGACAATGGGCAATGGGCACAAACTGAAGCACAGGAAGTTCTGTCTGAACATGAGGAAGAACTTCTTCCCTCTGAGGGTGACAGAGCCCTGGAAGAGGCTGCCCAGGGAGGTTGTGGATTCTCCTTCTCTAGAGATATTCAAGACCTGCCTGGACAAGGTCCTGTGCAGCCTGCTGTAGGTGACCCTGCTTCGGCAGGGGGGTTGGACTAGATGGTCCTTCCAAACCTTACCATTCTGTGATTCTGTGACTTCATTTTTCTTTTGAAAATCATGTTTCTTACATAAGTCATCTGTACGTACCATAGAAAATATAATTCACTCTTCAAGACGTTATGATGTGGCATCCACATTTACACATTTTTATATACTACGTTGTTGTTTCTTTTCAGTTAGTATAAATACAGGGCCCTAAATCCAAACATTTGACCACTTGCTGTCAATGATTTACAGTTCTGTAGGTCCAACCTTAAACACCTTGCAGCCAGTTCTTTCACATCAGCATCTGTGAAAAACAAACTCTGACTGTACATTCAGCAGTGGGTATCCAAGGTCAGTGACTACTCTTTAAAACTTGTGCCTTCAGAAACAGGCCTGTACTAAATATGTTTTCAGCAGTGTTGCAAGGCAAGATGCTACAGTAAATGAAATAGACACTACAGGCTGGCAGGGAAGAATTCCCTTGGTTTTCTGAAAGGTTTGAACTCTAAATTTTATTAATCCAAATGACCACCAAAGATACATCGGCTTCTACCTTCTTGGAACACTTGAGGTCTCCCTTCTCCCTAGCACAGGGACTTCCTGCATCTGAACTATTATTGTTTATCACTATCTAAAAAATTTTTTCTCTGCACCAAGAATGTCTTTTCCTTAAACCTTCAGAAGGCCTTGATTACTTGCTCTGCCAATTTTCTATCTTTAGCCAGCTAAAATTATTTTCCATCTACAGTGTCATGTTCCACAGAACAATTTTGAAGAAGGGAAGAAGATGCCTTTGAACATCAGAAGGAGCGGGGGAAAAATCTACATTTACTCTACTAAGAAAAACACAGAAGACACTGATAACTTGAGTGAGCTACTCAAGGGATTCTGTGCATGGCTTTTGCTAGAGCATACCAAGTAAATTTTTCTGCTTGAAGTGGAAGTACTGCTTTGCAGTGACATGCTGCCACAAAGCTGCTCTGGTGCAGAGTAGCTGGGAAGCACGTGGTCAGGTTCTGCGAGCTTTACATCTGTCACTCAGGACTGGGCTGTTTCATTTCTCTGTGAAACCAAAGGGATTCTGTGCATAAGAAAGTTTTACTCTGTGGGAAAACAATAAAATTCTGTGTTTTTCAAGAACTGATAGTCTGAAGCGAAGGTTTAGCAAATAATCTAAGAGTCTAAATTATCCCATCAAGCTCTTGTGTTTTGACAGGTACTTTAATGTGTGACAGTTGATATTTCACATTTTCCTAGTGCCATCAGTGTAACATTGTACGAAGTATACAGGAATCATCTGATGGGCCTAATGTACTGAGCAGAAGGAGTAAATCCAGCCATCTCTGGGGACACTGGTTTGTTTTAGCATAAGCCGATTCACATTGAACTTGAAACTAATGTTAATCCCCATTGTGTTACTGCATCACTTATGGGCCTTTATAATGCTTCCACAAGTGAAGACATTATTAAAACAAAATCTGTGAGCATTTTAAAGGATGATTCTAAGATGATGAATGAGAATTTCCCTGTGGCAAAAAAATTAGTGAGAGAGTAAGTATCTTTCACTGGCCTTAAGTGGCTGAACAAGGCAATGAAATGAAAGATTTATGCTTCTTAAATTTGGTAATGTTATTCAGAAACTTGTGGGATTTTACTACATTTAAACATCAGGCAATGTCACATATTTAAGCACACTCAACCTGTCAGATTGCAAAAGCATTTAAATACGGTCATCTTAAAAGCTCCAGATTTGGATTTCAGCTCTGTCCTTAGCACTGCTGTAAACACGACTTTGATTCGAGCATCCAACTTCTTGTCCAGCAGCCTACATTTCAGTTTGAACTTTTTGTCCCATGTTCATGATCCCATTTGGGACCTGATGTTTTCAACACATTTGTTGTATTGAAAGTAGGCAAATTCCAGCAGGGACACAAAAAGTACAGACGCAGTAATGGATGGCACCTCTGTACAGGAAGGCAGGGATGGAATGTGATGCATGCTTTCGTGGCACACAGAATAATAGGAGGAAGTCAGACTTGCCAAAGAAAAGGGTCAGACACAGAAAACAAGATTGACTGTTTTGGCTGCATTAGAAAGAATAAACAACTTTGAGCAGCCAGAAAATTATCAAAGGGCAGCCTGCATGTCCAGAGCTTGTTCTAAGTCAATGCTCTTCTACAAGCAGGCACAGGAAGCTGCCACCATTATGGTCCAGTGAGATAGGAACACAGAATACCGTGTTGTTGCCTACAACATATTACTTTGCCAGTACAGAGTCCTGACTGTACTCCTACAGTATACTTTGAACAACTTTCCACTATGCTGTTAGGTCAGTTCTTTCAAATAGCTTATCAGTGGCAGAAGATGTTTTCTAACTTGGAGAAACAGCCATAGGAGACGAGAGAAGGTAATCTGTACCTGCTTCCTCAAAAATGGTGATCAACAGCAGATGGACTTGCCCCCTCTTTATGCATCTGAGTTTGTGCTTGTGTTTAAGCTTGCTTTCTCCAAGCCAAGTGCTTTGAATCCATTTCTTCCACAATGCTTGGGAGAATAGAAGACAAATATCAATACATTCTCCTGCACCTCTGTCATGGACCCAGGACAGGAGCTGTTTTCCTACCTGTGATGTCAGCTGACCCACTCCAGATTTAAGCTAGTGACAACCGAAAGTTAAGCTAATTGGAAGAAATGAGTCAAGATCCAAACAGAAGCTCAAGCCCCAAGCTTATATATCAGGGTAGATTATGCTTTTGTTATTTGACAGAGTGTGTAGGGATGGGTTAGGTGGATGTGAAAAGCTGCATCAGCAATTTCAGGAAGAGCTCATCTGAGCTGTATTTTGCTACTAAATCCATAATTGAAGTACAGAACAAGTATGCTAGGCTGAAAAAGAATAATTGGCAGGGAGCGTAAAGTAGTGAGGCTCAGTGTGCAATTGCACAGCTCCAGAACACTCCATCTACCCCGTAAACAGGCAGCAAATGTATGGTGTCATTGATCAACAGCCAAGATATAGATCACCACTCTGATGTATGTGCCTATTGACTGAATTTCTGGGATTCACTACTAAGGTGCAACTCATTCCAGGGAAGAAGATGATTATAAGCCAAGTTTGCAATGTACTTATAAAGCCTCCTAGATTGGAAATATCATTGTTAGAAAAGGTACATACATATAGTTAGAGCTGATTATGTAAGAAGGCAGATCGTATTTTACCACATTTGCACCATATTTTAGAGCAAACTTTAGACTCCTCACCTGCCACCTTCCAGCTGAGAACTGCATACTCGATAGGACTTTTTCCGTTTTGAGATTACAGACATTGTCTTGCTGAAATATATGAAATACCTTTCGTCCTCTCTTCAAACGTACACTTTTTCAACAACTTTTTTCATCCTCTAGCAAGCATCCCAAATTCGTAAGGGCCTGCAAGCATCCTTGCCATGAAACAAAACTTTGAGGTCATAAACCCTCAGCATAGGTTTCTTCATATAGTTTTGGACAACTCTGATCATGTGAGATATTTTAACATTGTGACCACACTTGAGGAGTAACACTTCAACCTGTCATGTGAAAAGTGGTGTTTAGAACCTGTTTACAGCAATTCCAACATCAGCTGCGTCAGCAGCATTTCCTGTACATAACTCAGAGCTGTGGTTGCATTTCTTTTCCATGCATACAAGGTAAGTCTCAGAGAACTGTACAGTGCTACCAAAAATGTCACTGCCTTGCATCAGTTTAAGCTGCCAAGTCAATGTGGTTGTCCATGTGCATGATGACTTTATCTTACATTTTCCATTTAAGTTATTGCTTACTAGGGGATAAAAAATACTATGGATTATTCTGGTCCACTATGTGAAAACCATGTGAAAACCATGACTGATGACGTGGCTCCAAGGAATAAGCCTCAATGACATCTGCAGCACAGCTATGAGGCTGCTAATAACCACAACCTGTGAATTGAGAAAGAAGCCCTTAAAAATGACTCCTGACAAACACAATGAAAGAGATTTATGTATTGCCTACTTCAAGAGTGCCCATCCCTTGTGGATTGAATGGCTTGTCTCATTCATTATGTTACTATGACATGAAAATTGTATTCTGTTTTTTTTTTTTTTTTTGTCTTCACTGAGTAAATATCAGAGATTCCCTTCCAGGGAAAATAATAAACATGAATCATGTAGCCACTGAACTTTCAGAGATTTTAGTCCTTCATTCTCTTAATGTTTCAGGAAAACAGTATGTCTTCAGCTCCCAACAAAAGGGATATCAGCTTATCAACAGCAGATTTTAGCAAGCCTATTATACGGCTGTAAAGTCAAAGCCACTTTTAAATCCAATTATCTGCATTCTTACTGCCTTTGTTCATGCCAAGTCTTTATACTAAATCATTGAAGGTTGGTATCTCCAGTGTTAAATATACTCAAACACTACTCAGTTCACAGTGACCAGGGTCCTCTCTCAAGTGTGGTGTTATAAACTGTAGTCAGGAATAGACTACGAGACCCTCAACTGCATACAGACAAGAACACAAAGGTTGTCACTGTATCACATGGTTAAAATAAATGTTTTAAGGATAGAAAGGGCACAGTGGGTCATATATTTAAAAAAGAAGAAGCCCGGTTCACAGGCAAGGGTTATTCTCAGAACTATTCAGGCCATGTAACCAAGAGACCTGTACTGGCAGAGCATCGTACAGTCAGCCCTAGTACTGACACTATGACATCCTATTTTAATCTGATGGATAACCTCACAGCTGCAAAAGCTAGGTTGGAAATAGATACGTTTCTTACACAAGTCAGGGGTTCGCTGGTAGTATCTCACTATCCAGTGATGAAGAAAGGAAGACATTTGCTGAATCTGCATATCTAGCAATTCCTAAGGAATCTACAGTTGACACTAAATGAAAAGGACCTTGCCCATCTCTGAAGACTTTTTGTCTAAGATCTTGAGCCAAGACAGAAGCTGTATGGAGGGAATAATAGTTAATGCAAAACTACTGTGTTGTTAATTTATGTCAAGCCAGCAACCTTCAAAGCTACAGAAATGCTGTGGATCTCAAGAGTGGCCAAGCAACTCTTGTTAGTCTCAGTTAATACATGATTCTGTCAAGTCAGTCTAGCTTTCTGTCTCTTTGGGAATTTTACACTGCCACTCTTCTGTGTAGTGGTGTGCACCTGCACTGCTCTGTAGCGTACCATGTGTTATACCGCTGAAGTGTTTTCGTTCTTTAACAGAGTCCATATGTTGGGACAGAGTATCAACACCTTGATACAAATATCCTATCTACAGAAGTTTGTCAATTACATTTGCAAGTACTGGTATCCCTTCCATTGCTGATGTTTAAGCACCATTATTTTCTCTCTAAAGATCATTTAAAGAGCATTTGGGAGCCAGATATGCAGTCTGTTTAGTTGTCAGTCATCATCAAATATATATCAAAGGGTTACAGAGAAGGTTCAAATACTTATCTAGCCTGGTCACAGAAGAAGAAATCTCAAGCTGCAAATAAGTCATAACAGCATGAAACAGCTGCATTTCAACTTGTCTCCAAATGAGAATGGTTGTGTGTGGGAAATGTGACAAAGGGTTATAAAATAAACTGGCAAGCAGCTGGAAGATCATGGTCTGAGCTATGGAAAGATGAGGAAATTAGTGTATCTGGTGTATTCCGTCAAAAGATGGGTGCCACCCTGGGCTTTTTTATCAGACCCTTCTTGTTTATGTAGACTGATTTTGGTTTTGAATGGAGTGTTTTCTGTTAGTGCCAAAGCCAAGTAAGTGTAACTGTCTATACTTAAAGTGATGTTTAAACATTACTCAGAAGCCCATGACTTCATTCATTGTGTGGGCCAGTATAGAGTTTTTCCAGCTCCAAGTATTGTCATAATAAATACATATTGGCTTCATCAGCCATTGTACTGTAATTTCATGAACATTCAGCACACAAAAAAATAGTCATGGTGTTGAATATTATGGAGAAAAGACTACCTGGTCCACTTACCAAATTTCGCCCACAAACTAACCACTCAGAATACAGTGAAAGTAAATGATTAGCTGATCAGCCTGAACAATAGATTCACTCTGTTCTGCTTTGCACGTTGTTATATCAGCATACGGCTACTGCAGAATTCAAAAGCTACTATGCGCTTGCCTTCCTGGACTAATGTCTCCTGTACATTTTGTGGTGCCATCTAAAATTTAACTGGTCCCCCATTGCTCATTGCCACCCATCAGTGGCAGATTGCCAGGTCCACAGCTCTGGGAGCAGGATGCTGAACATGTCTTAATCCTCCACAGATGAAAGTCAGATGGGCTGGTGTTAGGACCCTTGGTGGACTTCTGAAACTAGCACTACAGACTTTTCTGGGAGCTGATCCGGCTGAGATCACACCCTATGCTCCCAGAGCACTGCCCTGCAGCAGAACAGCAGCAGCAAGTAGAGAGAGTGTGGGCAGGCAGAAAAAGGGAGGTAACAACTTCAGCCGTCATCCCACTTTGCGTAGGGAACATCTGCCTCCACAGAATGCCTGCTCTAACACTGCCTCCAATTGTCACTTCTCTGCGTTTCCATATTTTGCTAAAAAATGGTTTATTGTTAAAACAATGTAGGCATGTTGCTCACTTTCAAATGACAACTGATCAGCGTGCACAGGATATTTCAAAGATAAAAGATAATGAATCTATGATAAAGTTAGCATATAGCTTACCAAGCATCTGACGGAGCTGTTGTGATCTTCTAAAGTCTTTATTCATTGACTCAGAAATCATGCCCATTTTGAAAATCATCCTAATATACAGGTTACAGCCAGGGAAGTGATAGTAATTGTGGTCATAATAGTAATGGCGATAGTAACAGCAATAGCAGTAGCAACAGCAGTAGTAATAGAAATAGGCATAGCTATAGTCATAGTTAGAGTTGGAGTTAGTCTTACTTACAAAATAGTTACAAAAACAGTTACCAAATATAAAGCTGTACAAGAAATGTATAGCATGTAAAGGCAGATATGGGTTTGGGGTTTTTTGTCTTTTTCATTTTGTATTTTCTTGCAAGTGTTGAAGTTACTTCTGTTCTGATCTTGACAGAAAAAAAAGGCATCAGATGTTTGAAACATATTTCACTGCTGAAATCACATAGAGCTCCTAAAATAAAATTTTAAAATTGCTGTTCTTACACTAGTTTTCATATGAATTCCCAATAGTAAGGCAGTAACTTTCTCCTCTCTACTGACCCATGTTAGCTTATGTACAGAAAGAACCAGAGGACATTTTTCAGTTGAATAATTACATAAACCTGTTCATTTGTATCTGTTTTCATTAACAGGACATAGAAGACCTCAGCAAAAAAAAAAAGGGTGTCTCCTGAATTACCATTCAGACTTTTGGCAGATACTACTCCCCATCTAAAAGCTAAATTATTTTAATTTTAGACAAGATAATAAGGAAAGGGAGATCAGAATGGTTAAAAAAAACTATTTTTAACAATTTTAATTTTTAATAAAGCTAACGAGAAGTTTGAAGTTGCAGCTAGCTGGGTCCAGTTAAACCTATCTATCATTCACTAGCCGCAGACGTATGTGAGGTGCTGACAAATCTGTAAACCTCTCATCCTGTTAGTCAAGCCCAGTGCAGTTAATCCCAGTTATGTGATCTAGAACTGGACTCCATTCATGAGTTCATCATTTGCCTTAAAGCAAATACATCATGGGGCCATGCAGGCCAGGAAGGACCTCAGGAGGTCTCTAGTCCAGCACCTTGCTCAAAGCAAGGTCAGCTCTGGGGTCAGAGCTGGATGCTCAGTCAGGTCGTGAAGCCCTCCAAGGATGGAGATGGCACAGCCTCCTTTGGAAGCCTGTTCCAATTTTGGGCTGTCCTCAGGATGAAAAAGCTTTTCCTTACATCTGTCCGAACTTCTCCTGTTTCACCTTACACGCATTTTCCTTTGTCCTCTCACCACGCATCACTGTGAAAAGCCTGGCACCATCTCCTTCATACCCACCTGGTAGAGACCGGGAGGCTGCTGTTAGCCCCCCACTAAAGCCTTCCCCTCTCCAGGGTAATTGAGCCTGTATCCTCCAGCCTCTTCTCACAGGACGAGCACCCTAGATCTCACCATCTCGATGGCGCTCCACTGAGTTCCTTCCAGTTTGCCCATGTCTTCCTTGTACTGAGGGGCCCAAAACCAGAGGCAGCACCCCAGATGTGGTCTCACCTCCCTTGCCCTGCTGGGTGCACTTCTGCTAATACGTCTCAATACATGGCTGGCCCCCTCTGCTCCAGGGAGCTGCTCCTTCGGCAGGCTGGGGCAGCTCTGCCCACAGGCTTTTCTGCAGCGCGCTGTGGAGAAGGATACCCATGCTACCTCCAAACCAGCCTGCTCTGTTGAAGAGTAAAGCACATGTGAGCTAATTTTCTTCACCACGAATGTTGCTAAGAAGCAGGAGAAATTAACCAAAATGGATCTCCATGCAGTTGCAGCTGGGTGATTTCTGGTACCTACAATAGCTTGCTTAGAGTTAATTGGACAACATAGCATGACATAATTGGAAATGTGGTCATCTGCTTTCATGAGGAAAGAGAGGGAGATGTGACTGTCATAGCTGTAGTTGTGATGATCGTCTGAAGCCATTAAACAGCAGACTTAAAACATCTATATTCATGCTAGAAATACAAAAATTCTTGAAGTCTAACTTAGCCATCTTCCCAGCTTCTTGAATGTTTGTGCTTTCAGCAACAACCACCTTGAACTGACTCAGACCATTATCTACCATAAGGCAGGGGTATCCTCACACTCAACACATAGGACCCAGCAAAACATACATCCTAGGCAGAGGCAGATATAAATGTTAGCTTCTTCTTGATGCTATAACTGAGAGTTACAAGCTTCCAATGGCACTAACTGTCTTTTTGTCCTCACTAAAATTTTTATTTGTCCTGAATTATAAATGTCTCTTTTTTTCTCAAAAATATACGCTAAATCTGATAAAGGACATAAAGTAAAAGTTGTACATGTGTCAGGTGGAAAAGCAAAATGAGAAGCCAGGCAGTCAAATTTTTAAGACTCCTTTAAGAAAGTAAGCTTTACAATATTGAAAAATGATTTCTTATAAAGTCAGCTTTATTGGGGGAAGAAAGGAGGACAGGGGAAAGAATAGTATATGGTCCAGAGCTGTGAAACAGCTGAATGGAACAGGAAGATTATCTTGACAGTAAATATGCAGAGCAGATTCTCAGGTAGCTTTCTCATATGCATTGCATTTTATTTGAAAGAATATACAAGAGACTCTGCCTGTGTTACTATCTAGCAGGTTTACTGGTTAGTATGGTACATTAATGTTAAGTCATTTAGTGCACGTTTGCTTGGAGACAGGGCAATTTTGAATTTAGCACTGTAAAATCAGTCAGGTCTTATGGAGCCCCTCTAAGCTGTTCACATATCTGAAGAACTGTCAGCCTGGGCCAGAGAGGTAAGTTTGGACTGATATCCTGCTTCTCACCATGTCTATTGGTAGATATTTTGGGCAAGCATATAAGACATAGAGAATCTTTTCTGAAAATATCCTCCAACCTTCTTATTGGCAGAGATTTAGAGCCATTCCAGGCTGGATACTGTCTCCAGATCATTGTGCTTAATTGTTACAGAGTTGTGTTTCTAAACTTAGGTAAACCGTGTAATCGCAGGACAGATTTTCGTTTTTTCCCTCTCGTGCTTCTCTGCCTTACCCAGTACTTCACAAGCATTCTAAACTGGGTTTTTTACCTAACTAATAGAAGAGTAAATAATTGAATGGATAAGATATTTCTGAGTGTGCCCTTGTTTGGTGGTAAATCTAGAGCAGTAAAATGCTGCTTCAGTGAATCATTTCCCAGCTTAGGCATTGTGGTGAAGTCCCATCTCCCACACTCTGCCTACAGTAGCCCTTGCCTGTTCCTTCAGACTTCGCTTTTGGCACCAGAATTAGATGCTAAATAATTAGTGTAGCAGATGTGAAGAATACTATTCTTCTGAAAGATTCAAAGGAGCTTTTGTTTTCTTTAGAATCCTGCCAGAATTGGTTTGGCCAACTTCAGATGTTCTCCACCCAGGTCTGTTTAAAGTTGAGTCTGATAATTTTCATCTCAGTAAATAAAGCAAAATCTTCAATCATCCCACTAGGTCATGCAGGACAGCAAGGTCTAAGACGATAAGCAGCCAGTCACCCAGTCTGCTGCTATGTGAGTACATCTGTTAAAGGGGAGTTGGATAAAGCTGCACTAGGCTTCCCAGTCTTTCTGACTCTGGCTTGTGCAACACACAAAAAAGTATGGAGTCTTGAAACATGGAATAAAGTTCCATATATATGGAACACCCCATATAGGCAGTTACTACTTGTCCTATAAACAGAATTACAGACCTAGGCATCTAAATACCGTACATATTATGCTGCATATAGTGGGCAGAACTGACACATTTTTGGTCCTACTTCGTTAACAAATTCTGAGTGATCACACAGCCATAAGCAAGTGAGAACAAAGTAGGGAGAGTGAACTAGGTGATATGGAGCATATAGTACCTGTCCAGGACCAGAAAGGAAGTCTCATGGAAATCAGAGCTATAATACTGTGATAAAAAAGTCACTCGTGGTTTCATGCAAGATCTAGCCCAGTGATGCTTAGGCTCCAGGTAGGTCTCAGCCATAATACCTAGCTCACTTTCTGGGGAAGGATCAAGGATCAGCCACCTCAGGTACTTGGGCGAGCGGGGTGTCTTCACTGGGCATATTCTGAGATCTTACATATACAATGTCATGGGAAACCTATACAGTCATCATATCGTACATCCTGGAAACAGAAGCAGATGAAATGCTGCTCGGGGTCTAATTTGAAAGTGAGAGTAAAGAGAAGACAATGACGACCACTCCTGATTGGCTGAATCAAGATCAGCACCAACCACCCTCTCAGTGAACAAAGAGAAAGTGTAAATACCCTTACTTCTGTGCTCGCCCACTCTCCCACCAGAGAACATTCCTTCAGGACCTGGCATAAAGCAAGGCTTTGGTGCCACGCTTTCCAGGTGCCAACCCACAGACCAGACAGCACACAGAAAGGATGGAGAACTGTGTGGGAACTCCTGAACAGCCACTGTGATTCTTACCCCGAGCCTGGGTTAGCCCAGCTACTACAGCCCTTCCCTTTGGCTGCCCCCACAGCAATGGGGCAGTATCTACCCTGACTATCTTCCAACAAGGTAGCTAATTCCCAAAAGCTTGGCATCCTATCTTTTGCCAACCCTATGCTCCCTTGTCTGGGTTTTACCTTCTGCCTAACCTTCATTCAGGAAGAAGTGTGCTGAAATCAACTCCACCTCACATTCTAGACTGGCCAGACAATCTGGGACAGGTTCATTTTCCTGTGAAGACAGTCTCAAGCAACCGCCATCCACTCTATATGCTCATCTCCTTCCCCTCTTGCTCATTTGCACACGCTGGGTGGTGTACCTGGCAGCTTTCCCAACAGTTTAAAATTTGTGAATTATTGATCTGGCTTTGGCTGAGGCTTGTAAGCCACCTTTCCAACTACTTTTGTGTTATCTCTGTGTCAGTGAGCACATTTTTTAGCAAACTCAAGCTTATCATGGCAAGTCTTGTCCCCGAATACAGTAGAGTCCTTTCTCACAAAAACATTCCTCAAGAAATTCTCTGTTTTCCTGTGGCCATTCTTATTGGCCCAGTCTTATTCCTTGCGCCACAGCTTACTGGAAAATGCATCATAGGTCTCCCTCAGCTCTGAAACTATAAATATTTTATACAAGTACATATATATAGCATACTGTATGTAAATACATAAATATCCCATTAATCAAATTAAGAAAGACAACAGAGGCTGAATTACCAAGCCTTTCTTGACGGATACTTTCTACACATACTGTCCTTCAATTTCACAGCAGGAACTCCTTCTTAGTTGCTTTTCTTGAAAGTACATTTTTCAAAGAGCAATGATTCATCATCTTTATCATACAAGGAGTACATTGGTCTTCCTGGTCACATCATAGTGACTAGAATGAGGGAAGGGGAAGACTAATAGTCTGCACTAATTTTCTCAAAATGACATTTCATTCTGAAGTTTGCTTAGTTTACCTTTAGTTTTACACTGTTTTAAACCTGGTCCAAAAATAAAGGATTTTTTATTATTTTCTTATTGTCTTTTCACCCAAAGATTTGAAACAGTTTTGTTGTGAGACACCCCTCCAGCCGAAGAAGTCTGGCTAGCACACCAGAACACTGCTAAGATGTCCACTCATAAAATGACACATTAGCTGTGTTGTCATGTAGCAGTGAACAGGAGATCTACCACTAGAATTAGCATAATCCTCTAATAGCTCAAGTTCCGAAAGGTGTCCAATCACCATGAACACTCAGGCAGATTGATCAGTTTTGTTTCAGCAGAAATTATTTCATGCTGTTGAGATCTGTAACCAGGAAATGGCCTCCACAGATGCAGTATCCAGTAAGTGGCTAACACAGATTCGGTGAATGATCTTCTGTATTGTCATTCATGTTATCATTGTTATACAGAAGACACATTTTTCTCCATTCACACTGTTGTAACTTGCAAAACATCCAGGGCTACATTTCAAATCCTCTGCTTTGCTGATAAAATGCAAATCATTTTTCTTTCCTGTGTATGCACACATGGCTATTTATTACTGCATCCTGTGCCCATCAGCAACAAAATTCTTGCTGTTTCATCAGTAAGAAAGTCTAAAACAATTTATAGATTATACCCTCCTCTATGACAAATGTGAATTATGCGGTCAACAGAGCCTTCAGCTCCTAGCATCAGTAGCTTTTTCCCAATCAGTCTCTGGGAAGGTTATCTACACTTTCATTACCCCAAGATGACATTAAAGCCATTCAGTGCTGACTGGTCTGCCAGATAAAGCTAAGTAGAAACCCAGGCTGATGCAGAATGTGACTGACAGTTTTCGGAAGAAAAGTAAAAGCCAGGAGCACATATCACCTTCCTAGAATGAGCTGCAATTGGCTGCCATTTAAATGTAAGAATTTTAAAATGGTTCTGTTTGATACGTTGAATAGAATTTTGCATAATCTCATTATAAGCTATAATACTTTCTTGTCATGTTCCTGAATGTCTGCGATAGTCATCTGTCAAATCTCAGGAGCTGGTGTCCATTTGCAGAGTAAAAATTGTACATTGTCAATGAGTAGCAAGTCAGACTTGCAAGGAAAGCACCTTCACAAGGGAGTGTAGGAAGAGGGGCAGGACAGAGATTGAGGATGTTGCTTCAAACATAGGACGCAGAGCAGTTGTTGTCCCACAATGCCCCATATCTCACCAGGCAAAAAAATCAGAAAATTCAGAAACAAAATGCTTTTTCATGTTGCACTGACTGTGGCAAACATAAATTCAAGCAGTAGATTGATCTGGGTACTAAGAGGAATTTGGAGAACTGAATGTGAAACTAATACAGTCAACATAGTAGCTGGTAGCTTGTTTTGATTTATTAGATTCTCTCTACTTCAGTTTGATCCTACTTTTTTCACTGTTGGTGTGCCACAGATCTGTGCGCTGACAGACTCAGTCACATTTCTAATAATCCTAAAAACCTTGCCTTCTCCTTTTACCATCTTCTTCAGAGTCAGCAATTTGATAATCAAATTCATTTTTTGTCCAGTTCAACTTGGCACCATAAAGACATTCAAGGTAACAGAATACTGACCTAAACTTTTGGTGATAATAAAAGCAAAATTACTATGAAATACTGGCATTATCTTCAATTTGCCACAGGAGATAAAGGGCGATTCTCTCAGAACCACTGTTATAAGCTGTCTGCCAATTCAAGCTATTGTATTGTATGGTCTCCAGACCTCCCCCATACAATTTGTTCACTTAATTCGAAATCTTGTGGTCCTTTGCAATACCATTTCTCCATTCCATTAGTTGACTTGTTCATTTTCCCATGTAGCCACCTGAAATTGCACATGGACTTCCCACATACATTTAACTGTTTTTCCCTCTTCTTCCCTTTTTCCTTTTATGCAATCTTTGCTCTTGTTTGAAAGCAAATAATTTTCATCTAAACCTCTTTGTTTCCTTCCATTGCTTCCTTAATCCTAACTTTTTCTACTTTGGTTGTCTATTTATTTACCAATTGTTTTGCTTCATATTAAAATTCCCTGAACCATCTTTCTTTCAAATAACAGTAAAAAAAGGCAGATTTGCTAGTCATGTGCCCTGTTCCCCTTAATGGCAGATAATTCTCTTACCTGCTTTGTGCCATCTGTTGCTGCCTATTTGCAAGCAAAATTAAAGTAGCACTCTGGCTGCATCAAGAAGAGTGTGGCCAGCAGGACAAGGGAGGTTCTCCTTCCCCTCTACACTGCCCTGGTGAGGCCTCATCTGGAGTACTGTGTCCAGTTCTGGGCTCCCCAGTTCAAGAAGGATGAAGAGCTACTGGAGAGAGTCCAGCGGAGGGCTACAAGGATGGTGAGGGGACTGGAGCATCTCCACTACGAGGAGAGGTTGAGGGAACTGGGCTTGTTCAGCCTGAAGAAGAGAAGGCTGCGAGGGGACCTTATAAATGCCTACAAATATCTGAAGGGTGGGTGTCAGGAGGATGGGGCCAAGCTCTTTTCAGTGGTGCCCAGTGACAGGACAAGGGGCAATGGGCACAAACTGAGGCACAGGAAGTTCCGTCTGAACATGAGGAGGAACTTCTTCTCTCTGAGGGTGACGGAGCCCTGGAACAGGCTGCCCAGGGAGGTTGTGGAGTCTCCTTCTCTGGAGATATTCAAGACCCGCCTGGACAAGGTCCTGTGCAGCCTGCTGTAGGTGACCCTGCTTCGGCGGGGGGGGTTGGACTAGATGACCCACAGAGGTCCCTTCCAACCCCTACTATTCTGTGATTCTGTGATTCTGTGATCATGGACAGATCACTGCAGAGGTCCCTTCCAACCCCTACTATTCTGTGATTCTGTGATTCTGTGATCATGGACAGATCACTGCAGAGACCTGCTCAGTGAGCAGCAGTGGTCAGAAAAGAAAATGAGACATGAGGCTGCAGTAGGGAGGCACTACAGAATGACATTGTCTTGATTTCTGGAGGTGCTGAGCATTTTTTGCTCACACTGGATTTTGCCAAGAGGAGCAGGGCTTTGGCATCTCTGCAAATGTCTTCTGGACATTACAAGGCATTTCTTCACCGAAAGGGTGGTCAAACATTGGAACAGGCTTCCTGGAGAGTCGGTCAATGCCCCAAGCCTGTCAGTGTTTAAGAGGCATTTGGACAATGCCCTTAACAGCATGCTTTAACTTGGTCAGCCCTGAATTGGTAAGGTAGTTGGACTAGATGATCATTGTAGGTCCCTTCCAGCTGAAATAGTCTGTTGTTCTATTTCAAACTAGCTAATGGAGCACAATCCTGTGGACCACTGGGTCCAGCTGCGCCCGGTCTCACCTGGACAGAGAGGGGACCCAGTCATGCTCAGGAGATAAGAAATGCCTCATCTCAAGTGGTCTGTCTCTGTATGTGCAGGATGTCCATGGGCTGCTTCAGGGGACTATTTTGAGAACTGACACCTTTACACAAAAAATGGAGACAGAAACGTCCATAGCAGGATTAGGGAAAAAGATACTATCCCCATACAGACTAAGTGGACGCTTCTCACCCAGGAGACAGGAATTTGTTGCTGGCCTACACCTTCCTTCTAGATAATTTTCATCTCTAAACTGATGTCTTCCAGTGTCATAAGAGCCATCACATTTCTTGTAGTGGGACTATACATAATCCAGCTTCCTAGAAGCAGTTCTGGCACCACTCATAGCTCAGTCATCTTCCAGGTTCAGATCTCATATACTCCAGTTATTCCATCCTCCTGCCCAGAGCCTGGAAGCTATTGCCTAAAGCCAAATTTCAATGCCTGCTGTCAGCACATTTCAAGATGCACTAACTTCATATGAGACAAACTTAACTTCACCTGGCTGGCATGTATCAAGGGAAGCACATCATGTTTACACATGGCTTTTTGTTATAACGTATTACCTGTCATGTGATATGGCCATAAGTTACCTCCTAGTCTAAAAAGTGCCTCAAGTGAGGTAAAAAATTTTTGTGTTTCCAAAAAGGCAAGGTGGCAATATGCCCACAAGGGAAAGGAGCAAGAATCTCTCTGGCCTCAGAAAGATACAATTTCGTATTTCATCCCGCTTACCAGAAGGAGATGTTCCATTTTTTAAGGTGATAAGAACAATAAACAATAGAAGATGTACCAATACCATGCAGTGTTGGCCCTGAAAGCCTTTCCAGGCATGCCAAAGATGAATTGGTTTGCTTAACTTTGTTTTGTTTGGTTTTTTTCTTTGTACAAAAGGCAGTAATTTCTATACTGCAAAGAACGGAATTTTGGAAATTTATTTAGCCATTTAGACTCAGTTATGTCAACTCATTTCTCAAGTTTCTTATTTAAATGCTTGGGAGCAGGGGAACACTAGGTTTGAACAAGGGATTGCGGTGGCTCTGAATGGAGGTGTTGCCTTGGGTGTCCATCTCCACCGACTCTCAAACAGAAACAGACACCTTCACAAACTCCTGTGGAGACTATTAAAACACTATCTGTAGGAATGCTGTAGTAAATTGGCAGTAACTACCAAGTTCCTTTCTAGAGCAGACAGTCAAGTAGGGCCAAAGAAAGGGCAGGGTGAGGGTCATAGCGCTCAGCCGGGAGAGAGAAAGCTGTGTCTTGTGATTTGAATTAGCAGTTAATTACTGCCCACTTGTGGCAAAATGGCAGGGGCTTGGCTGGGCTGCTAGCAAAAACCTGCAGGCAGACAGCAGATAGCCAGCTGTGACTGCACCAGACCTCTAAGATCTGCTAGCAGTATGATGGTCTCCCTCCTCTTGTGTCAGGGAAGATGTCGTCAGCAAGGCACAAAGAAAGATTAATAGTTCGGAGATGTCAAGCTATGTAAGACATGCTTCTGCTGCAAAACTTGAAACTGGTAAAAAATTTGTGCAGCATCCGCACGTAAAAACGTAAATAGAGCCCTGCAAAATAGAGTGGTTTACAGCAAAGAATCCCAATAAAAATTACTGTGAAAATCCCGCTACACATCTATATTTTTATTTCTTATTGACAATGTAAAAGAGAATACAGGTCCTACGTGAAATAAGTTAATTGCATGCAAGCGAATCTGCTAACAAATATTGTTTCAGAAATGGTGGGTCGCTATTTCTTCCATCCAGCACATGGGGGCAAATATATATGTGACTAAATCTAAAGCAATTTTATCAGCATGACTTACATTAGTCTTTTGGGAAGGAAGTACTAGATGCTCCCTGCAAATTAGGAACCTGAAAGCTCTAAGAGCCAGGTTTGTGAAATATCAAAAAATTTTACAGCCTGAAATTTTTAATAGTTTTATGAAATGAGCAACAATTGCAGACTGATTTGCTGTTTCAAAGCCCGCTTCATGGGATCTTGCAATTCACAGCAAAATATATCAAGGACCTTTCAGCTCAGAAACTTGCAGAAGGGAGAGACTAGAAAAATTCAAGGGCAAGGGCAAGATCATTGAGGGGAGGGGTATGGTATTATATCCTTTTTCTGAAATATTATGTCTGTTATGCGTAGCCCAGCTCAGCAAAGGAAGCTTTGCCAGAATAGTTGCTGTGTCTTTCATTCTTAAATGGACATTTCAGTACACTTTACAAGCACAGAGTTAGACCTTGTTATTTTCTTCCTCGTTTTATGACAGGGAAACTAAGGCACAGAAGCGTTAGGAAGCTTATTTTCAGAGATGTTGAGCACACCTGCTCCAGCTAAAGTTAATGGGACCTCTGCAGATCAGACTGTAAATGGTGAGTCTGAAGTCATAACCGCCTGCTGTACTGGCAATAGGAAGAAAAGCCAGGGCTCTTTTCCCCTAATTTTTGCTTTAACCAGCAGTTTTCACCCTTGTAATGACAGCTCTTTTTATTTTGCTGGAAAAATGGAAACATTTGGCTTGTGACACCATGTTAATAAATGATTTGGGTCCTCTTTGATCACTTCCCTAGCTCTGCTTTGGCAGGAAAAGGGAGACATTCTTCACAACAGTACTTGCATGAGATGGGCTTGTACAGTACACATTTATTAGGGACAGTCCCCAAAATCGTTAGCCAGATAACATTACATTGTGCCCCCATTATATCTGCCTCATCTACCTTTTTGTCTTGTCTGTCAGCAATTAACAGCTAAGCCAAGTGTATTTTTTCCAACTCAATTCACAGTAAAATAGGTCTTTAAAGATCTACAGAGGGAGCATGAAAGGTGTTCATGTATTACAGTGATAAATGTAGTACAAATTAATTAGAAGATTATTTTGCAGCTATGGGGCCAGCCCTAGCTGCTACCATTGATATGGACTCCTCCTTCTGAGACGTTTGACTGGAAAAATGAGGATTTGCAAAGTCTCTGTGACATGAACTACCCATGCAGAACATCTATTGATTTTGGTGTGTCTGAACAGCAAGCAACAGATAGCTGCAGGAGCGTAAGGCAAAAGTCAGTCACAAAGGACTGACGTTTAGGCAACATATAAATAACTTAAAGAACTCGAAGACAAAATAACAATGAAAAATAATGGAATCAAGTATCAGATAGTCAATATTCTGTAAGAATTACTGCAACAGGAGCATTCGCATGAGCTAACATTTTATAATGGCACAAGCTTGAATATCTGAAAATAATGAGCCATAATAATTTAACCCAGCTGTAACGAAAACATCACTCAGTATTTCTGTTCCAGTCCTATTTGGCACTGGTCTCCATATGGGAGTGATAAAAAGAAGCCTTAACCTTAAACAGAAAGTGATGAACAATTGATGATCTACAGGCAATGCAACATCCATGGCTTCTATATTTGAATTTGGCCTGATGGTGCTTTCAAAGCTTATTGCTGTAGATGGAATCATGTTCAGTGAGTCCCTGAGACTGAAACTTGAGGACTTCACTCTGGACTTGAGGATGAAATGGATCCCAGTGAGAGAGGTGAAGAATCCAGTCCTTGCCATTGTCCTTGCTATTGCTATATTTCAGCTGAAGGAGAACCAGAATGACCATGCCAGACTGAGAAAGATGCAGAGCCACAACTAATCTTCAGTGGAATATTTCTGATCTGCTAAAGGAAAGTTGAGGAGTCTAGTACAGACTTCACAGGATTGGACTGATATGTGGATAAAAATCTCTGCAATAGTATTTAAGAAATAAAATATCAACTGTCTTTTTCTTTTCTGGAAGGATGTAACTTTCCAGGTATAGAGACAGCAATTATACTAATTTGGATGCAAATATGCCTGGCGATAATAGTATTAGGTATTTTTTCTATCAACTATTAGCTGAAAAAGGTTTGCTTTGGTTAGTAATGAGGACGCTGTAGAAAAACTAGCTATAGAAAGTTAACTCAGGCAAAGGGATCTGGAATTAATTTGGTCTGAACAAAATGAAACAATAAAGGTAAATCTGTAATTGAGATTCTTTAGTTGAAAAGAGGAACCTTTGATAAAAAAAGAGAAATGTAAACTTAACAGGATGAGAAATTTTTGGAGGTGAATGGAAAGGGCTCTTGGAATTTTATTAGGACGTATACTTTTTTTAAAATCTATCTAAAACTTCAATCTTGAACAAGGAAAAATGTAGAGAACCGTTCCAGACTTGTGCACATCAAAAGGGTGTAAATAGCAACAGAAAGAATAAACCTGGCTCCATGAGTCATGGATACATCAGAGGGTACTAAAACAGACAAGCAGTGTATCCCTCAAGAAAAAGCAAGTGCAGTCCTCGACAGACTCTACTTAGACGAAGTATTTCTAGTAGATACATGGAAGTGGTTAAAATATTTTACTGGATATTAGTAAAATCCAGAATTTTGCACAAAACTCCGGTTCCTGGCATAAACCAGTTTTACACCAGCTAAGCAAAGATAAAGTTGGTGGGATGGTCTTCTGATAAAAAGCTAAGAAATCTAGGCTTGTTTGGTAAACCAAAGGCTCAGCAAACATCCAAGAGCATCCTGTGACCTTATCCGAAGAGCAAACTAGAATAAAAAAGAAAAAGACAAGACTTGTCAAAGGGATAAACACTGACCATAAATAAATCTGCATGGGAAATGTGGAGACAGGTTCTAGTCATAAGCAGAAAATCAAGAACAGCTTCCCCATAGGAGTACTGAGGCATAAAAGCTGAGGTTTATGACATTGATTATATCACATCTAATATGAAGAAGCGGAAATCATATGATAAGCTGAAGAAATTTCTTCTGGCTGCTCTGTTCCTAAATTTCTTGATGTTCCTGATAGTGTATAGTTTTGCTGTGATTCTACTATGCACCTATCTTTTATCACTTATTCAAAATGGGACAAACAAAAAAAAAGACCTGCCACTTTAATACACTGCATAACTAGCCTATAAATATATTTCTTTGACATAGTAAGGCCAAGAATTTCTCAAGGGTCAGAACAATAGGCAATTATGGAGATAATGAGCACAGCAGTGCTGCTGTAGAGGAACAAGGGAGGGGGGGAAGAAATATGAAAAAAAAAAGGGATGAAAAAAATAAGTAGATTGAATACCAACCTTCTTGCTTAGGTTCACAAGCCAGCTACTAATTGCTCATTATGGCAAGTGAGTTCATCATTATCTATCATTTCTTGCATGTTCTTCAGAAGCAGCTAGACCTAGTCAATTTCTAGCAAAAGAGTATCAGTTTTAGATGATGCAATGAAGTGACTTGGTGGTACGTATTTTATGCAGTATCTCCATCATGTTTTTTTAGAGGGAGGAGAGCTGAGACTCTTTTGTGTATCAGCTGCATAGTTACAGAATATTAAGGGACTCTTGTAGTTTTAGAAATTGGTACTAAAGACAATGGTGAAATAGTGACAAATAAATAAAACTGAAGCCTGATTTTTCTGTGGGTTTGTTATGAGGGGTTTTTTTCATCATTTGTACATGCAGGGATGAGGATCTCACTGTCTTGCTGTAATGCAAAAGGCTTAAGTTCCCATTGTACACAGGTGCAGTTATTAGTAGCTATGCAAGACCTACAGCAGTGGAGAATGAGAGTGTTACAACTTCATGTGAAAAATCCATCAAAAACCCATCTGTCTGCAAAGACAAATAAAAAGAAATCAACTATGAACATTGTCATATCATGTCCCATCGTCGTCGTCCCCCCCGCCGCACGCCTCTGCAGTTGCAAAAGTAGCCACAAAGTATGAGACAAAGTTAGTTACTCACTGAACTAAATAGAGTAAATGTAACCTTAACTCAATACCCATGACTAAGAAGTTAATAAATAATGCACAAAATAATTCAGAATGGTAGGAGCATGGAAAAAAAATGAAAGAATTTCAGTGTAAGTAGCTTCTTCAATAGCCAAGACTTCTTTGTATTTTAGCATCTTAGACTTCAAAATCAGTGTTTATCTTAGTTTCAATGCATTTTTTTCCACTTGAATTTGAGGCACAAGCTTTCCCTTGACTTGGCAACATACTCAAGAAAGATATTATATAATGTTTACTGAGATATTAAGAGCATTCATTTCTTCTTAAAAATAAAGCACAAATCTCTACATTTAAAGACCAGTTTTTCAGAAGAAATTCATTTAAATCAGGCTGAAAACAAAAAAACACTGACAAGGTGGCCTAAGATAATTTTTAGGGGAAATACGGTGTGTTGAATAACACTGAAAAGAATCTAAAAGTATAAAAGAATGCAGTAAGATATGGGCTCTTTTTCTACTCAGTAAAAAACAGATACAGCACAGTCTGGAAATGCTAACGAAGTCTAAATGATGTCTTTTCTATGTGTGCATTGAAACAATTCATTATTCATATAAAATGGTAGGAGAAAAACCTGTCACTCGCTGTCTGTGTGAAAGCATAATATCTGTGCACAAATAACAGGAGGCATTGTGATTAGCAAGTCACGCAGAAACTTAGAGAAACACAAATTTAAAACACCTGCAGGCATGACTACAAAGACCAACATAATTGTTTTGGACACACCAGAGTATACTGGAAGGTATTCAAGTGAGTGCATCTATTTCTATTGGTATTCCAAGAATGTTAAGTATTTCCATAAGACATATTTTTAGGGGGGAACTGTCAAATGAGTCACTCTCCCCACTGTTTGTCATAGCTTAGACAGATCTGTGGCTCAAGAAAAGCCTTTAATGTATTTTAGTACTCTTTAATGAGACAAGAACTCTTGGTGACATTTTTTTCTCCTTCTATTAATATCTGCATCCCTTTTTTGTAAACCTACTGAGCTTGGAAAAAGTCAAAATACTAGTTTTATTCTGTTCTCTTCTTCCCTTTAACTGCTATGTTGCAGATGGCTCTTGCAACCTCAGTCCCACTGACGACCCTCATCTCGAAGGAGAGCTCCAATTCCTTCTTTCTTTCCCAAGATGAGTGCCACTTCTTTTTGAAATAGAAAACAGGAGGAAATCATATGGTGATTGTTGTGGACCATAAATACATACTGCAAAGACTGCTTCTGAGAGCTGCTTGAGAGCTGTTGTCTTAAATTATTACCTTTACACACCAAAACCAATAATGTATACATTGAAAGAAACTTCAAAGTATTGGGTTGTTCTAAACAGAAAAAAAAAAAAAAGACCTAAAATTACTATCATAAAATTTCTTGACTTATTCAGAAATGGCAGTCTTTGAGGGGTAAAATTTTCTGTACAGCTTGACAAAAAGAAAAGGCACAAATTCCCCACCAGACTGATTTTTTGTTTTTGGCAAAAAGAATTTCTGCTGCAAATTTCTTAACCCAGCACTAATAGCTATTGCTAGGAGAAATAAAGATTCAGGCCGTGGTTTTCAGATTGACAGAAACAATTGGCTGGAGCAGAAAGAAATACAAGTGATATGTACTTGAGGAAAATGAAGAGAGTGGTGATGAAATTATTGTTTCAACAAATGAGATTGATTGTGATGATAATTTCATATTTTGAGGACAAAATACAAGAGAGCAAGAACATAAAGAAACAAAGCTTAACCAAGAGAATTTAACATATAAATTTGCTATGGATATAGCACAGTTTCTAAGGGATTCCAGTGGGAGTTAAACACAGTAAAGCAAAGGTTACTATCATAACTCAAACGGCAGCTTCTGCTGATTAAAGAGAAAAGGCTTAAGGCCAGCGTTCGATATCCTTGCCAAGGATATTTCAAAAGAGGCTGACCCCACTGAATTTTTTGGTATATTTCTCTGTGAAGAAATTAATTGGCGGGCACTGCATCAGAAAATGAACCTGCACGAGTGCAAGAGACTCTCAGCAGTGGACATGCTCTGTGTGATGACGTCACTGAACCAAGCGCACATACTAAGAATGGATGGGAGCCTAACTCCAACCCCAGCTGCTGGATGCGCCTTACACACAGCTCCCAAGCCATTGCACAGCCAAAATATTTTCCCACATACTAGTTCTCTTTTCAGCCCACACTTCGCTCCAGCACTTTCTTTCCATCCCCACTCCAGCTGCAGCTCTTGGCACAGAAAATGCAAATTGCCGTGAGTAGTAAGAGAGGACAGACCACAGGATTGAGGTTGTCTTGGCTTGAGCTGGGTTTAGTTTGATTAAGCCGTGATAGCAATTGTCTGCCAGCTAGGTAACTGTTCCCTAAATTGTTTTTATCTTTCATTTAATTTCACGCTATGGTGTTGTTAACACTTATTGTTAATAACAATAGACAGTAGCTATGTCCTATGGCATACACGCTAAAATAAAAAGACTGTGGAAAACCACCAACACAGGTAGATATCAGAGGTCCTGCTACAGCAAACACAAATCACAGTGGGCAGCTACTGGTCACTACAGGAGTGCAGCCCTGCAAATCAGGGACAACAAAGACAACTGAAAAAATGGATAACTGGCAAGCAATGAAAAGAAAGACCATACATGCACATTGTGTCAGGAAACCAGAGAAAAATAATCCCAGGCAAAGTGCAGGACCAAGGAAGAAGGGAGCATTGAAACCACTTCCAGCGACCAACTTCTGGCAAACCAGCTGGGGCACCAATGACTCTTCATATCCTCACCCCCTTCTTCTGGAGGGACACTGAAGCTGTTGACCTGATGACTCAGAGAACCTCTGCGTGAGTGGCCTTAATGCCAGAGTAACAACCAGGTAGGTAAGAAGAAATTTGACCGTCGCAGGTTTTGGTTTTTTAAATGAAAATTTTATCTGTTTTGTTAATATGGGGGTTTTTTTTCCTGTGTTCATTTGGACTATGACTGTTATTATTAGTGTGCCCGAACTAATAATAACAGTTTGCTGTATTTTGATTAGACTGTCAAGACTTTAATGAGACTAACTATAAATTCTTCTGTCTACATGTCAGGTGTGCTCCCTTTCTGTCCATAAGAGGATTTGGTGAGTATTATGACCAGGTGTATATATCAGTTTTGTGATTTAGTGAAATCTTACTGTGGAATTAATATTTTCTAATGGCAGTGTAGGTGTCTGCAATGAGGCTGGTCCCCTTAAAGTGATGGTGTTCAGAACATGATTCATCCAGAAAACACAGGCACTGACTTTAGGATAAGATGGATTGCATTAGGGATGTTACTGACTGCATAAAGATCTCCATTGACCATGAAGTGCTAAGACTGGCTGTAAGTCCCTGTACTGGAGATGCTAAATTCTAGTCACAAGAACAGGACTTAAAGACCACATTGGTCCATGTCCAAGTACAGGAAAAGGCACACTTGCATGAATGCTTCACCTGGCTGCTGGTGGAGGAAAATCAAGCAGCAATAGCTGTCTACAGGAGACAAAGCAGCCAGTAGAGTGGTGGAGTGTGTATGAGGACTACTGCTGTTGGGATATGTCTTGGTTGCTCCTGTTGGAATAGGTGGAGATGCTGTTAACCCCTACATTAGTTGCCACTGGATGAAGAAATTACATTTTCCTTAGGCAGGGTCGCATGTCTCTGTGGCAAACAAGCAGCTCAATCATCCCTTTCTTCTGAACAAACCAAAATTCAGAAGAGTGAAAGCTGGAAATGATTTGTTGAAACAAATTTTAAGAGCAAAAAATATATATCATATTTGAACATAAATGTTTTAGCCCTCGTGAGATCAAGAGACCCTCTTTGACATTGGTTTATGAAAACAGAACATTTTGTTCATATGTATCAGTAGAAATGCATGTGAAATTGCAAACCACTCAAACCTTCTTTCATTAAACTTCCAGACACTATCTACAAGATGACAGTTAACACTGCTATGATTAAAGGCCTGACTTACGACTGTGTGTGGATTGCTGACATAGTATCTAATGAGTTGGTATCTCTCCCAGCAGGGGAAGAAGCCATACTCCTAACAGACTCCTCACAGAAAATGACTATTAAGTTAAAGAAGGGGCAGAACATCTTTCTGAGAAGGATGAGAGGGGTGGGGTTTTTTTCAAATTTATATGGTCAATACTTGATACTGAATGCTCTTGACTCCTGTCTGCACTAAAAAGAGTCAAATAGTCACATTTTGTAAGACTTAGGTACCTTTCTCAGAATTGTATTAATTTTCTTCTTTGAGAAAGCAATCCCTGTACATGAATTTAATTTTCAAATAGGAAACAGGGTCTGAAACCACACATAAGATGCACTGGAGCCTACCATTCTCTTCTGTAGTCTTATGTTTCCTGTCCATGGGACCATGCCAAGCCAACTGACACCATTTCACAAAAGTGAAATATCAAAGTTCATAGGCATTGACCTGCCATTCCCTCTCCTCTCACTACTATTCCATAGAGGAACAGGAAATTATCATTTGTGGAGCTTTTAAAAGATTAAAAGCACTTTAACAAGTCCTATCTAAGATGTTCAGATTTTATTTTCTTTACTTTTTGAGAGGCGTGGAGAAGGGAATAATTGGAGGAGGGCTGTTAGCCCTTCCTGCATTGTTTTATGTTTCATTCCAGGATGACATTTACTGCAGCCGAGCCAGCACTTCTCTTTTTTAGCCAGATTTATTTTACCCTGAGTGTTTGACTGTAAGAATTTGATACATCTTTTTATAACTTTGCTAACCCACATTAGTTTCTTTTTGTCATTTTTGACAACTAGATTCTACTGTAATGAACACAGATGATACCATGCCACCTAGCTCCGCTTTGAATACTAATTCCTTTGCTGCACCTTTCCTCAACAGTCATTGATTCTACCCAGTTTTCAGCAGCTCGTTTGGCTTTCTCGCAAAGATTTTGGTGTTCAGGTCCCAGCTCTTTCATGCTGACACTTTCTGAACACATAATCATGAGTATGTTATTCAGCAAGTACTGTGGTGGACTAGCTTTTATACATTTACCAAGATGCATTAACATTATTTGCTACATATGTCTGTAAGCAGAGATAAAATGAAGTCAGATACAGTGACACAGTCAAAGAAAACACAGGAAGGAATTCAACAGAACATAATGCTGAACAGGGAATCATTAAAGACATGCTTTTTGGAACAACGGTTTTCAAGCATTTCCTCACCCAGGCCTGATTATCAAAACTGCAGATATACAGTCTGCAGTTATATATTTCTGAATGGGCAAGAAAGGCTTTTCTGTCAGAAAATGGGCCAGAAAAGTACAAACTGCAAGAGATCAAAAGACTTCCAGTCAACTTTGCCTTTACAAATTGATTTTTTAACAAATAAAATACAAGAAAATTTTCACCCCCACCCCTTGTCCCAAAGTCATTAGCTGCAAATTCCCTATCATTGACCTATGGAATTTCCATTTCAAGACTGTTGGAATTGTTTCAGAATAAGTTTGGCATCTTCAGAAGAAAATCAATAAATTGAACATAATTACATCTTTTGTAGTGTTCTCCCACTTTTTCCATGGGGATTGTTTCAATTCCAACAAACTCTGATAACATTCTCCAGGATGAAACTCTGGTTCCAAAGAAAAGCTTTTAATGCCTAATAAAAGAATCATTTTAGTGCAGAGAAATTAATTTGGAAGCAAACTAAATCCCAACCATTTTTTATTGGGTATATGTTTGTACACACATGGTGGTGTCCAAGCAGCTCCGAGGCACTTATTGTAATACCAGTCTCTATCTCTTTTGTTTATCCTACTCTTTATGAAAATTAGCTTGCATAACAAGTGGGAAGGAATTCCAAGGCAAATACCTAACTCCTGGAGTTAGAGGCGAGTCTTGTCCTCTTGGTCGATAGTTTCATTATTCCAGTGACACAGGGTTGTCTTGAATTGCTACACTGTCAAGCATTCTTCTAGCCAGGCTTTCAGTAGCAGTACTGCTTCAGGAGAATACCAGCATCAACACAGAGGACCCATCACACTGTGATGCAGTCCTCAAAGCCACAAACTTTTCCTCGGCTTTGAACTTAAGAAGATTGCCTAGTAGCAAGACCGTATCAGCAGTGAATCAGCAGGAGAGTGTCAGGTTTGTTAAATTACTGTTATAGAGTAAAGCCTAAGATTGTTGTTACCATCGTATATTTTTAAGGTAAGTGATGGTTCTGTTCAGATTTTTTTTGCTGAAAGTCTGTCTCAAGGGAGAGAGCATTCCTTTTAAACCAAAAAGGCGTAAGATATAAAACATCCATTAAAATATTCCAGCTTTGATGTCATTTTTCTTTTTCTTCTTTGTCTTTTGATTAGAAGTTTCAGTGCTTTCAAAAACCAATAAAGTTTCCAGTTTTCACAGAAAATAAGTTTTTTAAAAGTGAAATGTGAGGAAAAAGGATATTCTTTCTAAGAAAAGGTGTTTCTCTAGCAGAGTCGTATAAGAGGCGGTTCATTCTGCAGAAAAGCACACACATTGCCTATGCTTAACAGAATAGAGTCTCATTTTCCCTTGGAGACTTGCATTATGTCGAATATCCAGGCTGCGCTTGCATTATGTTGAATTTCCAGGCTGCACTCAGTGGTGGCCCCATATAGCAACTAGATGCCACTGCACTCAAAGAGAGAAAATGGAAGGTCATTTTCACTATTCTTTTCTCCACGTTGAAGATTTTTCTGTGATGGAAACACTCCATTGTAGCTAACCCACTGCAAATCATCTTTTGAGAATTAGAGTTTAATTAAAGCTCTTACAAGAACTATCTGTGTTTACCTATTACACTCCTAAATATAGAGTCAAAACATTAAAGCTGTGTCACTCAGTCCTTTACAGAGGCCACTTTCATCATAGAAGGCAAAATAACTAGCAATAAACCAATGAGGTGCTAAGTACTTCCTTCAAAATGGATGTTGAAAGTACTCTGCCTCTGTCAGGTGTGAGCCTTTCCCAATAACACACCCTTTACATATGCAGCCTGTACATTGGAATGAATGGCTGGGTAAGGGTTGCAGCCTTTATCTTCTGGATAATTCAGCTTGCTAATTCAGAGGTTAATCAGGACTGATTTAAGATACAGAGCCATAGGCTTCCAATTTGAAAATGATCCCATAACTTGTCCAACATACAACACAGTCTGGCTGTAGTGATCAGCTAGCAAAGAATGGGCTCTGAATTTCCAGCAGGGCACTTCTGTGGCACTGGCTATCTTTATGCATAGTTTTCTACAAATTTGTGTGCACTCAGTAAGAGCAAACTCTCAAATGCTGCTTTACTTCACAAACAACAGAGATAATCTAATTTCTGCTTGCTTTAATGATGAGGATAGGAAATACAAATTCACTAACAAATAATCATTGCAATAACATATGGAATTCACAGACCTTTCTATGAAGAACAGGAGATGGTCATCATCTATTTGTGCAATCATGAGCTTGTTTCCTCAAGTCAGAGAAAATTATTAACTCTTTTATTTTTAAATTAATTTTGATTTCATTTATTTCTGTTCAGTTACAGTTAATTAATAATTAGAGATGAAAAGAAGGTGTATTTGAGGACAAAAGAAAACTCTCCTTGCAGGCCAGTTTAATAAAGTCAGTCATTAAAGCGGCAAAGATCAATGGAGTTGCGACAGAGACCTTTACAAGAGTCATCATAATTCACTTCAGTGCCTCTGAAAGGACTGTAATTTTTAATCTTACAATTGTAACTTTTTACCCTAAAGCCTGAGTCACCCAACTAACATGTCAAAAAGGATTTCTCATCTTTCTTATAATCCTAAATTCAGTGCATCCACTCATTATGGAATGAGCAACTGCACCCTCACAAGCACGCTTTCATATACGCTCCTTGTTCCGTTGTCATTCCTGTGCTTTGCCATTGCCTTGTCACTCCTACACAAAATTAGTCTGCTATTCTGTTAGATTCCAAACTTGTAGGCTGTTCACTTCCTTTCTTATTTGTCATTTGTCTCTCTTCTGATGAGGACTCTGCAGGCTGTTTTCTGGCATTTTGGAACAAAATGTTTGGAACAGAAACACTGTATGCACATCACAAACAAAAATAAAACCCTAAGAAAATTAAAAAAAAAACGTCTCGTGAATTGATAGTAAAGTACCAGACAACAGCAGTAACATATGATAACATTATTTTGTCCCATGGGGCTCGTTACTTGAAGGTACAACTGAAAGAGTTGTATTACACGTACAGATTGATTTTTTCCTCCAGCTAGCCTAGGCACTTTCCCCCGTCCAGGCACTGGAAACTCACAGAGGTAAGAGATATTTTTGTCCAGCCCTAGTTGTGGTGGATCAGCAGTGCCAGTCAGACACTGGGCAAAGTTCACCTGGTAACCTGTTTGCTTCACATTGCAAATGCAAGCAGAGTCTCTAGAGCAGCCACAGTCTCCCTATCCTCTCGTCTGTTACTTCCATCTGAGAGCCACAGAGAGAAAGACCTGGAGAACAACCTGACTTGCTACAGGATAGAGAAACAGGAGAGAAGCCCATAGCAATGCCAGTCTTTCAGACATGTAACGTGTAACATTAACTTCTTCATCAGCGACCTGGATGAAGAGTTAGAATGTACCCTCAGCAAGTTTGCTGATGACACCAAACTGGGAGGAGTGGTAGATACACCAGAAGGCTGTGCTGCCATTCAGCATGACCTGGACAGGGTGGAAAGTTGGGCAGACAAGAATCTGATGAGGTTCAACAAGGACAAATGCAGGGTCCTGCACCTGGGGAGGAACAACCCCATGCATCAGTACAAGCTTGGGGAGGACCTGCTGGAGAGCAGCTCTGTGGAGAGGGACCTGGGTGTCCTGGTGGACGACAGGTTAACCATGAGCCAGCAGTGTGCCCTGGATGCCAAGAAAGCTAATGGAGTACCTTAAGAGGAGTGTGGCCAACAGGTCAAGGGAGGTTCTCCTTCCCCTCTACACTGACCTAGTGAGGCCTCATCTGGAGTACTGTGTCCAGTTCTGGGCTCCCCAGTTCAAGAAAGGTGAGGAGGTACTGGAGAGAGTCCAGCGGAGGGCTATGAGCATGATGAGGGGACTGGAGCATCTCTCCTACGAGGAAAGGCTGAGGGAGCTGGGTTTGTTCAGCCTGAAGAAGAGAAGGCTGTGAGGGGACCTAATATATGCTTACAAATATCTGAAGGGTGGGTGTCAGGAGGATGGGGCCAGACTCTTTTCAGTGGTGCTCAGCAACAGGACAATGGGCAATGGGCACAAACTGAAGCAGAGGAAGTTCCATCTGAACATGAGGAAGAACTTCTTCCCTCTGAGGGTGATGGAGCCCTGGAAGAGGCTGCCCAGGGAGGTTGTGGATTCTCCTTCTCTGGAGATATTCAAGACCCGCCTGGACAAGGTCCTGTGCAGCCTGCTGTAGGTGACCCTGCTTTGGCAGGAGGGTTGGACTAGGTGACCCACAGAGGTCCCTTCCAATCTCTACTATTCTGTGATTCTGTGATTCTGTAAGAGCAGCACCTTGGAAGGCATTGCAGTTCCCAGAAAGCTGCGCTTCGCCAGGGCAGGCCAACTCGACCACCATTTGTTCAGGCTAATGCTGAAGCGGAGGCATTAAGGGGTGAGAAACAGGTTGGGACTGGAACACTCAAACTTGCATCTCTGTTGAATGAAGGTAGCTCTAGGTTGTCCTTTCAAAAAACAGAAGAAATTCTGGTGACACTAACAGATACCTGAGCCTTACCTCAACATTTTGCATCCAGTCAGGGCAGTGCTTTGCCTCTGACTCAGAAGACTGGGTTGGTATTGCCTCACACTAGCCTGCAGCACTGTAACTCAGGTTATTCTGAGCTGGTGCACACCTATTTAGGACAGATGTACCACGAAATAGATATCTATATGGCATTTAACTTTCATCTTGGACAGGAGAAAACACCTCTCCTGCACACTAACTAAGGAGGAAGATGAACATGTGGCAAAGGATTGTGCTTCTCATGGTTAGTTGCGCTACATGCCCACTCTTTGAATGTGGAAAGCTCACCCTTCAAAGCCAACCCAGAGCTGCGCTGCATCGCCAAGTCCCTTGTAGAAACCAGGGGCAAAATTGGCACAGATCATCCTGCTGTGAACATGCGGTACTCCACCATTTATGTCCAGGCAAGATTGATGCTGGCTTTCTGTGCCTAAGCTTACTCACAGGTAGGTAATTAATCACTTTGACTGAAGTTCTGCAAAGCGGTTGTTGGAGCCTGCATTTCATGCCACCTGCCCTCCAGGAGCACAGGCAGAAAGCATCTTGCTACAGAGGCAACACTGTAGAGATTTCATAGGTGCTCAGGGCCAAAACTTCTTGTTTCTGCTACCTGGGCCAGAAGGAGAAGAAACTCCAGAGAACACAAGGGCAAAGGAGTGTGTGGATTGTCTGCATCACTCTCTACTCTTTTTTTGAGAAGGCTTGCCTTCCTCACTTAAAAGCATAGGTCTATACTGCCTTCCAGTTATTCACACCTCCTGATTCATCAGTCGTGTTAGCCACATACAAAAGCTTCATTTATACTTTGGGAACATTTATGTTGTCTGTAGGTGGAGGAAGGGGACAAACAGAATCAGCTAAAGTTTATAGAGTATAAAGGAGGTGATTTCCTTTGTTCAGTCAAACAAAATGACAGCAAATCCAGAGGAAAAGAGTATCTTCTTCAGCATGATGATGTCTAGGGAGAGACAGGAAAAAATTTACTTGCACATATTCCTTCTTATCTGTTTTTTTCTCTTTGACATCGTTGTTCTCTTTCACAATATATTGATTCCAGTCACAGAAACCATTCAAGACTGCATTACAGACAGACACAGGTTCACCAAAGTTGCTAGTTTGTCATAGTCTCATATGTGGCCTAATCCTCAGGGCTGTTGCTGAGCATCTTCACTGCTGGCCTCAGCAAAGCAGTGCTCTGCAGCTCACACAGTCCTGCTCCTCCAGACCACTGGCAGGATACCATCATGGGTGAAAGACACAGCCTGGAAACTTTGATTTTTCTACTTTTCTTACTCATACTAAGGTGAAGTAGGAGTTGATGCAGTTCTTTGGTGAAGAGTACATTTTCCATGAAAAATGAACTTTCCCAAGGGACTAAAATAACTTACAAGTTGTGCTCAAATATAGTGAGTACCCTTATACCAAAGAAAGGGGATAGAGAACACGGAGATATTAAAGTATTTGGGCTTCTCTTGCTGTTGCTTTGAAAATTTCTATATTTAAAAGTGTTGAATAACACAAACCTGCATAAAAACTGTGTATTTGAGTTAGAATGGACCCCAAATGATACTTCTTTTCAATTTTCTTCAACTTCAATTTGACATTTTTGTGTTTGTCTACTTGAACTTAAAAAAAATAGATTTGTTTCTAATACTGTGGATAACAGCTTGTAAAGGATTCAAACAGGCAGCTCACTAATCATTTGATCAAGAGTTGTTTCAGACATCTAGTGATCTGTGTGAAACACAACAGAAGTGTGAAAACCTTTGTTAGTTATGATTCAAGTGAGACAATACATTGAGTTTGAGGCAGTATTCTGGCAGTGTGCTTATAAGGTGCCAAATAGGAGAAAAAGGGCAATTTGACAGAGTGAGTCAACTAGAAGAGATACAACATTGTGTTCCTGAGTCACACAGGAAAAACACAGTCCTCTGAGACTTTGGTCACCTCTTACAAAGGACTGCACATCTGCTTGACTTGAGCTCCCGTTCAGCTCCAGGACTGAAAATAGCCAGCTCATCACTGCAACAAATCTTCAGGGTGTAGGGTCTTGCTCTATGTCTGTTTTGACTTGGCCAAAGGGCAGCTCTCCCTGTAGCTCCTTGCAGTGCTGGCGTTGACAGGGGCTGTTTATCCTCCTGCTGCTGAATGTCTCATCCAAAGCATTTCACTGCCTCTTCCCTCAGGTCCTCAGAAATGAGGACCTTTCCTGTTTCTGGTATCAGTACAAGAACAAGAAACAGTTATGAGTGTTTTATCAATGATTCATGAATCATTGATAAAACACACAACTCACGAACAGTCTCATTCTGTTCATCATTCTGAAAAGCACATTTGCACTGCCTGTTGCAGAGTTTAAAAGGATGCCTACACCTGCTTAGGGATAAGTTATGTGCAATAAACAGGACATTAATATGTCATTTAAATAGTAATATAAACACTACAGTGATACATCAATAGAGTCAATCTTGTAATTATTCTAGAGTGCTAGAAACAGCTGGTAACTTGGAGATGGTAGCTATAAAAAAGACAGGAACTGATGGTGCATGGTTGAATGTGGTGGTATGTAAGGAGGAGATGAGTGAAAGAGCATAAGTGTTTACAGGAGAGGAGATATTAACCTTTGTGTGGGACTCCTAGTGAGAATGACCAGAGCTATATCTAAAAGAAACAAACTAAACTTGTATTAAAAAGTGGTATCTGGAGTCCAGGAGAAGGATTTATAATGAATGAAGGATGAAGAAGAAGAATGAGGAATAAACCAATGGATTAAGTGACTATCAAAATAGTAGATCTATTCATATAAAAAAGATTAACAAAAATTGTTTTCTTCTGTTAAGAGTAACTATATTTATAGATACAAATGATTGCTACTAATAATACTGAAATGCATTTCTCTCTGCCCATAAAACTCTTAAAGATTCTCTGTGCAGGACAGATTTTGAATCACTAAGATAAACAGTATTTTTTAACCCCAGTGATCTGTTGTACAAATGTGTTTATTAGAGCATCATCATATGAGATGGTACAAACCCCAAATTAATAGAAAGAGCATTCACTCTTCCCAGGAGTCCCACTGAAGCTAGTAGGACTCTGTGCATGGCTAAGTACACCACCCTTCTATGATTTGCACTATGATAAGATAAAAATACTGTCCACAGCTAATCCTTGATTTTTTCTTGGCTTTTACATGATTTTCCAGTGCAAAACTGGATTACTTTCATTTTCTGTAATCTCATGATTCATGACAGTATTTTGAGCATAAAGTCCTTTTTATTCAGTCATGTGAAATGATAAGCACAAAAGGCCCTGTCTGAGGCTTTTAGACCAAAGTTTATACCACATTTACAATTTCAAAGGAGCTGAGGTTTGAACTTAGCAAGTTTTCACCTCTGTTATGAAGTTGATACTAAATAATAATATTGAAATAATTGCACTCTTTTAAAAAATTTAAAAAAAAGACAAAAATGTGTTGTTTTTCTGTCAGATTGCAGCTAAATGTATGCTTTAGTCAGATTTGGAAGACAGGTGGCATTCAGTAGCTAGGAGATTGATTGGTTGGAAAGGAAATTACATTTTCTTTTCTTTTACTCTGAGAAATGAGGAAATTTAGCTCGTAACCCTTTAAGCTGTGTTGAAAAAGAAAGCAATCTCTGATAATTACTTATACCATAAACGAGGGGCTGATCTGGGAAAATCTACCATGTAGATGCCACCAGTATGTCCATCACCAAACCCAGCAGCTCGACCCTGCTGCTGCTCCAGTGACAATGCATGCTCCAGCTGGATGGGGCTGCCTCAGCCTACACTCCGAGCATCTGCGACGCTCGACGCAGGAACGGACTGCTTTGTCCTGGGAGGTGCAGGCAGGACCAAGCGAAGCCCCGCAGCTCACACCAGGGCCCAGGCACACCTGAGATGAAGCGATGGGAACGCGGAAGCTAAAGTCAGCTATAGACAAGGGAAAAAGAAAAGCAATAACAAAAATGCAGTGAAAATGCATGAGATGAGCAAGACAATCATTTCAATGTCACTGTCGGCTTTCAGAAGTCTGAATAGCATATTGAAAAAAGGTAAGGTTTATGAGTATTGCAGGATTGGGAAAAATATTCCTTGTGTTACCTATCATGTGGTAACTGATATGAGATTCAGTTAAGTGACAGTTTATCAGCAGGTTGAGCTGAAGACTGAGAGAGCAGGGGAATTAGTTTGTCCTGTTAACTGAGCCTGTGAAGTCATTTGTATTTTTGAAACTAGAGGAGATTTAGTGCCATTAGATTTTATGTCATATCACTAAAAATAAGGGGAGTTTCTCGTATAGACCTAATCTTTAAAAATATCTAAAAAATTTTCCAAGCTCTATCCCCCACAAAGGGTAAACATGTCTTGCTTGTATTAAAGTGCCATGACTCCAAACTGAGTTTCAGTATATTTGATAGCCTCACTAGTGCTCTATATTTTAGTGGTAACATATTTAATGTATTCCTTGCTGTCATGAAGATGTAAATCCAAGTTGAGGGTTATAGTTTTAAATCACAGTCCAGAATCTCTTTAGTAAAAAGGTATTTTTCTGGAGACACCAAGTGCACATCATTTGGAGGTTCTTTCTTTCCTGCCCACCCACCGTCAAGGATGCTAAAACAGAGATATCTGTTCTACATACTGTAGATCATTCACCAAGAAAGGGGAAAAACAACAGCAGAGGACAGATGTTTTTCTCTGACCAACGAATGCAGAGAACTGTATATCCCAGTGTTAGCATTCACAGAAAAGGGAGGTGTCACCAAAAATCAATAAATAGCTGATATCTTTAAATGCCTGTGTCTTTGAAAAGAATTAGGTGAATTTCTGACATATCATTCTGTTAGAAGGCTTTCTGCAAGAAAAATGTTTACACGTTAGATATTTTGCCCTGCAGGTAGCATGTAACAGATTAGGTTCAAAAAGATATATATTTATCAATGACATGGTCTTTATCATATTAGGATAACCAAATGTGTTTCTCCTGCTCAGTAGTAACAGAGCTTATCACAGAATGTCGGTGTGCGGAACAAAATGTTGTTTACCTGCAACACACTCATCTAAAGGAGCTATTGTCATAATACACCAGACAGGGAGCTGTCTGCTTTTCCAAGGTTGGGTTGTGGGTTTTTTGGTAAAAATATAATTTCTCGTCAGGTTTTAAGAACATATGCCATTTCAGGGTAGGATGTGTACTGAGGGAAGTACTAGTTGATCTCTGCAAGACTGAAGCAAATTGGGCCAGAAATGTTTGTGGGGATCATGACAACCAGCCAGTGATGAGCAGTTCACGAAAGGCACCCATGTAGCTGCATACATGCTAAAACCCCTAGGCTGGGGCAGCAGAAAAATGAGGCCCAGAAGATTCTGGCTCCAGACTGGACCATCAAATGAGCTCCTGGCTGCATGGCAGACTGAGCCAAAGCCCGCACAGCCATGGAAAAACAGTTCCACATTTTCTTGGTCCATCCACTGGGAATGCTGAGCATGGGCAGACCTGGCTGCCTGGGGACCAGTCCAGGAATACCACGCTTCAGCATAAAGATTTTTCACTAACAATGCAATAGGCAAATTTCTGAGCTTAGACCCATTCTGATCATTATTTTATCTCACTATTTGTCTGTTAATGTCCAAAACTGCTTCGGCAGATCAAACCCCATCATTTGCTGGACTAATTGTTGCTTGTTAAAATAAGAACTGCAATTTACCACTTACTATTGAATACTTAATTTGGCAGTTTATGAAATTTAAGAACACATGAAAGCACATCACAGATGAAAGGATGGGTGTTTGATTGCTTAACATAATTGCTGCTGTGCAAAGACTGTAGAGCTACTGTCCAAGAGCGATCCCTTGAGCCTCTTCCCTCACACTTTCAGAAGTGATAGCTACTGTTATAACTGAGCACTCTCCATCCAGGAGCTTTCCAGACTGGTTTTGGTAAGTGTGGAAATTCATAGTTAAGGAGTAGATTGAAGAGAAAATCGAAGTGCTCTTTCAGAGTCTGACACTCCTGGCTGTGAAATGAATGGCGAATCTTTGACTGACTTTAAAGTCAGCAGGAGCAGCTTCAAAAACAACACAAAAATGCAAGACTTCAATTCTTCCACAGTGAAATTTGTCACTGCTGGTAGCACCTCTGAATCACATGAGCTCTTCAACTGTTGTTAAACATGACCTCAGCAATGCACAGGTGTGGGCTGGCAGTTTGTAATGGAAAATATAACATAAATTTGTGAAAAGCCACTACAAAGACTGAAGCCTAACTCTGCTTCTGTTTTCACAAGCACAGTCTAATTGGATATGATAAACAGCATAAATGTAAGTGCCTTCATATTTCTGTAGATAATAAAGTCAAATTCTCATTTGGTATTGTCCTACTTCTAAAATTTTAATGGAGCATTATGATAAGAACTAATTTTCTCTGTTTAATCTAATCTGGACATAACAGGCTCAGAACAGCACCATTACTGTGCTATGGCATATGTAGAAAATTATGCATTATTACTGAGCTTCAAAATAGGGAAATAGAAGTTGCCCAAAGGCACATAATGTCTAAGGCTATAATTCCTGTTTGCACTGATAAGAAACTCACTCAGTACCATTAACAAATTAATCATCTTTTCAATACTTTAAGGTGACAAAAAAATAATAGAAAGAATTTTACATAGTATTTAAATTTTATGTTGTTTACTCATGCTCATCTCCAGCTGCAGATCTTTATATTTAAGGCTTTGTATTTCAGATCAAGGACTGCACATATCTTGTCAAAATGGTTTTATTCTGAGAAATAGAGATAGTAAAACATATATATTAGCACACAAAAGTTATTGATGTTTTTTGGTCTTTGTCAATTTAGTTACCTAAGAGTGCTTGATCTTATGCAAGTTGATAAATACACTGGACCAAACATTTATAGACTAAAAGAATGAAGATGAAATGTCAGATATCACGGCTCACACATTTGCTGCATATCTCAGTGCATCAGCCTGCAGGTACAGCATCCTGCCCAGGTCGCAACCTAAAGATAATGATACCATTTTCTTTTCTACTCCATCATTTTTGATCCTCAGTGCCGTCTCTTTTTATTATAAGCATGATTGTGATAAGACAAGGTTTCTGGCATGTTGCTGTTTATTCTGTAGAGGTCTTAAGGCAAGGAACAAGGAGAAAAAAAGCAGCAACAGACCAGCATAGAAAACAAACCGCATCCTCACTGAAAAGAAGAGCCTGCAGAGCACATTGTTAGATCTGATAGTAAGCACAATGGAATGACATGCAGGAGGGGGAGGCGAGACCCACTGCCAGCAGTTTATATGCTGTGCTAGTGACTTGTCCACTGCCTGGCGCTCTCAGCCTCATGCCACTGCTTATTGCCTCAGTGGATTGTGTCAAGGAGTCACTTACCCCCTCTGACAGGGAACAAAAACCCACTTTCCAGGTTTTCCAAGAAGTGAGGCCTCGCAAGAAAAAAGGTCCCCCTTTTCACACTGAACATTGTTTCTGCAGATTCTCTCCTCAGTGCTTTGTGTCTAAGTTACAAGAACTTAAAATACTGAGAAGAGCATGGAATAAACCATAAATCCTCATAAATCCAAACCTAAGGTTGTAGACATTGAAATAAAGGCAAAAATAATAGAAGCTTTACGGGGGGGGGGGTCTGAAAGGCCTATCATTTTGCAGCCGCAGAAGATCATGAGAGAACAAAGAAAGCTTCAGCAACTGTTTGTTGGGAGGTATGAGACTATGTTTTGGCTATATTCCCAGGTAATATACAGGTAAGTGTTCGAGGAAATACGTGATTAACAGTTATCATGCAGTCTGCAAATAAAACCATATTTTTCCGAGAAATCTAGAATAACACTTTTCCTTCTGCTCCCAGTGAAAATATCCTCCAGTATGTTTAAACATCCTTAAACACCCAGCTGCCTTAATTTTTGCTCCTGGTGTGGTCTGTGTTGTGGGTGACTGCAGCAGCAGCCATTATAGACATGGCTACAGGATTTTAAGCTTCTGAGAGAATATTTGATTCTGGCACAGGCTGCTCTCTCACCCTCTCAAGCACATAATTGTATTGCACCAGGAATAACAGGAAGGAAGGAGGCAATGAGAACCACTAAAGGATATAGCAACAAAATGAAAGCTAGGAAAGACAAAACAAAAAGAACAAGGGAGAAAAATCAGCATCTGGAAAGTTGTTCCTTGGTTTTAATATCATTGCAATGGTATAATTATACACTGGCCAGAGGAGATGTTTAACTTAATTCTTCCTTTCATGCTACCTTGACTTACACCTGCAATCAAACTCTGATCCTGCAGCTGTACAGCCAGGATTATCTACTGTAGGGTCTAAGCAGCCAAGACAGAGCTAGAAGAGGTGCAGCACGCACGTATCACACCATCCAAAACTCTGGGGCAGCATGCAAGGAGGCAGAGCTGTGGTACTGCACGTTAATAAATGTATGGACAAAAGCTACCTCCTCCTACCCCCCAACCACCAAATCACTATTTTGTTGATTGTGTCAAAATAGACCTGTAGCTGGCATGGAAGTCTGATGGTATCATCTCCACTTTCTCCCAGCAACGGGCACTGGAGCCACCGCCTGGCACTCTGATGGTGCACAGCCAGTGGGCTGCTTTCAGGTACATACAAGGCTCGGGCACAACACTAATTAAATGCAGGGAAAAACCTTTCAAAAATGGAGTCCATGTGCCCTAAGCATCACACTTAACTCTTGGTGCCTGGCTGCTTGGCCCTTGGTGGTTTGCAGTTCTGGGCATGGCCAGGAGCAGATTCCTTGGAAAATTCTACAGATGGAGATGTAGTCATCTGTGAACTGCAGGAGCACCTGAAGCAAGTGCTAACTAATAAGCTGCTATGGGACCAGGCAGACAGCACTTGCACAGTTCACAGATGTGACTAAGAAGGTTCTTCTGCAGCCACTGAAGCCACCTTGCTTGCATTAGACACGGAAGTGAAGACCTGCAAATAGAAAGCCCTGGCGAATATATGTGATGGTGAGTTTTCACTCATCTCTTCATCTTTCAATTCGGTACTTATTTTTGCAATGAGATTATCAGAAGGATGTTTTAAACATACTGAAAATTAGACAGGCAGAAGGGGAGAATCATCCATACCTGGAAATTTCCACCAGTTTTGTCAGCTCATTTTCCTCTTTGCTTTGCTTCTCACATTTGCTCATACAGAAAATCTTGCTTTTCTCTTGCAGAAAATCCACTGCTATTTTATTCTTACCATTCCTCAAAGGATTCTGGTTCTGCTACAGTGTTTGGAATAAACAAAAATGCTATGGAAGTGTGCCATGTAGTCTTGTTACTATATTTCAACAGATGGTAAGAAGTATTGTTCTGAACCTCTGCAGAACAAGCAGCTATGCCTATATCCTTGCAGGGTTTTTTTCCCGAGGAGCAGGGAGTTACAGAAAAGCAGCTCTTGATGTAATTTTCTCCCATTATGCCTACATCCACAATACACATGTAAAACTGAAAAAATAAGATTCTCATTTTTAATGTGTTAATCACGCCCACGGTTTGAGAACAATGAAGAATTAGATTAACTTGTATTTATAGGTGTGCACGTTGATCTGCATAAAACACACATATGCACTTTCCACAGATGTGGGAAAGTCAGACGCTGATTTCTTTCTCTCATCACTGTATATGTGGCTAACTCCAGTGGAAGTCAGTGTAATGAAGGTCACATATCTAGATCATCAGATGCAACACAGTAGCAATTACCCAAACAAGCAGCAGCTACGATCACTTATCTGTTCAAGGGAACAATTACACGAAAAAAAGGTAATATTCACACACTCATGAGCTGATAAGACTAAGAATGACCAAAGCGGATGATTTTTGGCTAAGTATGCTACTACCGGTGCTATAAAACTGCAAGGCTGAGCAGAGTTATGCCTGCAATTGAAAGTTCAGAGCAAAACCCAGGGCCCATTTCAGAGTTACCTGCATCGCAGCACCAGCCACCATTTTCAGTGAATACTGGTCTGCAGAACACTACCTTAGTCAAAGACACTTGCGGAAAGGAAATGTGTTACAAAACCCTACCCAAACACAGAAGTGTTCTGTTCCCATTCAGTCAGGGAACAGCAGCAACATCAAAAACCTTATGATACCAGCTTATAAAACTTACTACATATCATGATGAAAATGCTGGTTAACAAACTGCAGATTAGCGGGAATAATAAGTACCTTATGAAAAATTCTTAGTCTCAAATATGCCAGCAGCACTGAATGACTTTGAACCAAATATTTTAGGAACACAAATCAATTTAAGGACAGCTCATACACATGGAAAGTAACTAGAACTATTTCAATAAATTCTTTGCTGTACAGAAGTAATCCAATTCTTCTTCCAAGGGACAAGAAAAGCCCTGCAGGTCAATGGTATTAGATAAGACATTATAAGATAAGGTAGTGAAAGCAATGTACCACATAGCCTTGAAAAATGCCAATGGTCAGACCGGCTGACCCAAGCTATCTGTTCCATCCTTACAATCTGTGACACTACCCCAGCTTGCTGCACCTTCTATCTCAGTGTAGCCTGAAAGAAGAAACACATTACTAAGAGACTGGCAGAAGAATATGGAAGAAGAAAAGAATGAAGGTTCTGTCTTCCTCCATTTATTTATTTTTCCAAGGGTGGTATGAGACCTGATTGAATTCCTCCCTGGGTGTGTATCTTAGTTATTGTGCTAACAGGCATTTGGGATGGCAAATGTCTCTTTTGAACCTGGTCTATCTGAATGACAGTATTCAATACGTTTTGATTAAAAGCTAGACTGCATATAATCAAATGATCGAAATGATTATAGGACTGGAAAAGGACTTCTGAGCAATGAAGTGCAGTTTCAGTCATTATGAGCAGGCATTATCATATAATCAATAACACAAGCTTATCAAGCATCATCTTAAAACTGCAAATTTTTGAGGCCTTACTAGTCCTTCTAGAATATTCCTCCATACTCTTAAACTTCAAATGGTAAAAAATCTTTGCAATTTGCAGCTGCAACAGATTTATGGCTGGGTCATCACAAAACAGCTTTGTCACAATCACATAATTTAATTAAACAAGTTCTCAGATCCCAGCAGTCTCCTCTGCAACAGGTTTATAGGGAACAACTACCCTTTTCACCCCCATCAGCACTGTCATTTTACGTTGCTAACTAAGCCAACTTCTTTTGATCTCTTGTAGTAAAGGACGTTCTCCCAAATGTCCTTTTCCACCACTGAGATCCTAGCACAGAGGCATGCCATTAGCCCCAAGATGTGTGTCCTTGGCCTGTCTCCTGCTGTATCCATTTCTATCTTTCTGGTCCTCAAGATCACCCCATGTCTAATATACAAGACTGCAGTACTGCTGAACACTACAGATGCTTCCTATACATGTCAGCCAATTTCATTATCATGCTCCTGTCTTTAATGCCAAGGACTGTATTGGAAATACTAAATAAGACCTGTCCTGAGACCAGTCCTTGAGGAAATTGTCTAGTAACCTTTTTAAGCTTGATCATTTGCCTCACAGCATGACTCATTGTCCTCTCCCATCCAGAGAGCTCCTTACCACATCTCAGTTCCTGTAATAATCTCCTTTTTCACCATTTTAGCTAATAATTTCCCAGGTGACAGTACATCAGATGCTTTGCTCAAGGTCAGACAGATTCGATCTACTGTTTTTGTCTACAGAATCATATCTTTTTTTTTCCTAGTCACCGGAGTGGAGATTCTTATCAATCTTTGATAAGACAGGCATCAGCATAGCCTCACACAATGTGCCTCTGACCAAGCCTTACTCCATTTTATCCCCCTTTCCATTTATTAGCAGAGTTTTAATTAATGTCTTTTTCAATGTTTCTCATATAATCCTTGCACACAAGTGAGGTCAGTAAAGCTCATAACACACCACAAGATATTTGAAATGCCCTAGAAGACAATGTGATAATTAAGATAACGTTATAATGTGGATTTGATGTAACTGTGGACAGCAGGGGGAGGCAGAAGCATAACCAGATAACTTAACCTCTAACATCTGAGGTTATGCACATGCTCCCTTTCTCTACCCAAAGAAAATGGGAAATGGCATTATCCAGTACAAAGTGGAAAAACAACAGCAAGTAGAATTAAATTCAGAATATACAGCTGTACCAGATCAAATCAGCAGTCCTTCTCCTCCAGGGCTGTCTCCATTAGTGACCCGTAGCAGGTCCCTTGGGAAGAGTAAAGAAAAAATGAAAGCTTGCAGCGCTAGTTTCCCACTAGTCTCTCCCAGCTCCACAGTTTAGTGGCTAACGAATCCTTGAGACAAAGCGGGTATCTGTACCTGTACTGAATTTCTTTCCACAAATCAATGTAAGCTTCCCTTGTCCACAATGTCTATGAAGACATTGTTTATTTTGAGTCCATTGTCAGCTGATATCTCTTGATGCCTCTTAGGTCTTTCAACAGAAGAAACACTGAGCTATCGTGCCTTCTCACCTTCTCCACATCATGCATCCTTTGTTTTGGCCCTCAGCTTTGTTTTCTGGAGCTGAGCAGCCATACCCACAAAGTATTCCCCCATGCACAAGCCATTGTACACCTTCAATCAACTTTACTCCCCTCCTCTGGGCTTCCTCTTGTCCTTCCACCGCCCTCTCAGTGCACACTCTACCTCTGCCCAAAGGACTAGGGCTGTCCCCAGAGGGGGAAAGACAGTTTCAAGACCTTTCAGCTTGAAGCCAGGTACATCAGTCTCCATACTAAATGCTGCTGGTTAAACTCCACTCTCGTGTTCCATGCCCTGCAGAAAAATCTGACCATTCATCACTTTGCAGGCCCCATTTCTAGATGTCTACCTCTGATTTATCGGATAAGGACCACAAAAAACAGTGTTCACACTTCACACTGTGATGTTTAAATCACACATGCCCCTGAGACCATTCATAAATTCTTTCCTATTTATCCTTAATTTCTGCAGAAGATGTTTGTTCATTTAACAGATGTAGTTACCCAGTTAAAGACAAATCATCCCTCGTACCCTGTCTAACGAAGGGTAGGTTGACATTCATGGCCAGATGCTGGAGCAGGGGTGCTGCACTGCAGCGCAGCGGGGCTGCCCAGGACTGCTGCCCATCATCCAGGGCCTCAGCTCTGTTTGAGCACGTGGTTCTGACAGTCTCTGGCACAGCCCTGACCAGGCAACTAATCGTACCTTCTTACTTTATTTGGAGAAAAGGGAGAGGTTGCATCACTTTAGCTCACTTAATTTTGAAGCTAACAAACACACTGTGAAAATGTCACAGGGGGAGAAGGGAGCATGCCTGTTTTCAATACTTTTATTAAAGAAAAGTGGGGCATTACTCACTTAAATGTTATTCCAATGTCATACACACTTCCTAACTTATTAGGACCTTAAGTTTAACTGAGTCATTACAGGAGCAATCGTTTCCCAGCTATGTTGAGGTAAGACTTGTGGTTATTTTATGCATTCAAAGAAAAAAGCAAATATAAGGGGTTTTATACCATATTTAAGCTGAGCATATATGTGCTTGAGCTTTTCAGCTTTCCTTGACTTTGCATGTCTGCTGACATTGCACATACAATCCACTCTAAAAGTTAAAATTGATAAAAAAAACATTCTGTGTAACCAGTACCTGTAAGTCATGCAAAGCTTCAAAGCTAATAGCTTAGCACGCTACCTTGTAAAATTTGTTTTCTTCAAAACTGTGGTCTTTTTTTCAAAAGAGCTTTTGCCTGTGATGCAGATTTTTCAGGCATGTGGTTTTGTCCTGCAACCAATATCACAAGAGAAAATTGCCCTCTGGTGTCACAAGCTGTGGCTTTGTGCTTTGGAGGGTTCCCCACATGCACTTTCTTTCTCACCCCTATTTTTCCTTCTCTTTATTCGCTGCACTGACAGCCAGAGTTGTTGAACACAGGCATAAGTCAGTAGAAGGTATGGAAAGGGGATGTTTCCTTTTCCGTGAGAAAATTTTTGCAGTCATGTAACAATTTCCACGGGTGTGAAAATAATCTTTTCACACTACTTTACTGAAAGCCGGAATTAGCTCCCTTCAGGTTAATCATAGAATCATAGTAAGTTTTGGGTCGGAAGTGACCCCTAGAGGTCATCTAGTCTAACCCCTCCGCAGCGAGCAGGGACACCACTAACTAGATCAGGTTGCTCAGAGCCCTGTCCAACCTGGTCTTGAATGTTTCCAGGGATGGGGCCTCCACTACCTCTCTGGGCAACCCGTTCCAGTGTTTCACCACCCTCATTGTAAAGAATTTCTTCCTTATATCTAGCCTAAACCTACCCTGCTTTAGTTTAAAACCATTACCCCTCGTCCTGTCACTGTTGTCTCTACTAAAAAGATTGTCCTCATCTTTCCTATAGGCTCCCTTTAAGTACTGCAAGGCTGCAATCAGGTCTCCCCGCAGCCTTCTCTTCTCCAGGCTGAACAAGCCCAACTCTCTCAGCCAGTCAGTTAAATCTTAGCTGATTCTTCTTTCTGACTAAGCAATAAAGTCATTTATTTATCTTTTTGAGCAGGTAAGTTTGTAAGGTTTTAAGGTGAATATTATTAAAGCTAACAGAAGACTGAAGCAAAGACATTACCAACTTCTTTACTGTTACCAGAGTTTTTGCGATCATTATCGAGTTCTCAAGCCTGCACTTGAAGACAGCAATGAGCTCTGCCTAATTGCACATAGCTTCCCCTGAGTGTACACCATCATATTAGGACAAAGAAGTGGTAGGAAACAGCCAAACCAAACTCAAAGAGGCCAAACAGTACCTGGGTGCTGGATGGCAGTATCAGAAGAGAGAGGAAGCATCAATGTTTAAGTAGTTGTGGAAGCGGCAGGAGTGATGCAACAGGAGTAAACACAGAGCTTAGATTTGTCTGGCCTGCCTTGCAGGGTCTGATCTCAGGTCATTTGCACAAAGCAGAATAGACAAGGAAAAGGGTCAGATTATTTCCCCTCAACTCTTCATACCAAAGATAAATTTTTCACTCAAATATTCCAAGTCTTTATTAAAGATGCAGTTTTCAAAGGGGTAGTTACCACAATTAATAGATCTTATTGCTAACTAATTAGTCCATGCAAAATGCATAGGCATGTATCTTTCTAAGCAGTGAGTGATGATTCCAACAGATTATCCCGCTATTTCCATCAGGGACTTGCAGCCACTCTGAACACCACAAGGTGCAATGAGTGTGCACCATTAAAACAGAAGTTAGAATCTGATTGCAGGGGTGGCCAGATGGTGCGGTTGGTAATTGGCTGCCTATAACTTTCTGGATGTTATCTAATTATTACTTACCTTTTTCTCACTACTTACTGGCATAGTGGGATCTTACTTCTAGCTTTAGCCTGCTAACAGTCAGTGGTCTAGGCTCAACTGTCTGTGTAGGACCCCCTACAGACAGTGGAAACATCTCCAGGGATGATTTTTTTTTTCCTCTTACTGTATATATTGGACTGAAGTGCCCCTCTCCTTCCATTAACTAGAGATAATTAGCTAAGACCAGACATATTAAGTTGTATATGCAGATTTCTATCTGTCCTGTGGTCTTTTCCCCAGAAACACCAGGCCAGGTGCTGAGCCTGGCTCTCCATTAGTGCACAGCCGTAGAGTTAAAGCCTTGCTGATAATCTGGACACAGGGATTTTCTTCCCAGCCGTTTACAGGGCTGTTGACTTTTGCGGTTTTAATAAAACAAAACAACTCCCTTCTCTGTCCATAGAAGAAAATAGAAATTGCTTTCTTGAAGAATTGAGGGCTGGCATTACTTTTATGCATCTCCTCATTTGTAAATGGCTTTTACAGAGGTCTTTGCTGTCAGAAGTATTGAAAGAGGGAAGTAGAAGGCTGAGACTAGACATGAAGCTCACTTTAGGAATTAGAGAAAGTCACTACAGAGCTTAAATTTGAGAGGAACTTCAAGCTAAACTTCCTGGAAAAAGATTACAGAAAAAAATGAAAAAGCATATTTCTTTTTCTAAAGAAAATAACATGTAGATAACAAAAAAAATAGGAAATTCTGAAAAATTTCTTCAGGCATTAAAGAAGGAAATACAAAGATAATTACAAGAATAATTGGTAGTGAAGACAAAATTCAGTCTGCAAGCACTCCTCTATGAAGATATTTTTATAAAACAAATAGTAATAAACATGTAATCCATCTGTATTTTGATGAGATTTTAATGTCCTTGTCAATGTCTCTTTACACCTCTCGTGCACTGTTGGCATGGGCTTTTGGTGGGTCTATAGCAGACCAAATCAACGAGCTGATCAGGTTGCATGTTACTTTTGCTTTCTATGTTGCTTCTCGGCTGGATCCGTTTGGAGGGTTTGGCACAACGAGGCTAAAACATGTGTCAGGCTACAATGCTTCAATCTGGGTGTGAAATTCAATGACAATCTGAAATTTAGATTTTGTAGAGTGACGACATAAACGAATATGGCATTGAAAGACATTCTCCAGAGCAAATTGTTGACCAGACAGCTGACTGAAAAAGGTGGAGCTACCTTACCACAACCAGTGACTACACTCCCACATCAGGCACCAGACACTCATTTTGCCCTGAAGATTTATCTGCATTAACACGTGCCATACATGCTATGTCTGGTAGGTCACATTTTTCTAACAACTTCTGCAAAACAAATATTTCAATGAAAAATTTACACATGAATTATGCGAAGGCTGCCAGCTGTGGTTGCCAACGAGCTGGAAGGTGTTGACTTGTCCTATATGTCAGAGAGCCAAAATTTTCGTATGCTTCAGTTTTTCATGCCACCTACTTCATTATATTTACTTATTTTTTTAGGATTTCCAATAAATCTAATAAGATTGCTACTTGTCACTCCTGAAACTCTGGTGAGCTGACTTTTTGACTTCACTGACGTGAGTTCATGTCTATGGCTACACCACTATCAGTGGACTAGTGGTCTTCAGCAAGTGATTGAAATGCTTGCCACATTTCTCTCCAAGCATGCTGTTAGAAAACACGATTGAGATCACATTTAACAAAAAGGCTCCTCCTTAGCTCCTGCATAGCTGTCTCCAGAGACTAGTTAGTCAGCCTTTGCAAATTACCTCTGAGAGCTACAGTCCTGCTGGCTGAAGATGGCTCTGGAGCCACAATAAACCATTATATGAGGCCATTTGCAGCCAAACTGACTTCTCCTTCCCTCCTTTAACTTATTTACCAGATTAGAACTTTGCATACAGGCAGATCATACATGCCTGAGAATAGGAACATGTGGGAAGAAGGTCTGCAGAAGAGAGTAGTACACTGCAGGGACAGTAACACAGCAAGGTTGATCGAGACCCTGGGCCTGGAGGTGAAACGGAGGATCAGTCCCCCTGATGTCAGTCTCAGCTGCCTCTGTATCCAGTGTGGACGCTCGGCTGCATTTGTGCTTCATGCTCAGCTGATGCAAAGGTCTTAGAGGCAGAGACTGTCTCCTACACATTAATGAAGCACCTGGCACAGTGCGTGAGGAACGTTAAGGCTTTAAGCAGCACTACCATGAATCTGATAAGTAGAAGAAATTACATAATTAATCACCTTCCAGAAAGCCTTCTTCCCTAATATGGCTTTCAATACAAGTATCCACTGGATTCACTGAACTTCAAAGTTGCATAAGCAGCCCTATGATTATTTCTTATTTTGGCGTTGTTTTAGAGTTCATCAAGGCTTTCTCTACATTAGCCAACAAATAACGCAGGGACCAGGAGTCTCCGGGACACTCAGAACTGGACTTTATCCATTCATTTGCATCCAGACCCACTGTAGCCACCCTAACCCAATACAGCCACTCTGACTGGGTGCTGGGAGGCTGTGGTTGTTTCATCTCGGGCATCAGAGCTAGCACTGTCAGTGCTAGTTCTGCAGCCTCTTCCACACGTGGTTGCACCAGGTGGATAAACCCTCTAGCTCCCCGGGTATTTCCCATTTCCTGAGACCTCTCCTGCCTCTGTCAGCTGCTGAGAGGAGACCAGATGACGCCCAAGCCCACAGTAAGTTCTCACTGGTCTATTGATACAAGTAGCTGCAAATCTCAACATAAACTGATATAGCTCCATTATTTTCAGTGGAGCTATGCCCATGTACGTAAGATGTAGATCCAATTACTTTCCAAAAAATTGAGACTATATTACTGGTTGGTTGTGTCTGTTTAATGGTTACTGTTGTTAGTTACTGTTACCAACACACAGTCTATTCTTCAGCCCAAAGCTCTTTACTGAACTGGGGCAGTCTACTGTAACCTTAACCAGAGCTGTGATTTCAAGTGTAGCTCTATAAACAGAAATGTAGAAACTGACAGCAGCCTGCCTTTTGGGAAAACCTGGTTTGCATCTCCTGTCTTTAGAGCAATCACTCATTTTTAATGAGTTTGGTTTTTTTAAAATGTTGCAATATTATTTAATGTTATTATTTTATTGGAGAAAAAAAAGCAACATGTAATCTATTAGTAGATACATGCATCTTAATATTTAGTGCCTATTCCAGTGATATTTTGGTCTCCTGGGAACATTGCTAATGATTTATCATCATGAAACAGAGAAAGAGTGAAGCTACTTCACTGGATTCTGAAACAGTATGAAATCAAGTGAGGGTTACACTGATTCTGCAAAAATGCACTGCTGCTTGCAATTCTCCCCATGTTCAGCAAACCATGAAATAACACTATATCAAATTTCTGGCACTTGAAAGCAGGAAAGCAATCCAAAGACAGTGGCCATTTGGCAATGTCTAGCAGAAAGGTGAAAGTGCTGAAGCACGTGACTTCCTTTCTTCCCCCTCTCCTGGTATTTGGATGTTCATAAAGAATCAGTGTAACAATTTTCCACAGCCTAGATCAATGGAAACATGGAAATTAATTATTGCAGTCACCTCATTACTCGACTGTCAGTGTTAATAGATGTTTAGCACTGCACTAAGAGCAGCAGAGGTGTACGATTTTATCATTGCAGAGAAGTCCTTTTAAAGAGAAAGCTCACCAGGAGACACTGAGCCAGGTGCTGTGCACCAGCCGTACAGCTCAGGATGACCCTGCCTTGCTGCTGGGGAGAGAGGGAGCGATCAGAGCACCGCAGCTCCCTGCCACTCGCTCACACAAGCAGCTTACTCATGGCAAACCCGTCTCGCGTGAACAGTACAGAGCAATCATAGAGAGCAGTAAATCAAAGCCTATATACAATATAGCATAAAAGTGATAAAACATTTAGAAGGAGCTACTCTTTGCCATTTCTTCTAAATTTCCAGAGTACTGCTATGAATATAACTTCATCACCACCCTGTGGCACCAGCAAGCAGGAAGATAGCCCGGCATCTGGAGCTGTTCAGAGGCAGTACTGCTGAGGCACATGTCAGCTGGGCTGGAAACATCCACTTCACTACAGCTCTATCAATAGTCCCAGCATCAAGCATTGAAGTACAAAATGGTTTGTTTGTTACATATCACGGTGAAGCAAGCAACATCCTTCTATGACCTTGGTAGCTGGATCCTCAGATTTCTCAAATGTGCTCATTTTGAAAACAGGCTAAGCTAGAAAAAAATGTCTATGTGAATTGAGTCCTGAACAGGATATCTGTGTTGATAAGGTTGAGGATATGGCTGGTCAGAGGCCTGGTCTCGTGTCCTGGAACCACATCACAAAGTTCAGTGAAAGCTGGGAGAGGATTCTTCAGAGTGCTTTCTTCATGTGGAAATCCATTCCCCAGATTAGCATGCTCAGGAAAGTGCATCTAATTCTATTCTAATTGAACAGAAGACATTTTACACCCTGATGAGACAAAAGATTGTGTTGGTGGTGGTGGTGGTAGTGGTAGTGGTGTGCTTGCTTTTTTTTTTTAATGGGAGAAGGTGCATAGTGAAAATTATCTAATAAAACAAGAAAATGCCTTTTGCTGTACATCCTTTTTTGCCAAAGCTTGAGTAATGCTTCAGAAACAAAGGCCAGGTTTAACCAACAAACAGTATGTAATTGTTATAAATTCATAATCGCCAGAGCTTGTGTACACCACATGAAATGTTTTACTGACCTTTGCCAAGATGACATCATTTTAATGGCTGTTAAATTGTCGTCCAGACACAAAAAGTCTTTGATTTGGGGCTTCCAATTCTGAAGCTCTATTTGCTCAAGCTAGTTTCTTTGGTCTGTTTCCCTAGATTTTGTTCTGCAGATCTCAGTTTCTCCCTCTCCTTCTGCACTTAAGAAGTATCAGTCAAAAAGGAATTTCGAATGTCTGTAATTCACTGCAGAAACTTTTCAGGCTGCAGAGGAGACAGATGAGACACTAACTCTGACAGTATCAACAAAAGAAATCCTTCAGCACCAATAAATTGTATCAGTTCTTGTTTATTGAGTTTAGGTCTTTTTTCACCTGTCCAAACTGATGGCAACTTATCAAGGCAATGCTACATAGTTTGATAGTATACTTACCAGCTGACAAACCTGTAAAGCCACACAAAACTTAAAGCTCCTGTAAGAATGTAACCAATGTGTTGTCTCTTTCTTCCCTATGTCAGCTGCAAACCACACAATGCGTAAGGAAGGCCTTTGTGCTTGAATTGCATACACCATTTCCTACACCCTCGGAGCAGTACCTATGCACCTACACGTTTCTCAGTTATGACCTACGCTCTTCATCTCAGTTTCCACTCCAGCAGGTAAAGCAAGCCTTGAAAAGGGCAGAGCAATCATTTCAGTGTAGTGGCAATCGGACAAGCCATCGAGAGGCTGTAGAGACACAGATGGGACCTTGTGGATAGCTGGTATGATTGTAGCAACTAAACCCTCTAGAAACATTCACGTGAGAAGAGGAAGCTGACATGATTGCTACTGCGACCTACTGTGTGCTGCCTAGTCTGTTTTCCTCTCCCTGCACCAGGCTTATTTCTGCACAGAAAAAATCTCTTGAACAAAGACGACCCTTTCTCTTGGGCTGAGTGTCCTGAGGCTGGACATTAGATGAAATTTTGGGTGCAGAAGGTGAGACTGATGCACCCATTCTCTACTTTAATGTTGAGCCTCGCATCTTCTTGAAAGTGAATTCAGAAAGCTGCCCGAGTTTTATTTCTCTATGGGGAGCAAAGATGCAATGGTGCCTGCAGTCTGTGATGACTGTTAGAAATGTAATCTGCTTTAGTACCTCATGTCTTTGGAGGCTCCATTTGCAGATTTTTGTGCTTCGGCTAAATGCAGTCAGGATTCTGCTGTATCTAAACTTTCACGTGACTCAGCTCTGCCTCCTGTGGTAAAGCATCCTTCTGACTGTCATCAGTTAAACTGCTGGGCAACAAAGAAAGAAAGATATATGTCTGGTGGTCTTGGTGCTGGGAGATGTGACAGCATAAACTCCTGAAAATCTTGCTTCTCTGCTGCAGTCACGGAGATTGAAATTTGTAACTAACCAGTGTCAAATATGCTGTGGTATTCAACATGGAAAAATGTTACCTCAGAAAACATCAGTTAAATAGCTGTAAAAACAAATTATAATTGTATGCTACTAAGTAAACAGGCAGCAAAGACTGCTGACTTTTGATGTGCCAAAGCCCATGAGGTAGATCTTCTCCTTCAGAGGAGGGGTGGTGTAGGACAAACAGGACTAGTAATTTGGTACACAGACCTTGCTTTTTTCCCCACCTCAGCTCACAGAAAGGAGTAATTTGTTCTATGCCAACGGCGAAATATAAGTTTTATAGATGTACTGTGGAGAGCAGAAGTTGTGTTAAAGTATTACCTCAGAAACTGACTCCCCAGAGTGTATTGCATGCTTTAATATGAGGAGCTAATTCCCCAGCGTGTAGGTCCTCCAGCAGCAAACATACAAGTGAAACTCTCTGGATCACAGGTTTCAGGAATGGAGTAAAGAAATTAAGTTGTAGCAGCAGTGAATTTGGGGTGATAGAAAGGGATTTGACTCATCACTCATCTTTCTGGCAGCTATTTGTTTATACCACGATGTCATGCCAATCATGTCAGTCACACTGTGTCAAGGGTCCCTGCAGTGAACAGAAATTCTCCTCTTCGCCGTGTCTTTACACGCAAATAAAAAATAAATTTATAACACTGACAATTTGGGAAGACATACTAAGCAGAATCTGTTTTAAAATTCAGATATGCTCTTAATTTTTTATTCCCCTTTGTTCTTTATTCTTATTATTATATCTTTACATCTAAATGCACTTTTTCTGATTTACTGGATTGGTTGCTATTTTTCATAATCTCTTGTATGCAGTTTTAAGGATGGTGTTTCGGTAGGGGGTTTTTTGCTATTTGTGATCCTTTAGACATTTTTATGCTTTTACTGTTCTTGAAAAGAAATTCTCCTTCTGACTATTTCTAAATACTGTGTATTCCTCTTTTTGTTACATAAAAAGTGGTGGTGATTAGCATTCCAGAGGCAACATGTATACCATGCTGACTGCAACAAAGATAAATTATCTGGTTTATGCTGCACAAATTCTCTTCTTTATAGAAATGCACACATCTATGGGACTAAGTTCATTACAATAATTCATTATAAATAGAGGATAATGTTCATCATCCTAACATCAGATAGATATATAATCAACTTATTTAAATTAAAAATTCATTGGAAAACAATTCTTTTATTTTTTAACTGTATCCTGGCTGAATAAAAATAAACTATGATTACTAAAACATTCTGAATACAAATTTTCCTAGGTGGTATTTTCCAGCGAACTACACAATAAGATTTCCATTCATTTCAAAGCTGAACAGTTTAAATAAATGCTCTGCATTTCGTAAATATAAACCGGACACAAATAACAAGGGCCTAATAGGCAGACAAATGAACCTCTAAGGGTAAGAACCTTCAGGCAAAATTATGAAATCAAGTTACCAGTGAACTTAATGCAAACACCGCTAACACACCTCAATATCTATATTTCAGCAAGACAATTACATTTGACAATAATTCTCGCCCCGTTCCACATGACTCAATGAGACTGAAGATGAGGAGGGTGACTGTCAGCTTTGTGCTCCATCACTCCCTGGGCTGCCAGCAGATGTGCCAGCTTCCCCCCGGTGCGGCAGCCTCGGGAGCCTGTGCTGTCTGCGGCGATCACGGCAGGAGGGCTGTGCTGGGCGCGCTGCCTAGCCCAGGCACTCTCTTAGCATGGGAAAGAGAAATGAGCAGATACACCAGGGGTAGAAGAATCAGTTTTCCAGATGGGACAACACACAGACTTTTACTTCTCTATACCTGTACAGTTTCTTAATAACTTGACTCAAAGATGCCACATTAAATCTGGGTTATGGTAATTAATCAGTTATGCTTAAATTAGTCATGTTGATAGAAAATCATTTTTTGCCAGCTCTGATGCGTTGTCAGCTTCCATAAGAGGGAGATATCTGTTACACAGATATAATATATACATAACATATCTAAATATATACATGTTGTGTAGTTCTAACTTCGCCCATATTTGCACTGTTTCTGTAGCCTTGGTCTTGAGCTATCTGATGTTTTCACACGGCTGGGCCTGGGTATCCTGGGTGCACTTCTGAGCAGAAGCCAAGAAATCAGATTCATTTAAAGCATAATTCCTGTCTGTGCTGTGGAGGAGGCAGGAGAGAAAGGAAATAGTTTAAGCTATAATTTGTTGTTTCCACACAGTTAAAGCATAGTTTCAAAACTAGATGAAGGTTTGTAATCACCGGGAAATAAATTTCTGGACTCCTTGCCAATAAAAATAATGAGCACAAACAACATAACCTCCTAAACAAATGGAAGATAAAATGAAGGTTCTGACATTTCTGGCAGAACTGTGCAATATCGTAAACCATGACAGAACTGAGCTGGACATTGTGATACAGGTCTCTTCCAGTCCTAGGAGTGAAGTTCCTACGTGCCAACATTAACTCAGAGATAAAAAGTTGTGTCAGGAAGGGCAGACAGAGACAGCTATCTGCGTACATCAAAGGAAACCTCCCTTCTTTAGATCCACTCCTACCGTAAAAGTAGTATGTTGATATTCATGAAATTGTTTTGCCTCAGGAGGCCTATTTTGTCTTTTCTTGATTGCACTATTACACTTATTTAAATATTATTTAAATATTATTTAAATTCACATCTCATCATCCAAACATAACAAAGCCTACAAGGGAATTTAAGATGATATAAAGCAAGTTAAAGTGATCTTCAATTTTTAATCCCTGTCTTGCCATCCTAAACAAAAAGGATGAATGTGTCTTCAGCAAGTGAAACATTGCTGTGGCATTATAAATTTCCAGATGGTGTTAGCAATAACTGAATGAGTTCATACCTCTGATGTAACTCCCATCAAATTAATTGCACTACACCAGGAATTAATTTGTCCTAGATCTGTACAAGTCAGACACAGAAAACTGTAGTAACATCCCTTTTCTGTGCTCTATTCATTAAAGATATAAAATAGAGAAATTTCTAAATTCACACAAATTCTCATTGTAAATCACCTCCTCAACATGTAATACATCATACAATACAAGCTATACAATACCTCATGTAATACATTTCAGTCATGCATTTTATATAATTTCAGAGCACCATATAATTACATACAATAATTTCACTGTAATCTAACATATATTCTTACTCATTATCATCTGAATTAAGCCATATAGTATTTCCACTTATAATACAGAAAACTAGCCACTCTAGATATTATGGGATATGTGTTTTTTGTTTGGTGAAATGGATATTACAGAAGGAATAGTCTTAAAAGTTGAAAAAGAATGTAGAGCCTGATTTTTCTTAGCATTGACATAAAAAAAACTGCACAAGAGACCGTAAAAAATAAAAATGCACAGAGATGAAATACAAACTGGAAGTGATGACTACAAGAGGTTACAAGAAAAAGCAGCAACAACATGGAAATTACACCCTTGAAATACTAGCAAATACAATACCTTTGCCAATAGTAGTTCTTGGTAATGCTTCCAAATTATTTTCCCTGACAATTTAGTGTAGGGTATTTTTCTTTTTGCTCCCAACAGGTAATATTGCTGGTGAAAGCTTGACAAGCCTACATACAGCGTATTTTATTTCCCCACCCCTAAAAAATCCAGTTGGGCAGAGTTTACAGGAACTTCTGGAAGCCAGAAGTAAGCAGGTGTGGATGAAAAGCCATCTCTGCACTGTCTTGAAAAAAGACAGTGGATGTGCAATATGATTATCATGAATGATGTTTTCAGCAAAGTTCAGCGCTGATTTAACCTGCTTTCGCATAAATAGTTGCATGTTTCATGCCATAGTTGAAATCTTTTGAAAGCCATGGCTAGAGTTTCCTAAAAGAGTTATGTAGGAAGGGGAAGAGAGACCTTCCTTGAAATATTCAAAATTTCTAGTCAGCTTCATGGCAGATGTTACCTCTAAAAACATGATCATACTTGATGGATACTGCAGTCCTGTGCTAAGGATAATACAGATGGTATTCATCAGACATACTAGCTGTCTGAAAGCTAAGCATCTAGTCTAAGCCCACCATCAGTACAATAAGCATGTAGACTCAGTAAGGAGTAATTGAGGCTTCCACTATAGTTACTGGAAAGCAAGATACGTTCTCAAAAGCAATTAATTTCAAACTTGGATATCTAAGGTACAAAAGGTGAGTTTCTCTCTGAAGGTTCTCTTTCTCAACTGTACTGAAAGTCCAAGTGACTTTCTTAGACTAGAGACCTTTTACATAGTCTGAATTGGGCAAGAGGAATTGCATCCTTAGTATCTAGTAAGATGAGGTGAAGGGTTTTCAGTTAAGGGAGATATTTGGACGTAGCTATTTTCTTATCACCCCATATGTAGTATTTATTACAATATTACTCGGTTAATACAGCTTTGAAACTTTTCCAGTTTGCAGAACTGGTGTGTTTTGTTAAGCCAATTTTCATCTGAGATTTCACAATACAGGCATTGCTGCTTCACCTCCAGGAGTACATAGACGAAAGGTCCGCAATGTACCAGGCTCAGTTCACACGGGTTAAATAATTCTCTATTTGAAAAAGCTTGGAACAAAATGTATGGTAACAGGCAACAAGGGAAGATAAACACCAAAGAGGAAAAAGGCAAGGAATACAAAAACACCTGGGAAATAATTCTATTATAATAAACAGTTTAGCCTTTATTGGATCTGGAGAAGCACCATGCATTGGTTTTGAGGATCAGTCCAGCGGGTTCCCCCATATATAGACAGTTACGTGGCAGAAAAGGCCAGGGAACTTAGAGGAAAACGACTACTGCAGCTGATTAATTCATCTTCATAGGGAAAATGTGGTTTTCTTATTCATTCTGACAATAGTTTAATGCAGCTCAGGGAATAAAAGAACCAGATCTATTCCTCATCCTGCTGAATAATAAAGTTCTTATAGGACTGAAAAAAAAAACCAAAACCAAACACACATATGGATTTTTATCAAGCTTAGCATTTTAATTCAGGGGTTCTTTTTTAATTTTTGGGTTGACCTAAGTGTTGAAGGTAGAATATTAAAATACTGTGAGATAGATTGACATGGATGGATGGATGGATGGATGGACAGATAGATGGACATATCTGCACACAATCTAGCCAGAAATAAAGAAATCTGGGACATATTGTCAATGTCTTTCTTAGAGTAGGTTGCGGGCATTTTTATGCTATTCTGAGTTCTTATCTCAAACTTGACCTCTAAATCTTTCTAGGTACGCTCAGTACCATGATTTAGAAAGCTGGCAGCCTAACACCGTTATAACACATTTTTCAGTCATGGCTGAAGGCATTTTTTATTATGTCTAAATATACAGCTCTCAAGATTGCACAGTGAAGAAGTATTATTAAAATTAATGGAACTGATATTTGTACACTGGAAAAAATAATTGCTTACTTCATGAAGTGCTACAAATAATGAGTGTCTTGAATATTATGTTAGTGAACATTTATAACATAGTGGGTAATTTTGCATTTACAATTTTTGATGACATCGTTAAAGCTAGGTAACTTATTGCACTAATCTCTTCTGTTATGTCTCCTGGTATAATCACATTAGTTATTATGTACAGTGCTTTTTAAAGAAATCATTCCTGCCGTTAAATATTTCAACCTTACCTATAATGAAATCAGCATTAACAAACTGCTATCGGTACTGTAGGAAGATGAGATCAGCAATGAATTAGAACATTGAAGAGATAAGTTACAACTTTAATTTATTTTTAACCATTCTATATTGTTATCTCATGAGGGTTAACAAAACGCTTGTTTCAAAAAAACACCCTGTTTTTCAAAATAGATGCAAATGTGCACATGCAAGAATAGGTATCAGAGGAAGAGCAATGCATCTTCTCATTCTTCCTATATGTACAATAATTTACACCTGTCTCAGTGTATTTCATTGAAAGCAGGAATACTATTGCTGGTAAAAGACAGTCAGAGAACATAATCTGCTGTATTTGGAAGCTCAAATACAAGGTATAGAAAAAGCCCCTCACAAGATATTTTTAAGAAAAATAAATACACAAGGACAAAGTTCCAACTGGGTATCAAAACTAGATAAATCAGCAGAAAATAGAAATCTAACAATCCTACAGCCCTTGCAACAGAATGAAGTGGATGATGCATTTCTTTAGGGAAGTATGAATTGTAGTGTGTGAAGAAGCAATCCTAGGCAGCACCAGACACCAAGGAATCCAAAACCCACAAAGAAATGAGAGGAAAATATTGCTATTAAGGTTAATAAAAACTCACATAAGGTAATGATTCACTCCAGATGTATTGAATGAAATTGAGAGACTGGGCTGTATCACTGCAAAATGACTGTTAATGTCAATAAGGACATAATTTGAAATAACCTGTGTTTCTCATAAATTTTATGAGCTCTAAGCTAGTAAGATCCCTTTAGATGGAAAGATCAATGAGTTTGCCTATTGAGATTATATCCGGAATTAAAGAAAATTGCATGGATTCATTCAGGTGGGAAGAAGAATGGTAAATTATTGTAAAGGTTACAAGCACTGGTGTTTCTCACACTCAGAAGGATGTATAGCAGATACATCAGGGAAACATCAGAAGGAGTAGGCCTGGAGCAGATGCCTGCTCTAGTGAGCCCTCTCTGAAACTTCTGCCACTAGCTTCAAGCTGGACAAGGATATCCTGTGACCATTTTCACTTTGCAGTCGTAAATATCTGTACAGTAAGAAACACAGGCTAGTATCATTGCCCAAGAAAGTTAATGAAATTTAAACAATGAGAATATAAAAAAGAATTATTACATACTTTTTCACACCATTTTAATTTATATGAGGCCCTCAGTGAAGCTAAAAGTCAGTATGTACATGAGGTACAGAAGATTTCTCTACAGACCAGAGGAGCAAGTTCTGTCACTCCTTCATTTTCTTTCTCAAGTGTGCATGCCTCGCCACCAATGGGATACAGGACAACAGGGCACCCACTTATATCTGACGAAGACATATACTATGAAAAACTGAGAAATCTCAACAGACTGAAGTCAAACATTGATAGTAACAGGTTGAGAAACTGTTTTACAATAAGTTTTTGTAATGGAAGAGCAAACTGTACATTAAATTCTCCCAGATACAAATTAAAGATTCTTCAAGGACTTTTTTCAAGGATTTTCAAAGATTTTCAACTTTATGAAGTTAAGCTTGAGGCTTTGCAGGATAGACTATGCAAACAGAAATTGATGTAGCCTTGTTGGCCCAATAGACAACTCAAAACAGTGATTTGAGCATTATCACACATATTTTTATTGAAGATTCCTAACGCAGTCTTCCCTTGTTAAACAAATGTGTGAAACTACTTGCTACAGCTGCATTTCTACTGTAAGAGGCAGAGCTGAACTCTCTATTGCATTATATCCACCTTGTCCCGGTACAACCTGACTGATTTCCACCAGGTCTTACTTAATTTCAAATGCATATGAAAAACTACAGAGGTATATGCTGTTATTTGAGAGGGAAGTCATTGAGGTCACACAGGGTAAAAGTGACATTGTGGACCATAAAATAAAGACTGAAGATCTGTCCAGAGCAAAGCAGTAGTGATTTCCTTCAAAGGTAGAAAAATATACTAACCTAAAACTGCTGTCATTTCAAAAAGGATCAGCTCCACTAAGGTGAAAAAAAGAGTCTATGTTTTGTAAGAATTACATTGCCCTGATGAGACCAAAGACAGAACTTCAAAAAAAAAAAAAAATTGTGTGTAGCATATGGGGAAAAAATGTAGAACAAAAGTGAAAACACATCTTGACCTTTTTTTTCTTTAAAAAAACCCCAAACCATAAAACTAGTAAAAAAACCCCACACGTCCTAAATTCAGTAGCACAGAAAACCACAGGCACTGCTCCAAAAATCTCTGAAATTTGCCTTCAGCCTTTTAAAAGACACTAACATGAGGTACAGTACAAAAATGCATTAGGTTTAACCATTTCTCACTATTTTCTGTGATGTTTACATGAGACTGAGGGGGCATTTGAATCAATTCTCGTTTTAAAACCTCGGGAGATTGTAAAGCTTTTAAAGGAGGCTTTTTGCACACTTTATAATATTTGTTATCATATCTCTCTGTGCACCAGCTACTGTATATCTTCATTATTTTTTTAGCAATTTTTTTAACTGACAGCCACCTCAAAGACTACTTAGATAATAAGGTGAAAAAAGAATGGTTACAAAGAACTGACTTCACACTTGATCTCCCATCTCTCTTTATATATGTCCAATGCCTTTTCATGTTCATTTGATATAGAGGCAAGTACAAATTCTGTGTGTATCCTAAGACCTTATCTCATCCTTCTAGATGGATGGCAAGCCCTTCAAAGAAAGAAGGACTAATAAACTGCAGAGTTATTAATTTTAATCTTTGGAATCCCATTCCAGGAAACTTTAATACCAGTAGATTTACTGCAGCTCACAATGATCCATGATTCTTCAATGTAGAGACTGCTGTTATTATTTTTTTTGTCTTGTACTTTTATTACAGATAGCTTTGGCAGCCATATTTAAGAGCCAATATTATTTGTCCTAGCACACTGAATGTAAGAGACCAAGATCATCTGCACCTCTTTGTGTTTACTCACTGTAAATATCCAGGCATCTAGCCAAAGCCACAGGTATTGTCAGAACTGAACACTCACACCAAATTTCTTCTGAATTATCAATTCATCAAGAAAATTGATGCTAGTTTCCTAGCATTGACGTTCCAATGGTGTCAAAAAATATTCCTACTTAAAGCAGCACTTTCCAAGGAAAGAATTTTCACAATCTATTATGATGAATATTTGGAGATGTATTTCCATGTCTTCAATGAATTTGATATAGCCTGCTGAGAGGACAGTGCAGTGATTTACATCCATATTGTGTAGTGCTCTGTACAATTGACTGTTTTGTTGAACTTCAGAGAAGAGACCATTTGGAACTGCTTTAATCAGGTACAGAGACAAAGGACATTCAGAGAGGTAAGGCCCAATTAATAGCTTATTTTTGGCATAAAGTCATACATTCATTCATTACAAGACCAGAAGAGACCCCAGTGATTTTGAGGTCTGATTCTTATACAGTAGGACTTCCTGAACTAATTCCTGTTTGAAGCAGTACACATCATATAGAAAAATACTGAATCTTTATTCACACACTTCTGGTAAGCCTATCATTTTTAACCTGGATGAGACCAGGGAGCAAGATAAAAAAGCCTTATTAAGGTTATAGTTACTGCAACAGAGTTTTAGTTTAATTTTAGAAGCCTGAAGATTTTTCATTTTGCATCCTTACAACACAATATTCCTGCAACTCAAACACAGAATTCTATGACAAAACAATGTTTTCCTTTATAAAGTGTATTCTTCTGTGATTATCAGGGTCTTTTGCAATTTCTGAAGGCCTGAAGAACTCCCGGTCTCGGTTGACTTCTAAGTCAGTATAGCATGAAAGAATTCAAGACTGATGTGGGAAAAATGACCTATGTTTATAAGCCCTTGGTGCTATGAGGGCACTAAAGTGTGTCAGACACGTAAATGTTACTGTTGATGGACCTACAAAACTGAATTCTAAGTCTTCATTTTGAGGGATGCTTTTTGGTAAGTTAATGTGAAAAAATGGTAGAATGATTTATAACACTGATTGTCTGCTTATAGAAGAGTCTTATTCAAAATTAGTATGACACTCATGGACACTAACAGTGTTAGCTGGTGAATTTCTCCAAGGAATGGATAAAATTACCTATTGACGTTGGAGGAACCAAGATTTGGCTCATCATACAGCAACAAGTTTCATCTTTTTGTATTAATATAATTTTTGGAAATGTAATACACACGTATTTCTGCTAACACGGTTCAGCATAACGTATTGAAACAGATTTTAAAATGCCAAGAATCTAATACTGTGTTCCTGAAGATATTAGTATGTACTGACAATACATGCTGTCATCAATGTTTTGCAACTGATATTTTAACAGAGCCACACCGTCTTGCAAGAAAATTCCACCTTTTCTGACTCATTTCAGCTAAGCATGCAAAGATAAGGATAAGTCAGACAGGGCATACTCTTCTTATAGGAATATGCTTTTCATGAACAATTTGTTACCTTTGTGTTCCTAGTTTTGGATGCAGTCCGTCACTCTTTCTAGTCAGCTCAGTCCTACAAGTCACTCACATCTTGAAAGGATCCTTTGAGAATGGAAGTCCAGCTTAGCTTTGAGTAAAGCAAGGATGTGAGCTTCTACCAGGCTTCAATATACAGTCATATAGAACATCTGAAGAAGTGGGAGCTGTACCTCTAGGGTGCTCAGGATATTGGTAAGTGTAAAAACGACTACTTAAAAGAGAAGCAAAACAAATGGAAACCATTGTCCCTCAAGTGCTCAAAATGCCTCTCTGTCTCCCATCCTGAAGTACATTTCCTCACTGTGCATGGCCACTGGCCTAAAATATTTCATTCTGTGTTTTGAAATAAGAGTATTTCCCACACTGATATTTATTTCCATTTCAGTTTACAAGTAGTAAGAGGCAAAGATCAAATAATCCTTCAGATAAGCTACTGGCAATTTAATTTTCTGGCCCAGTTTGTATATGCAGTTGACAGTCTGGGCCAGTTAAAGACTTACCCTGTGCCAATCAGTATGAAGGCACCACCTTCCAGTTTGTCTGAATTAGACGTACAGCTTGTGGCAGACCAGAGACAAACTTTTTAGGATTTTTTTATATATTCTATAACTAATTCAACAAAAATACTTATAAAATTAAAAGCTCTGAAAGCCACTTACAATATCAGCCTTTGGGTACTGTATAATGGCTTCCATTATGGACTGAAATTAAGCAGTTTTAAAAAAGCAGTAATTTCATAGTTAGCCACCCAGAAACTTGGTCATGTTAATACAGCATTTTAGAAAATTACAGGCAATATTATTACTGAATGCAAATTAATGTAACTTTTGTTAGCCTCCTGGGATAAGCAAGCACAAGGAATTTTTTCTGGAGTCAACAGTCACAGAGAGCTATCATGATCAGCCTGAATCTCAGAAAAGAAGCCATAAAATGAAATATAAGTACATGTAATTCAATACAGGAATATACGCACTGATAAATAAGAAATGAATAGCTGTTGTGACATTCCATTATGACCATTCACCCTGTGGTTTCCTGATGAATGAGAAGAGGAAACATCTGCTTTTACACAACATGTGAAATCTATCCCTAGAGCACTTAAGCTTCAAGTATCTTCTGAAAGTCATGCCCCAGCAATGAGCCAACATTAAATAATGCAACGCTCACATACTCCTTTATATTTTATCCATTTATCCATGAAAGCTCAACTTTAATATGCCCACTGATTTTAATGGAGTTTGACTGGATCCACTTTTGTGCCTAAACTGATTGAGGCACAAGAAGGAGCCAGTGACTTGGAAAGAGTCACACAATTAGGCGGTGAGGATGCATGTTTTACGTCTTCTGCTGAAAACAATGATACTCATAGCAAGAACACTTTTCCTACAGAAAAACTCTAGCCATTTAGTCAGTAAAGATAAATCAATATCAACAACAATAAAAACAAATGACTAATATTTTTAGAATAAAACTCTAATCTCTGTGATGTGAAGAGCTTTACTCCAAGAAGGACAATATTAAATCTGACTCGGAGCCTTCAAATCTGCCATCAGATGGATATAGAAGGTGAGCAGTTGCTGTAAAGCTGCGCTTTGGCACAAAATCATAAGACCCTCCCTTCAATGGTTAATTCATTGTATCAACCTTTAATCAGCCATCTATCAGCAAAGTATTTTGCAGAAACTGATTTTCTAGTATGTATTTACAACACAGTAAAGTCAAACTGAAGATGTATGTGAAAACCTTCCCTTAATTGAGACCACAGCATTGCTGTATTTTCAACCAAAAAAGAGAACATTTTAAAAGAAATAGTTTAAATGCAATTTATAAATTTGAGATCCAAGTGTTTAGTGAATTTCTCTGTCTTTCTAAAAGATTATTAAGGGTCTTAATTATGTAGCAATTAAGCATCGGACTGAAAAGAGAATAAAGTGTATGCACAACTACTGAAATAGTGTAGCTATCTCTGAATATAAACATCGTTTCAGTTTAGTATGTAATAGTAATTTGATTGTATTTCTGAGTTGCTATACTTTGAAAAGAGTCACTGCAAAATAATGCTACTTTTAACCCTTTTCAAGGACTCTTTATTTTTGATTCAGATCCTTTCAAAGACATAGAGTTTATACTGTGTATTATCTGCTCGGGTAAAACTCTTGGTTTTGACTTTTGTTTTGAACAGTCTTATATTGCTTTACATTTTCAAAGCATTTTGTGCCTTAATGGTTCATCCTGACAACACACAGATGCACTTCTTGCAAGCACATTTCAATTTACTTCTTTAACTAACTAGTATTGGCCTGTCCACTACTGTACTGATATTCTGAAGCAGCTATTCAATTTTCTGGCTCGTGTATCTGGTCAGAAACCATGGCCATATTGCAATTCAGAGCATTTCTGATAAAGCAGTATAAACCTTAAAATGCTAACAAAGATTTTGAGCCTTGCTGGTTGCCGGCTTTGCACAATAAGCGCTAGTCATGCTGGAGTACAGGTGGATGAAAGGCTGGACATGACCCAGCAGTGTGCACTCACAGCCCAGAAGGCCAACCATACCCTGGGCTGCATCAAAAGAAGTGTGGCCAGCAGGTCAAGGGAGGGGATCATGCCCCTCTGCTCCGCTCTAGTGAGACCGCACCTGGAGTCCTGCGTCCAGCTCTGGAGCCACCAGCACAGGACAGACATGGACCTGTTGGTGTGGGGCCAGAGAAGGCCACAAAAATTGATCAGAGAGCTAGAGCACCTCTCCTATGAGGAAAGGCTGAGAGAGTTGAGGCTGTTCAGCCTGGAGAAGGGAAGGCTCCAAGGAGACCTTTTTGGGGCCTTCCAGTACTGAAAGGGGGTTTATAAGAAAGATGGACACAAACCTTCTAGCAGGACTTGTTGCGATAGGACAAGGGATAATGGCTTTAAACTAAAAAAGGGCATATTTAGACGGGATATAAGGAAGAAATTTTTTACGATGAGGGTGGTGAAACCCTGGCACATGTTGCCCAGAGAGGTGGTAGATGCCCCATCCCTGGAAGCCTTCAAGGCCAGGTTGGGCGCAGGTCTGAGCAACCTGATCCAGTTGAAGATGCCTCTGCTCACTGCAAGGGGATTGGACTAGATGATCTTTAAAGGTCTCTTCCAATCCAAACTGTTCTATGATTCTACGTGTCCACTTACATCCACAGTACTCAGCTGTAGAGGGAAGAGAAAATCAAAGTAGATTTTAAGTGAGATTTTCTAACTGCAGAGGAGAAGATAAAAAATTAATCTGGAATATTTCTGTCTCTTTCTTCTTTCCTTTGAACAAATCTGATGTACTTTTAGATTGTTTTGAAGAATAAAATATTCACTTTTCTAATGAACTGAAGAGACTTGTCTTCATGGGTAAAATTGCAGAAGGTGAGAAACAGATTTTTCTCTTTTGCGATGACATGTAGAAATGCAGTGCTTAAGCTTTGTCAGTGCACCTTTTAGAGACAGTTTGGGAAATCTGTAGTACACAGTGCAATATCTTTTATTACAAATGCCTGTTCATCAGTCAGTACTATTTTTTTCAGGTTTCATTGCAGTAATTAATGACAACATTATAAAAAGATAATAACAGATGAGCAAAACAGATACTAAGTATAAATGAGAGGCAGACCATGAATGAAGCAAAACCAGACTGATCAGCAAAGAAAGCACTGTTGTAGATAGGAGGTAATAAAAAAGGATGAACAAAATTTAGACTGACATCCACATTACAAATTAGATTAAGGAAGATAAATAAAAGACTTGTCAGCCATACAGTGAAAAGGAGAGAGGGGAAGAGGAAGCAAACGCTTGGCAGCTGTGGAGTGAAGCTATGGGGAGACCAAAATTAAAAGAATAGAGACAGACTGCCCAGGAGGAATGACAAAATAAAAATAGAGATTACTGCATCCAAGATGGAAGGAAAACTCAGAGGTTAAGGCATTCATATGGAGGGGTTTCATCACTCAGAGAGTTTTGAAAAGGCTGACAAATGAAATCATAGCCCACTTAATTTGGGTTTGTGTATCCAAAAAGCTGGCATCAGTGATGGAGAGCTATCATACAAAAATCATACTTTTGAGAAAGGGAAATTTAAATGATACGTAATTAGAGGCTTTTTATGCTTACCTCAGTGGTACAGGAAGGCTATAATACAGATTTTGAGAAAAGAGTAACTTAAAAATGACAGAAAACCAAAATGAGGTAAAATATCATGCAGATTTACCAAAAAGATCAGGTAAGACTAACTTGACACTTTCACCTGATAAAATAACTGCTTTTCTAGACAATAAGAAGGAAGCTTGTCAGTCTGTTTGCATTACAGCAAAGTATCGGGGACAGCACCACATGGGAAATTATCAGTTACACAGGACAAAATGTAGCTCTAATTCAAGAACTGTAATGTAGAGAGGGAACATTCTAAGAGAAGAAATAACACACTGTGTTCTCAGTTTCGACGTATTTTAACATACCTGAGTTTCTTGATGGTTTCTCTTGGTTTGATTTTAACATTTTCATTAGTCAGCCAAAAAACAGGGAGTGTGCTAATACAGTTTGCTAGTGATAAAAAATTGGGAAATGTTATGAAAGGATATGAATATCATTCAATACATTAAAGATTAAGAAATTAATTAGAATGTCAATAAGTGAATAAAAGGGATCAGATGAAGTCAGATAATACTAAGTGGAAGAATATTCTTTTAGGAACAAATAAAAAGACATATTACAATAAACTGGCCAGCAATGGCCCTCTGAAGCCCTTGTGTAACCCACATCTCCCAAAACTATTCAGATCTGCCCTGTCTAAATTGCTGCTAGCAGAAAACTATTTTTAACACCGCTCTAAGTCCTGGCCCCAATTCAGCCAGCTGCAGCAGGGAAAACACAAGACAAGTATATATCTGAAAGGATACCCAAAGTGCAAAGACATTTGACTGTGAGATTCTAGAAGATCTGTCTCACACGTGTAAATTGCAGATCTGAAAGGCTTTAAAAGCAGCTCTCAGTTTAAGTCCATCTTCTCTTACACTGCAAAGCCACTTGTTTCACTAGTTTTTAAGTTCTTCTCCACAGGCTAGGTGAACTAGGGCATCCCAAAGAAAAAGGCACCAGAATTTTTTTAACATAAGCAAAACAGTACAATTTTCCTAGCTTTGCTCTTGCATACAGCTGGAAAATTTCCCCTGAAGTTTTTCCAGTAAATTCCAGCTTAAGGCAGGCACAGTGCATTGAAGGTTACTACATAAGAGGTTTGAGCTTAACAAATGCTTATGCAACCGAAAAGAGGCCTTTATATGCCTCGTGTTGTCAGCTGGAGGGAGGTGCTGGGCAAGAACATTAACAGGTGTCACTGCCTTCTTGCCTGTGATGTCAAAAGATGGTCCCTAGGCCAAAAATCTTGCAGTATTAACAGATGGCGAAAAAAATTAAATAGCTACAACTGTTGTGTTTGTGAGGAGGCACATGAGATATCAGATAATGTTGAATGTATTGCATTTAAAGTAAACACAGGAGTCTGACTGCGCTTTTAGCTCCTCCATAGTTAGCAAGTCACCAGCTTTCAAACCAGGCACATTTTAGATGAGGCCTTCCTGATCACATACGACCCTGTAGGAATTTTAAAGCTCTAAATGCAAAGCATGGTGTGTGGTGGTTAAAAGATATTGCTGCTGTTTCTTTGGGAAGATAAGATTGCAATGAAGAGACCCAGAGCTGATGTGGAGCAACGTAGGCTGGGAATCTGACCCACAAGCATTCGTTTTTTGGGGATGTTGCCAATTCACCCCAGGGCAAGTTTTAGGTTAAGCACTTTTTTGTTGTGGTCATGGAGGAAGAAGAGTTGTTCATTTATTCACAACTGTAACACAATTCTCTTGTTACGGTTCTCGTCAACACGGCTGTAGCTTTCTAGATTCACTCAGTGGTGTTAGCTAGGTCTCCTTCGTACCAGGGTCAGAATGTATCAACTTCAGAAGCTTCATGCTCAGTCTGTCGCGTATGTTTGCTGAAGGGAGCACAAAAATAAACTAAGCGCTTTACCTATGACTTTCAAAGGGGAATGCTGTCAGCTAATGACATTTTCTCAGTAGTATTAAGGGGCTAAGAGACCTCCACATCTTTTTGAGACAAATGCATAATTTGTTGGCTAGCCCTTCTAGATTATTCAAAGATTTAAAGTGATTAAGTTATATTTTTGTGATATAGAGAAGTTTATTGGTAATCGTAGACTAAGATAAAACTGCAAATTCAGACTTTGAATTTTTCTTTCTTCTCATTCAATTTCAATATAGAATCTTCTGTAGTCTAATCTGCATATGTTAAACACTGTAATTATAAAGCAATCCTTTATCCAGTGAGTTCAAATGCAAATATTGGCTCTTTCCAGAGTGCAGGGATCGGTTTGTGCAAGTGTATTGCAATTTAACTGAAGCTACTACGCCTTTTCTCTTTTACTTAAATTAATGTAATTATTATCTGGCTAATTAGCTTGCAGAATGACTTGTTCTGTGATTCATTAACTGGGAAATTTCTTTCTGGATATAGAAGAATATGTGAACATTCATTTATCTGCAGCACAAAATACTGATTAGGAACACATCATGTTATCCAAGAAGACTGTAATGATTTCTTTTAAAAATGTCTTTTATAAGGAAAACTCTTGAGTCAGTAAAACTGAGTCTATTGTAAGGACTGTGAATTACTTGTCACCCTTGGAAAAGGCAGCTAGCTTTATAGGAGAAACAGAAGACAGATACAAGGCAGCCTTCACAGTTAGTATTTGGTGCTGTCCCTTTTCCATACACCTGTCTTTCTATTTCTAGCACTGACCTCTGTTTTACAGTCCCTAATGGTGTCACATATTCAAGTACGGAAAGTATGTGGGAAGAATATTTTCACAGTTACCAAGCACTGATATACAGTCAATCCCCAGCATGAAATTATAAAAATGAGTCAATAAACTTTAAATCATCTTGTGCAGAAGAGATAGCAATAAGTCCAGAGCATCCTCGTTACAGAAAAGAAGCACATTTGCAGGGGCTGTAGCTAATTGAGGAGATACACACACACATAGAGTTACTTTTACTTTCCAAAGCTTCTTTCATCATTCCTATTATGCTTTGCCATAAATTAAACATTTGCTATTTCAAAGTCTCAGTATGATGAGTATGGAGCCAAACCTGATATATGCTTAACAACAATCAGTCGAAAAAGAAAACCTTACATTTTTCACTGCCTGTGAACAAAACCATTTTCATGTTAGAACACTTTTTATTTCTTTGTAATCAAGTGTTGGTTTTATAACTTTACAGACTTCTGTGCACAGAATAACTCCCATCAATTTTGAGTTCAATACTAATTCCGGCATGAACATCCAGGAAATAGACTGGATTGCTAACAGGAGTGCTAAGTCCCAAAACACCACTGTGATGCAAATATTTCTGGACCCAAAGTCCTTTTCCTCATCTGCACTCAGGTCTTCTAGACCTTGTTAAGGCTTCCCAAGAAGTTGGCTTTAGAGTCCAAAGACATCATCTACAAAAAACAATTGTTCAAAGAAGGGCTGAATGTGGAAGGAGTTGACTACTTTTCAGACGAAAAAAAGACATTCACAAGCTGACACATGGAAAAGTATGAACAAAGAGAAAGTTCTGAGAAGCTAATCCTACAAATTCTTCTGTTACCTGAAATCACCACTCAAGAAAATGGCAGAACAGTTTGTTCCTGTTCTGTAGGCAACATTATCAAATGCAGCAGGTGGAGACTATGATGAACGGCCTAGCCTATGGCTTGAAGTCTGAGGTCTGTGGTCGTCTCAACATGAGACTAACTATTTTTTTTTTCTTATGTCTGGGCAGCGCTAGCTTGGAAAGATATTGTTGGCAGGTCAACAAGGAATCAGTAATTTCATCAATATTTTTTTAAGATGGTCCTTGAGCAAGTGCCAGTGATTATTCCTTATTCTTGCAATATCTGGAATTTACGGCCACTTGTAAATAAAGAGGAAGTCCACAATATTAGTAGCAATGATCACAAGCCGCCTTTTGCCAAGTCTTGACTCAAAGACTTGCTTGATTATTCAACTCAGGCCCAGTCTGTTCATGATTATTTACTATTTTACCATTAACCATTTTATCTTCTTCAAGGCAAATATCTCTTTGTAGCTGTGATGTATCTAAGCAAGCAGAGCAACAATTAGGAATGGGGTCTCCAGGAAATGCAGACAGAATACTGAGCAACAAGGTATGATTGAACACACACTGACCGAATTGAATTCAACAGTCTGGAGAAAAGATGCAGATTTGTACTGTAATTAAACTGGAACGTCTCAGGTTTCCTTTGAAAGCATTTTCTTAACATTATTAAAGTTTTTAATATCTTCATATGCTTGATTTAACAGATCAACAGCAGTGATTTGAGGGGATTGGATACCCTGGGACCTTACATTTTGAGGATGGTTTTGTGGGACTAAAATTCAAAAACCCTGACATTTCTCCAGACTCATGCTATAGACTCACCCTGAGACTGTCGTAAATGATCTGGACTCAATGCCTGAGATTTTCCAGGATGGAATGGTACTTGCAGACATATTGTGCATTTTACCTTTAACAATACTGTCAAATCCAAACATCTAAAAATCATGGCCTATTTCTACCTCTCCCACTCACCAAATACTACTGGGGGGAGGGGTTTTTTCTTTGCCATTATGTTTTGAATGTAGAATGTTCCTATCTTCCAGGTCTTCTCTGGAACCTGGAGAAATCAGTTATATTTTTGAATGGTAGCTTTCTCCTCCATTCCTGTTGATCTGAAAAAGATACAGCGAGCCTTCTCACAAAATGACATATCCCCCAAACCTCCACAGCAATGAATAACTTTCTGTTCCCAAATAGTGCAACTCTTAGCAAGCTGTGTTGGTCCTAGCAATGGTCATGACTTTGGTGAACACACAAACGAACTGTTGGGATGACGATGCACTGCTAGTAATTCACAACCTGATAATCTTTCAATTCTCTGCACTGGGCTTTGGCTCAGGTTCTTGGAGTGGTTGGCCAGTATTTGTTCCTTCAAGAATACCTAATGTGGAAAAAGTATAGAGCCTGCTGGGAAAGCAGTCGGTCCCTATGTTTCTCTCTTTCTCTAAGTTCTTTCTTAACCATTGACATCCTTAGAGCAGAAAGGGTCTCCCTTGGAAGCACAGGCAGATTACAACTCTGAAGCTTCCACTTTTCCATCCAGAGCACATCTACAAAATATGATTTTCCTTATGAAAATTCGGTGTATTACTGGATGGAAAAATGGATCCTTTCATTAGGAAACACTTCAAAAGTGGACTAGCTACAGATTCTAGGTAAATCTGCAAGTTAACATTGTCATTTGATGATAGACTGCACCTCATTAAAAGAAATGTTGTATTAATGGTCATTTAAGCATATTACCAATAGCACTAAGCACTGTGATCTGTCACCAAGCACTAACAATATTTATTTTAAAGTCACTGACAGACCAATACTGCACATATGGAAACCTCTCACTGCTTCAGAATCAACACACAGGCTTATGGCTTAAGTCAGCTTCACACAGAAAGAAAAATATTACATGGAAAAGGCAGTTGGATTCTCCCCAAGATGTCGACGCAGACATCAAGGCTGCTACCACGAACAAGTAGACTCTATCAGCAAGAACTTTTCACTGCCAAGAACTTGCATCTATCTTTCCAAACACTCCCCAGCTATTTCAGAAGCTTGTTCCTTGGCATTCATTTTAGCTGATTCCTGCATCTGGAATCTTTCTGGAAGTTAGGTGTATCTGACATATTCCCAAATGTTATACTCTGTGGGTTTTGCTCAGAATATATTCAAGATCTTTTGAAAAAAAAATGCATCTCCATTCCTAGGTTTGGTATTGCTTTTCACTTTTCATGATGTTTGAAAACAAAAGGTTTCATTCACAGACCACAGCAAAAACTCAGGTCATTTTTAAACAGCTAATTTATTCAGTATACAATCGTTTTTCCTGCTTTAGTTTTGTCCTGCAGGTGCTCAGTTCATTATTCCATGATCATTTGCATTTGTATGTGCAGAATATTTTAGACCACTTTCTTTTACATCTTGTGATCTTTCTTGCAGGCTTCTGGTTGTCTTTCATCTCTGTCACTCTCTTCTCCAAAGTGTTAATCTCAGCTGTAACTGTCTCAAACCTTTCGTCCAGAAAGATCATTGAAGTCTGTAATTTATCACTTTCCTATTGTAACTGCAAGAGTAGTTCTAGGCAGAACAATCCTTATCTCTTTGATAGCTACTTTGTCACTTTGTGGCTGCAAAGCATTCAGAAATGGCACTTGATACATTAGCTGCAGATGACATCAAGGGGATTCTGAAGAAATAAATTTTCTGGTTTCTTTTCTGTTATTTCTTGATATTAAAATGCCCAAAAAACTTTGCAGTGACTGCACTACATTTTTTTAAATAAGGAGACGTCTTCTGTATCAGGTATCATATTTTCCTGGGCAGATTATTATGGGCTTGGAGCTGATCCAAATTCCAGCTTCTCTGATGAACAGCAAGACTTGCCCCATTAAGCTTCCGTATTAACACCACTCCCCCTTCAAGACCATTGTTTCTCCTATATGTGGCTGTGGGAAAGCTATACTTCTTGCTAATACCATCGGAGTCTGTGGCTTCTTGGTTGGTATTTTAGTGCAATCCATGTCTAATCACTGTATATCCAAGAAGCTTAGCGGTGTGTTGCAGCAGACTGCAAATTAGCTTGCTTTTCCATTAAAATACTCTTGGTTTGTTCTTTCCTGTGTGTTTATAAATTTGACTGGCAGAACACTTGAGCACTTGCTTGTTTTGTTTGTCTAAATGATTGATGTTTAAATGGCTTAATTGCATTCATTCTACATTTTTATGGTTGAGCAAGTGTTCATTGCATATTTTTTTAAGACGCAGAAGAAACAAATTCAGTTGGAACTCAGGAAGGAATTTGACTACTGTGTACCAAGGTGGTGCAAAATTCAGCATGGATCGTATTTCTTGAATATGTACTGTGGCAACATAAGCTTAAAAGATCTTCACAGCCCTGTGAAGGTACCAAACAGCCTAGCTGATTTTGCTACAGAGGTCTGTAGCTAGTATTGAGGCTATGAGAGTAAACCCTCTGCAGATGATGAAGAAATGCAGAGGCACTGCCAGGAAAGAAGGATTACATCATTTTAAGGAATAACCAAAAAAAGGAATGGGAGGGGGAAAGAGGGAAGGACTTAACACTGCTCTTCATAAAGTCTTTAACAGTCTTACCTATAGGCAATGGTAAAACCAAACCAGTTTTTGTCAGTGAGTCAACAAGATGCAGGCATTTAAACACCCTCTTTCTTCACAACTGTGAAAAGGGATTAGAGGGACTTTGATTTACTTGATAATTGTAAGCAGAAAAGCACTGATCAAGCTGTTCTGTATGAATACTACTCCTGACAAATTTAATCTTCGTATTGGTTAGCCAACTCCTGTGAAGTGATCCTAACTTTCTGCAGATACCCACGCTTTCTAAGGAATGGCTGTAAAATCTGAAAAGTGATATTTCTGTTCTGGATGACAAATAGGCCTTCCCTGGTCCCTATTTGATATTTATGAAGTATAGTTACTTATGTCATAAGGTATTTTTCTAGTATTTTTATTCTGATTTTTCCTTTCTAAGTGAATACTTAGAGCATTGTTAACAGGAAAATCATGACTAATAATCTCATTTTCAGTTCAGCCTCATATTTCCTCACAATGAAAGTCCTAAAAAATGTTATTTTTATTCAATTCCATATATCCCTTGCAAAGCTTCCAAAAAGGTTTCTTCTTCAACAAACAGCTCTGGATTAGATTTAGACTTGAAACACCAGTATGTAAAGAGTCAGTAAACACCATTTTCAGACTAAAAACTGTAACTAGATTATACACCTGTGGAATATTCTTTCCTTCTACAATCACAGATGCTAAGTAGTTTTAATGAGGAAAAATTAAATCATATCTAAACTAGCCTTCTTCTGTCTCTTCTGTGACAGCAAGAATACAGACCATAAAAAGAAATAAATCCAGGGAACAGTTTACAGCTGCTGAAGATACATCTAACTTCACTTAGAAGAAAACTGCTCTAGGAAGAAGAATAGGACCAAAGTTCTAGTAAAATTAATATTTCACAAAGGTCTGTACTTCCTCTAAGCCATGTGATTCATTGGTTGATGTGGTGACTGAACAAGCACCTAGTTACTGCTATTATGTCAAGGTGAACTCATATTGTGTTTTCATTCTTTGCTCTTCAGTCTAATATCTTTAATATCTTTTAATATCTTTTCAACATGAACTTCTTCATTACTGTCAACTGTACAAATAAAAGTGGAGAAAAGTGGTATTGAACTCCATTTGGTGCTTAAAATATCTCAAAATTAGTAGTATGAGATGGAAGAGGAAAAACATTTCTTCCAGCTTAGCTTACAGATGCTGACAGCCTGCTGAAGTTGTGTGTCATAGCAAATCATACAGAGAAAGGAAAAAAATATCGTGAACGGCAAAACAGCAACAGCAGTAATGATGGAGGTAAATTGTGCATGCAGCTGGGCAAACTGATTTCAGGAAAGCTGAACAAGAGTTTGCAGGTAAAGCAATTTCTTTGCACATCACAAACAGTTGTCAGCATGCCTTGTAAGCTAAGTCAGTGCCATCCTTGACAACTTAGACCAAAAATACGAAGATGCAATGAATTCTTGTACTACCTTGCTTGTACACAGCTAGGATACCTGATGTACATCATGCAGGGGTACCCACCTCATTTTAGTGTGTGCATGGTTTCACCAGATGCACTGAAACCGGGCTTGCACTCTTTGTTTTCTTTCCAAGACAAATATGTAAGTTTAATGTTATGTGCTCCACCATAATTCACAAAGGACTTGTCATAGCATGACTCAAAAATAAATGATAAATGTCCTTGCTCTTCATTTCACAGACAACTGCAATTTAATATTTCCAGAATTTGAAATATACTTTGTGGAATTTAGGTCCTGAAAAATACTACTGTAGTCCTCTCACCTTAAGGAAATCGCATAGATTGTCTACTAAATGGAGAACCTATTCTTCTCAAAGCCATTTACGATATCTCTACCACCGTCTTTTCCACTTCTTGGTTTTGTCTGGTATCTCTGGCTCTGAACTGATCTATTCATTTAATATTTTACCTCTCTCTCGCTATTTTGTTTGGTTTATGCATATTTGCTATCCATCTTGCTGTTTTTAATAGTCATTCCAGGTGTATTTGTCTTGATATGAGTAGTCTGCTTTTCCGTTAAGATTTCAAATTTCTTATTTCCCATCTTGTGTTTTCTGTCCTTTTTCACGTCCCCTACATGAATAAGATGGGGCAGTTTTATTTCAGCAGTTTGATTATCTCCAACTGCCTAAAATACCCATTTCCAGACTATTATTCTTATCTTAAAATCTAGTATACAATACAATGTTTCAGAACATGAAATATACAGGGGCTAAAAAAGGGTGTTGATACTAGGCAGTCAGAACTAATGTGCAGGGCAATTAAAACGGAGACAAGTGTTTTTGCAGCTGGTGTGTTTGTACTCCAAGTCAGTATCTGACTTTTTCCAAGTACTAAACTAAGAGGGTCTTCTTCAAAACTGAAGGCTCCTCCTCATCATCAGAGGAAGTGGTGCCGCAGGAGAGTTGAGGTGGGCAGGGTTTTGCTCCCCTTATAAGCAGCCACCCTCTCTCTGTGGAGGTAAGCCTCGGCAATCCTAACACCAGTGCTCCAAAGGACTTGTGCTATGGTGTGACCAGAGTGCCGTGCTTTGCACTGACTAATCCTGGAAAGTCTCCATAAATACAAATTCAAAAGATACAAGTGAAATTATTTTAATTAGAAAGTGATCTGCACTAAAATGTGAATTGCTTTTAGATCCTATTTGCTCTGTCAGTGAATTTAAGGGGAGAAATAATTATGGTCTGAAAGGAAGAGAATTTTGATCAAAAATAACTTTTTATCATACTATAACAAGCAATAGTATGCTGTCATCAGTGAGTCAGGCAGAGCGACAGAGGCAGAAACGTTTGTGACAGTACCTTCTAGTTCAGGTGTGAGCTGCTGCCTTGTCTTTGGCTGCTTCTGGTCGTCCACCAGTTGGTCCAGTCCCTATGTAGCATGGCAGCTCCCATCTGAGTCCCTGAGGACAGGCAGACTTCCCAAGGAAAATCCACAGCCCCACAGAGAGTCTGATTCTTAAGAGCGAGGATCAGGAGCACACAGGTACGTTGGTGCCTAACAGGACAGAGAAGTCAGAATAGTCAGCTCCTGCTGAAGTCGACTTAGATCCAACTTTCAGCATGCCAAATGCTTTCGTAAATCTAGTATGAATCAACATTGCTCCATTTACAGTTTGCACCAGAGAGTAGAGGTGTTACTCTCCAGCTCACTTTGTAAGCAACAGATAAAAGTAAGATTTTACACTAATTTAGCTAAGTGTGTGTTTACGGATTTCAGAAAAGTCTGCAAAAGGTTCTTAGCAGTTTGTGGCTATATTTAACTTACTATTTAATTAAAGATCCTATAAATACTGTTCAATTCTTTTTTTTTCTTTTTCTTTACCTGAAGCAGGATAACTTCAGCACTGAATGGGTAGAAGGTAATGGACTAAGTTCATTGTTTCTTCTTTCCTTATTTTAAATTGAATGCAGACTTCGGCTGAGAGACAAATTACCTGAATGAATCATTGTTTTGCAGTCAGGTCTGGTTTTCCTGGCACAATTTTCTCTCAGCTGTTTCCAGTAGCTTGAACATAATGTAAATATTTAGCAGCCCTGTTGCACAAACCGAAACCCTTCACTTTGTCATGCATCATGTACCCAGTTGTTTCCATGTGGTTAAAAAAAGAATTAAGGCACAAGCAAATGGACTGATACAAGCACTGCAGTAGCTTTAGTTGATTTTACAGCTCTTTTTATTTTGGATATCAGATTAGGAGTTAGATCTAAGCACTGACATATGAACAGGGAAGTCTGGCTCATATTCTCAAATCCTTTCCTTGATATCACCTACACATTGTCCAAGAGCAATCAGGGAAATCTATACAGTCCACTACCTCTCTACACATACAGAACAGATAACTGGACTGGTTTCAGACTGGAAGTAATGCAGACCCATTAGTGCATGTATCCTGAGATAATCAGCCACATTATGAGACAAAGCTCATTAGTGAAAGTGCAATTACCTTATAGAGCTGTTATTATTCCTCTGAGACATAAACTGGTATTTTAGAAGCTAAAGTGGAACAGAAAGTGTGATAGCCCAAGGACCTGTTCAGCTATCAAAATATAACACAGCTGGCATGCAATGTCTGTACTGTCCTGTGAAAAATTATTGGCATAAAGATTGTAGAGCTGAGGTTACAGATTTTATAAAGATGGTTAAAATCTGATTGGATAAAGCCAGGACCAACCTGCTGTATGTTTGATGGTAGTCCAGTCTTGAGCCAGAGTCTGGTCCTTCAGAGATCCCTCCGAATCTAATTTTTTTTTATGATATTCTGATTCCTGCCACTTATCCCCACTTCTTAGCAAGACAATTCCCAAATCCTTTGAATAAGAAAAAATGCAGCTGAGGCCTGTACTCCAGATCAGATATGGGATCTAACTCAAAAAGCCCTCCAAGGATGTAGACCTTCCCTACAAAACAGGTGTGTTTTAGTATATACTGTAGGATGAACCAGGAGGCAGAGGAGCAGGACATAGGAACATAGTAAGTTTGAAGAACCTTAAATCTCATACTGCTGCCAGAGACAACATATTGTCAAACCACAGCTGATCTTCTCCATGGAGCTATCTTCATTGCTTTAACTCAATCTGAAGTTGAAACTTCAGCAAAGTATTGTACACGGAAATGCCCCACCTCACTTTTTTCTTTATTTGAAGAAGGCTTTTCAACAAGGACTACCAATGGTGTTCAAGGCTTTTGTTCAAACATTAGAACAAAGATTTTGATATGGAGCAAAGAAGGCAGCCAAACACAAACTTAGATTGCCATTTACAGGGGAGCAGACCATCATTTTCTTACCCAGTGAAGTCCTCATGCATGACTGAGGCTATAAAGTGTCACAGCAACAGCAAGAACTGATAACAATAAATCTGTGGTAACAATGATAATAATTTTTATCATCTCAGGTGTTCATTTGCAAAGATTCCCAGACCAAGTTCCCCAAAGCCAGACTAACTCCCTCAAGAACCACTCCTGTCCCTTTCATGGTGGCATTTTGTGCACTTGTTCCATGACCCAGAACAAGAATGGGGTCTGTGGTCCACCAAAGTCCCTGTTCAATGAAGGGACGTAAGCACAGTATGGCTCCTCTTGTGCTCTTGAGTAAGAAAAAATGGCATGCTTCCAGGCATTCATCACTACTTTTAAGTGAGGGGAGGAGGTGTGAAGGGGAACGTATCCTCAAAGAGGCAGCAAGGGAAGGTTTCTAATGGCACAAACATAAGTCAGGCAGCTTCCTCCAATTTGTTCTAAATGAAAGGCAAGCACATAGTTGCCTCTTGTAATACCTTGCACGTGGAAAGCACCCTTTTAGAATGGAGATGCTGATAAACATGACAGTGTGCACATGGGCTCTCTCAGGTGGCAGAGTAGAGGGCAGAGAAGTGGAGACAAGGGGCAAGAAAAGAGATTTTTAATAATGGACCCAGTAATACAGACACATTTTGATGTCTGAGTTCTAAAATAGGCAGAATAATTCAGAACAGAGCCATTTTTTTAGTTTCCAAATGATTATTTATTCATTTAAACCTTAACAATTTTTTTTTTCTCCAGTGCAGCTACAAAAGCGTTGTTTCAAGATTCTAGGTGCAAAATCTTTTTCAAAGGCTCTAAATCCTAATGTTTGGAGCTCAGCAGCCTAAAGTACTTTTGGAGAAATATATATGCATAGTCTGTGTGTGCTTGTAAAGGAAGAGATGGCAGAAAATGCCCTCTGTGCTCCACATACGCCACTTTGCTGCAGCAAATTCTGCCCACTCAGAGACAGACTTCTAACTTCTCTTCCTCTGTTGTCTGCTCCAGATTACAGTAAGGAGGGAATGGACTGAATTGTGCAGGATGGGGGAGGTACATTTACCCCTCGTGGCAGTCTGTCAGCTCAAATAAGTTATCCCTTGTTGCTTATTTTACAGATGTTGATGGGACTGTTGATGCTTGCAAGATGAACGGTTCTGTGTTACTTTAATACATGGAATTGTGGCCACCACTCCCAGACACAACATTCTATAGCTTTCAATATCTTGAGCTACCTTTTAATAAGTACAGAATCACAGAATCACAGAATGGTAGGGGTTGGAAGGGACCTCTGTGGGTCATCTAGTCCATACAGCCTGCATACAGGACTTTGAAACCTCTGCAGGAGAGAAGATTCGACCTTGAGTCATTATTTGGGCAGCAGGAGGGAGGTGGGAGGTAGCTTTCACAGAATCACAGAATCACAGAATGGTAGGGGTTGGAAGGGACCTCTGTGGGACATCTAGTCCAACCCTCCTGTCAAAGCAGGGTCACCTACAGCAGGCTGCACAGGACTGCATCCAGGCGGGTCTTGAATATCTCCAGAGAAGGAGAATCCACAACCTCCCTGGGCAGCCTCTTCCAGGGCTCCGTCACCCTCAGACGGAAGAAGTTCTTCCTCATGTTCAGACAGAACTTCCTGTGCCTCAGTTTGTGCCCATTGCCCCTTGTCCTGTCACTGGGCACCACTGAAAAGAGCTTGGCCCAATCCTCCTGACACCCACCCTTGAGATATTTATAAGCATTTATTAGGTCCCCTCGCAGCCTTCTCTTCTTCAGGCTGAGCAAGCCCAGCTCCCTCAGCCTCTCCTCGTAGGGGAGATGTTCCAGTCCCCTCATCATGCTCATAGCCCTCCGCTGGACTCTCTCCAGTAGCTCTTCATCTTTCTTGAACTGGGGAGCCCAGAACTGGACAGAGTACTCCAGATGAGGCCAGACTTACAGCTTGTGAGTATTTCAGCTCTATTTTTGATATGACTTTACTTGGGAGTTAACACGAAAAGAGTAGAAATTTTTATTGGTTTTTACCTGACTTTGAAATAGGTGATACCATACAGTTTTTACACAATCTCTTTCACCTCGTTTCCAGGCAAAGGTACCGTAAGCTTATCAGATTTCACATTTCAAACAGAAGTTTAGACATGGTACAAGTGAGTTCTTTGCAAGCATTGTACAAATGTTTCTACTATATTTTCTCCAGACCTATATCTTTTCTGGGGTTTTTAGTTTTATTTGAAAACTATCCTATGTAAAGAGAGCTCTCACTTAAATGTACCTGTTTTACCATTTACTCTCCAACAACATCAAAACTGTACATTATCACAATAAATAAAATATTTTTCTCTGAAATCATAACTCAGAACTTGTCTAGATAGAAAGATATAACTTTTTCTTTTTTGCAAGCTTAAGGAGATTTTAACAATTCATTATCACAGCTGAGTTATTTTTGGTACAGTAGGAAAACAATGAATATTTGATCTTAAAACATACACTTTGTTTCTTTAAACAAAAAACAAATAGAGTCTTTGATAAGGAGAAGTTGAAGAAATAACAAGAGTAACTGCTTTTCTTTCATCAAAGGGACTTGTTTCATCAGGTCAAATCCCAGCTGAGTTTTTTGTCTGCATGTAAAATCAGAGATATTCATTTGAATGCCCACATGTCTTACGCAGATCCTGAGCCTCACGGAGACTTCCCTAGTGATTCAGAAGCTAAGTTTGATTCTGTAATGAACTGCACCAAAGATTTTTGTTAATCGTGTCAACCCCTGCAGGAAAAATACAAAGTAACAAGAGTCCTCACTTCAAAGGTAAAATGTACATACTTTTTCTAGTCTCTGCACACAAATAGGAGTATGAAAGTCCTCATCCAACGAGGAACTAATTCCTTTCAAATAAGACCAAGGCAGACAGCTGCAAATTATCTTCCAATGCCCTCACAAGACCTGACAGAGGAGATGCTCATATGGACAGAATTTTAGGGGAGCTGTGTGATGTCTACCTAGGAAAGCAGAGGGCAGGATAAATTGCAGTCTTGACAAGACAGCAAGGTTGGGCTACAAGAAAAAGACAAAGGCAAAAGCAATACCCATCCTTCAGGGAAGGGCAGCAGTTGTGATCATTCTAAGTACCTGACTTTGTACAATTGTCTCCAGAAATAGAGCACCTACAAAAGAGATTTTTCAGGACATGATCAGAGGTCCTGAGAGGAAATAAATACACTTTTGTCACATAATTACTACTGTTATTTTAACACTACCATCTCAGAACTACAGGGCAATAACAAAATTACATTAAATTTCAAAAATTAGTGGCACTTCCCAGAGGTACAGTGAGCCCCATGGGACACTGGAAATGTACCAACTGCAGTAGATAAATTTACTGCTACATATGCACTTCTTCCCTTTCTAAGTATGGCTAAGATCACAAATACTGCAGGAAAGATGTCAGTTCTGTTTAACAACTTGACTGGAAGCAATCATCTGGTGCACTCCTGCATTCTACAATCTCCAATTACAAGGCAAAGGTGAACACTACTGATTACGCAGATGTACAGAGCCATAATTTAAGAGAAATGTTTGACAGGAGTTTATAAAGTGACCAGTCTGAAAACCCAGGTTTTTGGCAAGCATTCACTTGAGCCCAACACCAGTGGAATTCTAGCTAATCACCATAAAGACAGTGCCTGGAGTTTTATGAGTCCACTAATATTTTTTAATGAAAAAACATGGTGGATCTGTCCATCTTCTATATCTCTTCATTATTACATTTAGATTTATGTAATATATGGAAGCTAGCAGTTAAAACAATTAACTAGTGACCCCAGAGATCTCCTGCACTTTTTACGAATATGCAGGAATACTCTATATACTCAACAAGTTACAGTTCTGGCAGGAATTTTCCATGAGGGACGGGATTAACAGCCAGTAACACACAACCCTATTCTTTGCTTGATGCGTTATAAAGGCTACATCTTCCTTCTTCCTATGGGTAAATCCAAAACAATCAAAGTGAATAGACTTCTGTGCCTATTATCTATTCAATACAGCTCATGGAATTTTTATATTATTGACTTTCATCCCTGAAAATCTTTGTTGTGAATATTTATTTACAGTCCACCTAGTCCTTCTCTGAATACTCCGTTAAGTAATAATAGCTGTGGGGAAAACCTATCTAGCTTGTATTGCCAAAGGTCAAAGATCATCCAGAAAGGAGAATGGAAAATAACTGTAGCTAGGAATACATAATGGCACAATAATTATCAGAAAGGGTGCAGAAGAAAAATAATTATAATAGAAAGATGTCCTTATGTACCAAGATCCAACAGCAGAGAGCAGTCAGCCTCATACCAAATGTAAACTAAAATAGAGACAAAACATCGTTAGCTTCACCTAGCTAGGTTTAAGAGATATATTCCCTGTCATATACAGGAATACACAGAGCTAGAACAATCCAGCTGGAGAAGACCCTGGAGGAAAGTTACTGCATCTGCTTGTTACAGATTCCATTTGACCTATTCTTTCAACAGCTTTGAATTTCCTGCCCTGCTCCTGGACAATTATCCATTCAATGAAACAGAGTAAGAAACCCATTATATTATATGGCAATTTATATTATGAATAGCAATTTGCATAACAGGCCCCTAAAACACTGAATGGCCATCTAATGGAAATTGTATAGATCAAAATAAATCTCTAAAAACTATGTAGGATTATGTAGATTTTTGCATAATAATAGGTTTAGCATAAGTATACACCTCAATCACAGAGGTGACTGCAGCATGGCATAGCAATGGGCTTCTATGTTATTCCAGCCAGCACAGGCTACCTCACCTCACACCTGCAACTGTACTGTAGGTACCCTGAATTAGTGTCGTTCTAGACTTTTCCCTCAAGGAAGCTTTACCCCACCAGTTGAAGTCAGGTAGTTATCAACAGAAAATTTGGTTTCAGATAACTGAAATGCTCCATGAAAAATATCTACTTTTAAACTACCTTCTTTTCCTCTTCAAAATATTTCAGATTAGACCTGTTGCCATGCTGAGTAATGGGAGTTGCAGCTAGATATATCTGACATTCATTCTGTACTGTCACTTAGATTGCATGCTTCTGCCAGAGGCATTACACCCTCCATTTCAATGAAGAGAGACAGTGCATCTTGGCACTCCTGTGGTCGCTGAACAGGCGGGAGATGAAATACAGCTCTGGACCATGCCCACTGAAGAGAATAAGCACAAGAAACCCGCCAACAAAACCACATGGTTCAATGACATTAGAGAATCCAAATATTTCCATGGGCTATGAATATCTGGATCTTCTAGTTTTGACCCTCAAATTCCTTAGTTTTCTCTATATGTCATTGAAATAAAATGTGCTTAATCAAAAGCCCATCTTGTACTCCCAAGCCAGTTTCAAGTGAATGGTTTTGCCAACTCCTTGTAGTGACTTACCTGACTAAACACTCTGCACTGGGCAAGACACTATGTGCCTGTAAGTGCAGCAGCCAAGAGCCTTTCACACTCAGTATGCCACAATGTTATTTGAAAACTCAGTAATCCTAAATTCTAGGATGATACTGGTAGTTCATTAGGGCTCCATGGGCGACCCTCTCTGTAATAATTTAATTGTCAAAAAACTCACAACTGGACAGGCCACAGGCAGTGCTGAAGTTGTGAAATTGCTATTTGTGTGTATATCCTTCTTTGCCAGTTAGATATGGGAACATTTGTCACCTTGAGCTGCAACAGAATATTTTACATATCCTTATGTTGTGCTCAGTCATGAAACACTGACTTCTTTGACGACTTAGAGGATGAGCACTCTGCATTATACACCATCAACACTTTAATGTTAATATTAACTCCACAAGGGATTACTCTGTGTGTGTATATATATACACACACACAAAATACCTGCCAAAATACAAACATTCTGATATCATCATTGTGAGCAATTAAAGTTAATACTGGGCCTGCTGGGCTAATAAGCAAATATGACCTGTGCTTTTCCAGTTTATGGTGTGGAACATATTAAAAAGGGTTAGTTTAATTAGGTCAGATTAAGCAGTTTGTTAATTAGCTTCTTTTTGTATTACAATATTAATTCACTTAATTTTATCTTGTTTTGCATATTTAATTTATGTTGTTTGCTCATTTGATTCCTGCTAACTATATACACAGAATAGGAAACCTGCATGCTCAGGATTTTCTACCTTGATAACAAGGTTTTAGATCTGAAGAGTCACATGGAAGGTAGATGTTGAAGTTTGTGAGTTACTGAGTGTTGTCCCGATAACATGATCCCTGTCCCCCATAATACACTATTTGGCTCCAGATATGGCCAGAAAGCCACCCAACCCTTCCTCCCAAATTTGAGAGGTGACTACAACTGCAGTACCTCAGAAACCTGCCTTTCCCGTGGTTTGGTCTCCTCTCACAGCAGACTGGAGCCAGCTGCCTCAGGCCCTCCTCTCCAGCTCATCTCTGTTTGTTCCCCCACAAACAACTTGCTGGCCACTCCACACCATGTCCTACACTCAGCCGGAGGCTCTGTACTTTCAAGCTTCCAGCCTTGTCCAGAAACCTGTGGTAACCAGAGAGAGCTCCTGAGCGGTCTCTTCATTTTTAGCAGCTCCACAATCGTTCCACCTCTGCAACATGGTTATTGGGAGGTGACTCACCTGAAGCTATTGCCTTCCTGTTCTGGTTGTCATTTTTATTCCCAAGTAGCCCATATTCAACTCAGTGCTTTAAACAAGAAAGACAACACAGATTTACAGTGACTATACATGACATGATTTATAAATAAAATTATTACATAAAGCAACCCACATCTGTGAGACTCCCTAAAAATCTACCACCAAAGATGGAGACTTATTAAATAAAAAGCTGATAGTCTGTGTTGTGACCCTCTTTTGCTTTGACTATTTCCTTTTCATAGTAGAGGAAAGTGACATGACACAGGAGCTGCTGCAAGCCTGACACTACCCGCTTCTTCCCCCAGTCCTCTAGTCCCATGGTGGTACGAGTGAAGCAGAGGGATTAGATCGAACAGTTTGCTGCGATTCCTCCCAAAGACCTCCCTTTCATATCAGAAACTGCAAAGGTACAGGATGAGGGCAAGATAATGTGTGTGCCTTGCTTTTTAAAACTGATGACTAGGTATGTCTTTTCATGTCAAAAGAGTAATCAGGTTAAAATTTATGTAAATAGGATTGGGATTCATATAACCATCTCTGATCACATTAAGACAGCCTGCTATGTAGTTTAACTGTAGGCCAATTTCAGTCTCCTGCTATTTTATAGGGCTGTGTCCACCAAAAGTCTCTAAGTCAGTAGAGGAAAGGAGAAAAAACACTTAACAACAACCAGGCAGAAGGTGTTCCTTTGTATCCTTCACTGATTTCAACATCAGGTTTCAGTAAGACTGAATTATGATGGGACCCCTCAAGTCCTTCAGTTCACTGGTCTTCATCAATCCCTGAGTAGGTTGTACGAAATAATTTAATGATTAGATTTCTGATTAAATTTTTCAAAAAGCTATTATGTTAATTACTTCTTGAAGTTAATTTTCCTACATAATTGATGTCCCATCGAAATCCATAATGTCGCTGTTTAAGAAATGTTGGACTATATCCACCAAAATCTTGCAAACTCCTCTTCAGTTTCTTGCTTTCTGATCAAATAGAGTTTTAATTAGGTCTCAGTGAATCTGTGTAATAGAAATATGGAAAACTAATGCAAAGTTAGTCTTTTTTCTTTTGCACTATCGTAAATTATAAATGGGTGATCATTGCAAATTGAGCAGCTCAGTCAGCTTGCAAGCAATTACAAACAATTGACACTATGTAGCATGATAGCATAGAACTGCATAAATAAATTATTTAAAAATCTTTTTAAAGTCTATTCTTGTCAGTGAGAGTCAAGCAAGATATCTTCTGCCATCAGCATCTCAGCTCAGAATTAGGTCACTTAGGATTTCTCACTGGATGCTTCCCTTCCTTTTGCTGAAATTCAGGGGAATTTCTTTCTGTTAACATTTGGCTCTTTAAATAAAAGATGCCCATTAATGGTATTTTGGTAAATGTATTATCTATATAAACTAAGCAAGAAGGCTGGCAAAGTAAAGCCAACATGTGTTCTCTGACAGGATTTTTCAGTTCTTGTTGGAAATGACAGCTTAAATCAGAAATCCATGTCCCTAATGGCTTTAATGGGCTTACACGTTATAATGAACCTAGATGGAAATTGTGGCCCTTATCCCCTCTCCATGAGTGCATACGACACAAACAGCAGCAAAGCCGCAGGCGTTCCCCGTGCACAGCAGAATCCATGTTGGAGGGATTTTTTCGTTTCTCCTTCATTACAGATACAACCTGCAGAAGATGAAGCGCTATCACTAACACTAAACCAGTTCAGCCAAGGCTTGATCTAACTGACTTTTGAAATCCTCTATCACCCATACTAGTGAATAATATTTTCTTATGGTCCAGTTGTGGATGCACCAAATCCACAGTCTGTGGCTGTTGCTTGTTTTTGTATCATCTGCTAACCCCGAGAAAAGTTTGGCTTTGTCATCTTTGTCATCTGGACAGGTGCTGCCTACTATCAGATAGTTTCTTAGCTTCCTCTTCTTCATGCTAAGCTAGCCCAGCTCCCTGCTGTCTCCTAATAGGTCATGACCCTGAGGTCCCTGACATCCTGGTCCCTCTCTACACACCCTGTCTGTACCCTGACTCATTTCTCAGTGCCCCTTTTTAACTGGAAGCCCAGAATTGGACAGTCTTCCCGTACATCCTCGACAGTGCCAGAGAAAGTCAAACAGTAATTTCTCTTGGTCCACTGGCCATGCTTCGCCTTACACAGCCCAACACATTTTGATTTATTTGCACTGAGCAAGCACTACTGACTTGAAAGAGTTTGACCCTTCTGAGTCAGGAATGGCTGTGGCAGATTATGATGAAAATCCACTTTGGTGCAAATCAGAAATTTTAATTTATTTGGCCTGCTGAATATTGGGTGGGAGAGTTCTGTTTCTCAGTAATTTATACACCAGTTTCACCAAATAATAAAAAGCATTATTTTCTCCTACTCCCCAGAATTATTTCCTTTTGTCTTACGATTAGCTTTCTTCAATCTTTAAGATATTGCTAAGTATCTGCAGAAATCTAGGAAGAGAAATATGCTAGCTATTGATAATGATTTTTTTTCCTTTCACTGTTCTGATCCTTTAAATTTAAGACCGCTTCTACCCCATTACATCAGGCAGAACCATAACCTTATGTCACAAGGAAGACATAAACATTACTTTCAAACAGTCATTTGCTTCCCCATCTCCCTCTTTTGCCATTTTCTAGACCGAGCATCACTTCATCCAAAAACACATGATGACTCTGTAGGCAGAGAAATAACACAACTGGTTCTGAGTTCAGTCCTGCAGCAATTTCTACAGAGTCGTTAGTCAATCTTGGTGGACAGATGTATAAAAAGTAAAAAATATTCAGATGTTGCCAACTACACAGCTTTTGTGCATCTCTGAAATATATTTTCCTCCCTTTGTTACAAAAAAATTGTGTCACTTCTTATTGTGTAAAGGAGTATCTTCTCCCATTCTGTCCCACGACTTGTTACAGGAACAACATTTCTTTGTATTTCTGCTCAGTGTTGACTTACTACTTTGTAAGCACCACAGCCTGATCAACGACACTTCTGAGTTTCCAGAGGAAAAAATGTAGAGCACAGGCTTGACGGACTGTATTACAGACAATAAAATTTCCAGGTGCTTGTAATGGGATTACTCAGACACCTTTTTGTCTGCTTTATTTCCATGAAAAAAAATGTATTTTTTGAGATCTCCATAACTGTAATTTGGATGGAGGAATATTCCTCAAGCTTTCCTAACAAACTCTTCACAACGACCTTTGACGCCTCACAGAAACCTCTTCTCCAGAGGCTGGACACCTGCACAGCTAAAGGCCATGATGCCAGAGCTGAATCCTCCCCCTCCCGGTATGGGTATATGTGTGTGCTCACACATGAGCAAGCAAACACCCTGTGCGTGCTGCACAGCACGTTTGAGCATCTATATGTTACTGATACTTCTGTTTCTTCCGTGATAGAAAATTATACACCTAGAGCAGAGCTCATTTTCCACTTCCAAAAGCAGTACAATAGATCACCTTATTATTCTGCCACAAATTGAGTATAGTTTTCACTGTGATTCCTCGAAATGTAGACAGCCTCTTTCACTCACAAACGAAACAGCACACGATGCCTGCCAGAGCCAATACTCCCACATACTAGTGTAATGCTTCAGTAAGTTGAAGAAAGATGCTTGCCAGCCTTTCCTAGTTGTCATTAAGCTAAATGAAAAGTGCAGAGATACTTGCTTAGCAGACTGTTGGTCTTTGAATGCCAAATATTTACCCCTTCTAAAAGTTTCCTTTTCTTTTTCCTCACTAGAAGAACAGGTGGACATTTGGCAGCTTCTCCTCTGGAAGCAGCGTATTTCAGGTTTCTGCTCCCTCTGCCTCAGCTCTCCTGTGGCACAGAAGGCCAGAAGTGCCACCTCCTCTTCCACTTTGAGCTGCTCGTGTGGTGTGTCCCTACTGGGAACACCAACAGAGCATAAGAGCAGGCTGAAGCAAGACTACCCGGCTTCCAACCAACAAGGAAAGGTGCGCTGCTGGACCTCGTGTTAACAAACAAGGAGGGACTGGTGGAGGATGTGAAGGTTGGAGGTGGACTCGGCTGCAGTGACCATGAAATGGTCGAGTTCAGGATCATGATCCTGCGTGGAGGAAGCAGGGCGATAAGCAGGATCTAAACCCTGGACCTCAGGAGGGCTGAGTTTGCCCTCCTCAAGGAGCTACTGGGAGGAATCCCGTGGGCCAGGGCTCTCGAAGGAAGGGGGGTCCATGAGTGCTGGTCGCTCTTTAAACAACACTTCTTCCATGCACAGGAGCAATGCATCCCCCTGAGAAAGAAATCGAGCAAAGGAGGCAGGAGACCTGCATGGTTAAATAAGGAGCTTCTAGCGGAGATCAGGCAGAAGAGAAAGGTGCATGGAATGTGGAAAGAGGGACAGGCCACTTGGGAAGAGTACAGAAACGTGGTGAGAGCATGCAGGGATGCGACGAGGAAGGCCAAGGCTCACCTGGAATTGAAGCTGGCAAGGGATGTCAAAAACAACAAGAAGGGCTTCTTCAACTACATCAGCAGCAAAAGGAAGGCTAGAGACAACGTGGGGCCGCTGCTGAATGAGGCGGGTGTCCTGGTGACGGAGGATACGGAGAAGGCAGAGCTAATGAATGCCTTCTTTGCTTCAGTCTTCAGTGCTAAGACTGGCCCTCAGGAATCCCAAGCCCCGGAGGTAAAAGAAGAAGCCTACAAAGAGGACGACTTTCCCTTGGTTGAGGAGGACTGTGTGAGGGATCGCTTAAGTGATCTGGACGTCCACAAATCCATGGGCCCCGATGGAATGCACCCACGAGTGCTGAGGGTGCTGGCGGATGTCATTGCTGAGCCACTCTCCATCATCTTTGAGAGGTCCTGGAGGACAGGAGAGGTGCCCGAGGACTGGAGAAAGGCCAATGTCACTCCAATCTTCAAAAAGGGCAAGAAGGAGGACCCAGGGAACTACAGGCCGGTCAGCCTCACCTCCATCCCGGGAAAGGTGATGGAGCAGCTTATCCTGGAGGCCATCATCAAGCAAGTGGAAGAAAAGAAGGTTATCAGGAGTAGTCAGCATGGATTCACCAAAGGGAAATCATGCCTGACCAATCTGATAGCTTTCTACGATGACATGACTGGCTGGGTAGACGAAGGGAGAGCCGTGGATTTTGTCTACCTTGACTTCAGCAAGGCTTTCGACACAGTCCCCATGATATCCTCCTAGGGAAGCTGAGGAAGTGTGGGCTGGATGAGTGGTCGGTGAAGTGGATAGAGAACTGGCTGAATGGCAGAACTCAGAGGGTTGTCATCAGCGGCGCTGAGTCTAGTAGGAGGCCAGTGACAAGTGGTGTCCCCCAGGGGTCAGTACTGGGCCCAGTCTTGTTTAACTTCTTCATCAACGACCTGGATGAAGAGTTAGAATGTACCCTCAGCAAGTTTGCTGACGACACCAAACTGGGAGGTGTGGTCGATACACCAGAAGGCTGTGCTGCCATTCAGCGTGACCTGGACAGGCTGGAAAGCTGGGCAGAGAGGAACCTGATGAGGTTCAACAAGGGCAAGTGCAGGGTCCTGCACTTAGGGAGGAACAACCTCATGCACCAGTACAGGCTTGGGGTGGACCTGCTGGAGAGCAGCTCTGCGGAGAGGGACCTGGGTGTCCTGGTGGACGACAGGTTAACCATGAGCCAGCAGTGTGCCCTGGATGCCAAGAAAGCTAATGGGGTACCTTAAGAGGAGTGTGGCCAACAGGTCAAGGGAGGTTCTCCTTCCCCTCTACACTGACCTAGTGAGGCCTCATCTAGAGTACTGTGTCCAGTTCTGGGCTCCCCAGTTCAAGAAAGGTGAGGAGCTACTGGAGAGAGTCCAGCGGAGGGCTATGAGCATGATGAGGGGACTGGAGCATCTCTCCTACGAGGAAAGGCTGAGGGAGCTGGGTTTGTTCAGCCTGAAGAAGAGAAGGCTGTGAGGGGACCTTATAAATGCCTACAAATATCTGAAGGGTGGGTGTCAGGAGGATGGGGACAAGCTCTTTTCAGTGGTGCCCAGTGACAGGGCAAGGGGCAATGGGCACAAACTGAGGCACAGGAAGTTCCGTCTGAACATGAGGAGGAACTTCTTCCCTCTGAGGGTGACGGAGCACTGGAACAGGCTGCCCAGGGAGGTTGTGGAGTCTCCTTCTCTGGAGATATTCAAGACCCGCCTGGACGGGGTCCTGTGCGGCCTGCTGTAGGTGACCCTGCTTCGGCAGGGGGGTTGGACTAGATGACCCACAGAGGTCCCTTCCAACCCCTACTATTCTGTGATTCTGTGATTCTGTGATTCTCCACAGCACATTTCATTAGTGCTGGGGTAAGGTGTGTGCTGGGGGAATAGCTGCAGTGGTACGCTGGCAACAACCAGCTGGCTAGTGCGTATGCAGTATGTGCAACTAGTCCTCGACGCTGTACTCTCTGGGCCCCAGGATACTTTAAATTATGCCAGATACTGAACTGGCATTCAGCTGGCTTCCAGAGCAGGGAGCTGAAAATGGCTCCTCTGCTCCACATATTCGCAACAGAGAACATGGCCACTGCTTTGGGGCTGTTTTCTAACACCATCCTTCCTGATCTAGCAGCCTCCAGTTCATAACTCCAGCTCTCTGCTTTCAGTCTTTTAAACAGATATTCACACATCGTCTGAAAAACCTGTTTTGTGGGAGGATTTCAAGGCTGTCCTGTGCACTAAGAGGAGATGGAGCTGAGCCAGTCAGCTCAGCAACAGTTGGCAGCTGCAGGAAACCAGCCAGAAGTCCTCTGGAAAGAGGGAGAAAAAGGGCAGCATCCAGTCCACATCTTCTTGCTGTGTAATAGGTTTAATAGGGAGGTGGAAAGCAAACAAAGTATCCCTATGCATGCACTCAGAGACCTCCCTTCAAAGGGGCTGCAGAGGGCATCCCCAAGAGTGATGGTATTGCGCACATTTGCTCTGCACAGATTTGTAAAATTTGGTCCGTGGCAGCGGGCGCTGTGCTCCTCTTTCCCCGCTCGCTGCCTGCCCAGATCAACTCTGCCACCCTCACCCCGACACCTCAGTCCTGCTCTCGCTTGTGACTGCATCTTTATAATCAAATAGTGTCATTGCAAGTCCCTGGCATGCGCTGGCTGCTTCTTAAGCCAGAATTTGTAACAGTATTTGCAAATTTTTGGGCAGCTTTTAATTGCAAACAATCCATATGTAATTGTTGGTGTTAAGAAGCAAACAGCAACTGTTCTTATTGCCAGCTTTGTGACTGCAATGTCTACAGTTTTACTTTCAAATGCAGAGAAGAATATGTCCAGCCTTTTGAGGGTCAAGCCAGACTGCAAAACATCTTGTTTTGGAGCAGAATTATTTCTGTGAATTAAGTGAGCAGAACTCAAGTCCTGAGATTAATCTTTCAGAAATAGCTACCCATGACAAGTTTCTAGTGTCCTGGACAAAACCACACATGACAAAACACCACGTCTAACATCTAGCGATGATCACCTTCTTCCTACTCACTGTTTTTTCTTCTTGTTTATCCACCACTCATATATGCTCTTCCAAGGTCTTTCCATCTCATTTTTCAAACATTTCCACTGCAAAAAAGAGCAGTTAGATTTTTCTTCTAATTCAAAGAAAAATATATGGTACATCAAAGCCTTACCTTTGTTACAATGGCATTTTCATATGTAGAGCAACAGATGCGTCTGTGGCCTTACTTACAGGTATAGACAGAAAGAGAAATGCCTCTCTCTCTCTTCCCTCTCTCGCCGTATTCAATTCTCATTCCTACATGCTCAACAAAATAAAGCATTTTGCAAGGTATTGTAATATAGCTCTTCTATCTATCTTTATAGCAGCACATTCTTTTTATTTGGTATTAATATCTCAAGAGGCTTTAAATAAAATCCATCACATGTAAGTCAGTAAAAGCATGATAGAATGAAAATATGTAAATAAACTAGGACAATTTATTTATTGCCAGAGCATGCCAGCTGTTGAAAATAACCTGTTGCCCCTTCAAGATAGCTGACTTCACAGTAATCTAGAAAAAAATATCCAAGTGTCAAACGATTCACTGTGTGAGGTAACATTTATGTCAAGATAGGCATATTATAACCTCGGCAAGTGAAAAATGCCTTTGGCATGTGGCAGTGAGAAGTACCCAAACCAGCAAAGAAGGTCTTTTAATTAGAACTAAGGGCTCTATTAGGGTGTCTAAGTAGATTTTTAAATGGACTACCATTAAGGCACTTCAGCCAGGCAGGTCTGTGTAAGTGGGGTTTTTATTAAGCCTGATGGCAGGAGTAGTTCAATATTGCAGTGAGTTCACAACAGTGTTATATAAAGGAATTATTGATAATGACTGCTAAAAGTCACCTGACATAATTATCTTACTGCTTCCTTTCAGGATATCTCAGACCTTAGCTAAAGATTCCCCCATTAAAAATGGATAAGGTGTGTTAGGATTTCTTATCTCTACTTTTTCTCCATGTGGAATTATTCAAGATTCTTTTACATCCCTGCCACCTTCTGTCTTCTGATTTAAGCCCTCTATAGCTCTTTTTTGAGCATTTAGCCTTAAAGTCTCATGGTTCTTGCTCCTTGAAGTATTTCGATGCATCTCCACCACAGGCTTACCTGAATGAATTAATCTGGCTGTGCTGAAGCATACCAGGGGTGTCTGGTACATTTTCTGAGTCTACTGAGGTGACCACAGTGGCTATGTATTGACTATGGCCAAGAGAAAATTAAGGGGTCTAGACCAGCTAGCAGCCCAGAGCTTCAAGGCTACAGCCATCTACAAGCTCTGGGGAGGAAGGGGAAACCACAGCCTGCAAAAAGGTGCCTGCTCACACAAAAGCCCTTTCCTTAAGCTCTTAGGCTTCTCCCATGAAGGATTTTGCCACATTTGGATATGGCAGTTTTTGATAAACATGTACATTTCTTCAGTCCATTCTGATTTAACTGTCTGTGAGTCTTGGTTTTTCTTATGTTATTCTATCACAAGACTCCCTTACAGGCCATGCAGCACAACAAGGCTTTCTTCAGTCAAAAGCATACAAATTCTGAAGTCAAGAGCTTGGGTGAGCTATCTAATCACTAATGTTCTGGGGACCAAGCAATCACTTAAATTCCCTACTTTAAGGTCTCGCTGCTGACCACCCAGCATTTCTTGATTTACTGGGCTGCCACTGAAGTGTAAAGTAATCAATGGACTTGATTGCAAGAATTGTTTTGTTTGCTCTTGCTCATTCTCCCTCTTACACTCTTTCTACCTCTGGCACATTTCATTCCACTTAGGCATATATGGCACATACATGTGTCACATAACTAGTCACTTAATTTACCTAATATTCCATTTCAAGAAGTTGTGAACTTGCACATAGAACTCCATACCTAGGGCAAGATTGAGTGAAGATGGCTCAGTAGGCTACAGATTACACTTCCCACCTCTAGCACAGCTCCTTTGTGCTGCAGGGAAAATCACTTCTTAGGAAGACAGGAGGTGTACCAGTATTGCCTGCCCTTAGGGTGGTGAACAGGAAACAAACCCTGCTAGTTACTGCTCTGAGCCCTACAGGGTCTCCACAGGCAACAGTGGCTGCAGGGAAATACTGGGTTCTGAGCTGCAGTTTAATAGCAACTAGCAGCCTCTGAAACAAACAAACAAAAAAATCTGTAATAGTAATTATAATAATATTTTTAAAATAACTTCTTTCTGGGCTGCTGTGACCGAAAAGCATTGGTCCCAATCCTAGTTGCAGTCGTACTGAGCTGAGCAAAACACAGGTCTAAGAAGAGGGCACAATAAGCAATCTTAGGCCTTGGAAACTGATGAATCAGGACAAAAGCTAATGGGATTTTAAATAGAAACAACATAAGGATGAATTTGTTTTGCACCAGTCCCCAGAGGCTTGGCCCCTCAGTAAGTTCCCATGGGAACACTTACTAACCTCCTTTCTTGTCTCTGCCCGTCTAACCATCCCTAAAATTTATCAGCAGACTGAGTCCTCAAATAGGTTATCCAGCTGGTTTTGTGACTAATTTATAGCAGTTAAAGAGGTTTCCTTACTGTGCATACTGTCTCCTTAAATTGAACTGGCATTTGCATACTCATTTGTTTAGTCTAATTTGAAGTAAAACAACACTTTTTTCTTGCCATGTTAAGAAGCACATTTGCAGTTGCTTCTCTGGCTTCTCTTCAGCTTGAAGTCTTTGCAATTACTTTGCAAAAGGATAAGTGACGGCTCCATAACCAAGGTTAAAGAAAAGCCAGCAAGTCTGATTCATTGGTGGAAATTTAGAACAACCTCCTGAAACTATTGGGCGGCATAGAGAGAACTGGTGCGACTGAAGTGAGAGCTCTGGTGCTTTCTATTCCCCTCTTAAATGGAAGAAGAGTGGGAGGTTAGGCTGAAGAATGAATTCTAGGATGCCTTTAGCCACCCGAAAACAGAGATCATGAAGCTGAAAGATAAGCAGAAAAGAAACAACGATCAAGAGGAAAAACTGAGAAAGGTTGGAGAAAAGAAGATGAAAAATAGAAATTAATTTGGTGATTTACATTACATATTTTTCATTACAAAGTTTATTTCTGTGCTATGTGTGCTGGTCACCTTCGCAGTTAATACATTGTTTCAAACACTGTTATTTCGTTGCAATGATATTCAAACTGTAGCTTACAAATCTGGTATTAACTCATGATTATTCAAACTGTGCATCAAGAAGCTGATGCTCAAGTCTTCCATTTGTACCAAAATGGCTCTACTTCTGAACGCAACAAAATGAAAAGCAAAGAAGGGTGTTCAAATAGGTTTGAGAAGGCACACACTGTTCAGGAGAGCCCCCTGTGTGGAGACTTTATGAGACGATCATGCTGGCTGTTAAGAATTCTGCCATTAAATCTGTAATTATACCATTATCCAGTTGCTAAACAATGGTGGGTTTTGAGGGCTTTTGCTATTTTCTGCATGCTCTTCTCTGCAGTTGCTTCCTGGCTGATAAAATCTCTAAACGTATTACGGAGCTGCCTGTTGACTTTTGTGACGTTTTGACTCTTAATAAACGGCATTGAAACTTCACCTCTTCAAACCCAAGTAAGTCTTATGGGCAGCACAGGTACATAACAAAAGAAGTAGATTCACTGTGAACCAAATGTAACACAAGACCCCAGTGTTCACTGCAATTGGAAAAGCTTTCCCTTCAGGCAGTCATAGGCTTGCAGCCTCTAGGAAATTCTCTCAGCTTTTCTTTCTGCATTACTTTCTCAACAGAATAAAAAGCAAATTACTTTAGGTGCTGTGTTACCATTATTTCTTCAGTAATGAAAAGTGGCAGTTGTCACAGAAACTGTACTCAGCTCCCACTTGGCCACACTAAGAAGCAGATTGCACATCAACCCTAAGCATTGTCTATGGCACCCTCATGGCTTGAGCAGGGAATAAAACATCCTCTAGGGACAACACCTATCTTCTGTCATTTGTGGCATTCCCTGTAAAGTGGGGGGACACTTGTGCATAATCTCTGTGGCTGCAGACCAAGGTGGCCCTGAAGGACAGGTAATGGTTTTTTTGCTATTTACCAGGTACATCTGGCATTCATTTTCTTTCAGTCACTCAGCATGTCACTGAATGAGAGCTGATGTGGCTAACAGCATTTAAATGCAAGTTGAAAAGATGACTTTGTGGAAATGACTGTTACCCACATCTAATGGCAACCAGATCACTGCTGTGACAAAAGCAGCAACATGCCTACAAGAATACTTGTCCTTATCGACAAATATAGACTTCATAAAACACTAAATGCACAGCTGAGAACATTTACCTAAATAGCATGATAATTCCAATTATTTGCCTACAAGCTGCACCTTATACCACCTAATTTAAAAAGGAAAAACGTTTCCTTCTCTTGGGAGGCCCTGTTTTTGTCTACATCCTAGGAGACACATATGTTCCATGTCTAGAGAAAGGTGATGGCAGCAGCAGTAAATAGGTGAATTATAGTAGGAATACTAGGATTTGGCCATGGTTGAAATGGCCAGTCAGTCTACACTGCCTCCAGAATTATTCTAACACGTCACTATTGTAGAGCTTGATGAGACGGGGAAATTCACAAGCTGTAACCTTGCAAGAAAAACTTAGTTTTACAGAGTAGAAGCATCAGGAGGAAGTGTGAAATCTGCTTCAGGATATGCTTGCTAGGTCGCCGTTTTTCATTCTAAGGCTGCTACAACACACGCAAAATGCTGACATTTTGTTCTTGTCTGCATGACGCAGTTCCAAAGACAGGTTACAGAAGCACTCTGTAGCAAAGATGTTCATGCAAGTAATTACACTTAGATTATAAAATCTCCATTCTTTCACTATGCCCTGAGAAATGCCCATTAAAAACTCAGTAGATTCAGAAATTAAAATATATTAATAGGAACATAATTAAGTATTCATTGCTTTTGTCATTTAAAACAAGCTAACCAGATGTCAAGGAAAAATTTCAGACAGACCCTCTCAATGAGCTATTTAGATTTAATTAATATACAGTAACTAGCTCATCAAAGCTAAGCTAAATGCTTATTTGAGACAAACAGTAACCTCTTTTGTATTCTAGTTTCCATTTTCCGTAGCCGGCAGAGCAACAAATTACACTTCTGAAAGCTAGCAAGCAAAATGTTTTAGATGTTTATTCTCTCTGATCACCTCTGTGGTGAAGAAAATGAGAGTAAATTGGGTGGTATTACCCCAGAGCAGCATAACAAGCAAATTATTTCAGCCAGTAGAAATCCCATCAGTGTCAAGTTAGGTGAGTACGGGAAGTAGCCTGTCTGTGCAGCAGGAGCCCTCATGGCCTGCAGAGCATCCCATCAGGTTATTCGCAAGGCAATGAATGCAGCCTCTAACGCAGCTTCCAGCCTCATTCACCCTGACAGAAATGTAGCAGGGAGAAAGAATCAAACCAGAGACAACGAGAAAGGGGGATGTCAGGCAGAGCACAAATAAGAGGCCATATTCTTTGATCTGTGCAGCTATCCATGAGGACTTCAGACACACATTTCTTCCCCATCTCACCAGATTTCCTCTGGAGGGAATATTTCTTTAGAAACCTCCCTGGAAGGATCCTCAGAGACGCATTTGTACCCTGTTTCCTTCTTGAGGTTTTCTCATGGCAAGGAAAGATGTAACCAAGAATATAGAAGCCAAAGGATTTTCCTGGAAAGAAGGGATTTTAGATTTTTTAATTTGTGACTCCCTAAACAATTTCCATGGAGGCTGACTTCATGAGAACTGTCCCTTGTATTTAGGAACTTATTTTTCTCAATCACATCTCAAGAAGCCATTGAAAGTAGCACATATACCGCTTAACTAAAGGACACTGCCCTACAATAAACTAATACATAAGAAAGATATTATACACAGGAGAGTATCCAGTGAAAGGCTACTCTTTCTTCTTTAGCTCCATCCTGCATAACAAGAGCATCTGCATCTAAAAGCTTGTAACTATAAGGCCAGTTCTTATCTTCAAAAAAGTCTTCTGCACTATTTTAATCAGCAAGTTCTACTGACGTTCCTACAGTAGAGATTTGTTCTGGAGCTTATTACATTTCATTGTCATCTTCCCATAAGTATTACCAAATATTGCATTATTTAGACCTTTATTTTTTTTTTTTTCTGCTGTATTTTGTGCAGCTTCTTTATCAGTCTCTGAGCTAAGAGCTGATAAAAATAGTGCTGGTGCCTAAACTCAGGTCATTATTTAGAACTTCTGCCAGCAAAGTTGACCAAAAGCATAATTTGTTTACATTTCTATATTGGAAATGGAGATGCATTAATACTGGAAAATAAACTTTTCATTAAGATACCTTTCATTCGTGAAATTAGTATGATTTATATTAGAAAAATCAATATCTCTCTTTGACATGTTTTGCATCTCTTACAGGAAAGTTTCCAAGTGTAAGAATTCCAGTCAGCCGTGCCAAGCTTAGGCAAGGTATGCCTTTGCTGCTTCCCTCTTGGTGATGTATGTTTACCTCTTTTAGCATAGGAGGACTGAGACCTACTTTGATTATGTTAAGGAAATAAGAAGAACATTGGTGAGGTTATTTTTTCTCCCTTAATTTGTGGTTTGTTTTTTTTTTAAATAAATACCTTTCGGCATTTCAGATTTTGAGCTCGTACCAAATGTAGAATAACAAAATTCCAAGACTGCTTTTTTCCCTACCTCCACAAAAGTGTGGGAAATGATATGAACAGATGCATTGTGATGTGATTACCAAACAAATTTTGACATCAGTATGCTTCAGACAGTACACTTGGCTGATTGTTTGATTCAGGCTGCTGGCACATTTTATGCCAACACAAAATGTGATAGATTTTGGCTGCTAGTGCTTAAACGCCATGTGTGGGGAAAGGGATGGCCAAATTCAGCAAGAGAGTGAGATGGGGAAAGACTTAGCAGTGACATCCTGACATTGTGATATCAACAGCCCTGGGTCCCACCAAGTCACTCGGGCATTTACTCAAAAAAAATATTCGCAGTATCAGCTGGTAGCTCACATCATCCCTCTGATCATAACTTGGAAAATGCCCCCATGCTTACACAAAGGAGGTGGGTTTTCCTGGGTTGAAAACCAGAGAGAAACCCCTCTGAGTACCAGCCGCATGTGCACTCTCCACAGCAGCCCCTTTTCAGCCAGCAGCTGGATTAGTAGTCGTGGAGATGACACATTGTTGGTCCTGCCGTGTCCCTGTGATGGATGCTCTTGCAGAAGCCACAGTCAGATCAAGCAGTTGCCACTCTCCTTCCACAGAACTGCATTCTGTTTATTATAGACCACTGTTGCACCTTGAAAAAGACTTAAAGCAACAAGCACAGTGATATGTGAAGAGAGGCGTAACTGTCCCATAATGTAAGGGCTTTACTAGTATGACTGCGACTCTGTCTTTTTGTAATTTACCAGGAACACACAGTTTCTTTGCTTTCACAACTCCACTGATTTCCCAGACAAACACTTGAGAAATAGAAACCTGAGACATGTATATACATACTCCATTTTCTTTTGACCTGTCAGTGAAACACTGAGAACCCTACAGGCATTTGATGGCTGGAGGAGCTCTGTGGAAGTAGCCCCTTTTTTAGAAAAATTATCTTATGAAAAATCTTAATTACATTTGCAGATGACACAATATCATTAGCAGCATCTTAGATCCCAAACATGGTGTGGGAAAAAGCTTTCTCACTGAGAAAAGAATGTACAAAGACACTATATGATGGATATATTTCATTATAACATACTTGTATAGCATTCATACTGTTGGTAACCCTCCTGACTTTCCTTTCTTCAAAACTTCAGTGTTTTAATAAAGTGTGTGAAATCTTAGAATTCTTTTAAATTTTTTCATCCAATTTAAATCCACTGTCTTGAACTGTTTTTAAAATGTGGCATAAAAAATGCTGGAGGTTTTCTTTCAAAAGCAAATTTAAACAAACCCCTCTAAATTACTTTCTAAGCATTGTAATGATGCCCATCTAAAGCAATTACAGCTTCAATTAACTCCAATTTCATCTGAGAAGTGTTCACGCTTGGAAAAATAGTGAAAATTTCCTCTTTTTTTCAAAAAGAAACATCTGAGTACATTGTAAACAATGCTAAACTTTTGAGATTCTCACTTGAATGCTGACAATGCAATAATTGAACTTTCACCCTTCTTCTACTATACATCAATGTCAACACAATGCAAGTTAGTTCTGTACACTTTTTTATTAGTATAAAAGTCTAAATAAATAGGATCTTCAGGATAAGTTTCCCACTCTCCATTAAGGTGACAGTGTGGAGTTTCAGGAGGAATTAATGGAAATAAGATGCTGTTATGCAGCCAACAAATGCATCTGGTATGCTTGAAGTAAAACAATGATCATTACAGGAGACCTCTACATCCTGAATTGAAAGGCCACCAGGTTAAGAAGCAACTTGTAATGACATCAACATCATCATCCACTTCTTCTGTAGGTAACCCACTTGCCAGGCATCCAAGTTAACCTATCTCTGGTATGAGCATCTTCACAATGAAGTTTTATTACTTGCTCACCACTATTTCTGTAGATCATCTTTGATACAAGTGTCCAACATGATCATATTTATTTAATGTCTTACCTCTCTTTCTCCTCACATCTGATCCAGTGATAGGGGTAAAGCAGTCTCTCAGCCCATTTAGATTTTCCTAACCGATATCCCTCATTCACCATGAGCCTTGGCTCAGACCTGAAGGGTTTCTAAACTGTCTCCTCTCCAGTGAACAAGAAGAGTTGAGACTCCAGGGTCATTGCTGCACTGCAGCAACGCAGGAAATACTGTGCTTGGGTAGCCTTATATCTTCTCTTTGTCAATGACATGTACTTCAGTTTAGAGGAAGGGGAAATAATTTTACCATTAAGAAAAAGTGAAAGAACAGTACATCAAGAAATTGATTTCTCTCTTGCTCCCAGTCAAGCCCTTACAAAGTCACTGGATCAAACCAGTAGCTCTTCTACTTGACATCTGTTTTGAAATTAATGAAAAAGAGTTCCTGATGTAAACCTACTGGCTAGCACTTCGACATTCACAAAAACATGGCAAGTGACAAAGCACTTAGATGGGTATTTATCTTCAGTTTTTTTTCATGTATTCACACAGTTGTAGATATTACAATTTTTCTACCAAATATTCTCATTCTTACCTAGTGTAAATCAGTCTGGCTAGAATGTGCTAATTTACACTGCTCTTAGATCTGGAGCACTGACTCTTTTACTAGATGGTAGAATGTCCCATTCAGGGTATATTCATGAGCCATTGATTAGTAATTTTTTATGTCTACTTTCTTAAAGAGAAGCAAAAAATTTATTTTCTCTATTTTATGAGAGGGTATTATATTTTTTCTGATTTTTTCAAAGCTGCTGTATATCTTATTCACCCCCCAACTCCAGTACATTCAGATTTGCAGTTCAATATATATTTAAGGAGACACATGTTCTTTTATAAGCTCTTTAACTGTCCTTTGGTCTTGGCGTCTCTAACTGTTGTCAATGGTAATTTTTCTGATTTTTGTGTAAGCTTTACTGATGATCTCTTCTCTTAGATATTGAAAACTGAGGAGAAATAACTACTCTGAATTTCTCCCAGTTGAGAGTTCTCCCATACTTATTCACATTTTTTATCTCATGGGACTGTTATAATTTCTTCTAATGTATCTGTAACTGTTTTTACAGAATTTATTTTTTCCTGACTATTCCTACATGCCTTTATTTTAATCCTTTTTTTTTTTTTTTGGTCTTGTCTTTTTTGAGGTTAAAGCCTACATGAGTAAACTTATCTTACTCCTGTCTGTCGTCCTTCTCTCTTGATTTTGTTTCTCTTTTCACGAAGCTTCCTTTCATCTTCAAAAGATTTTAAAATATTTCTTCTATATCTTTTATACTAAATAATCTGAATTGTTACTGTAACCTCTGTGTGTCCAATAAGAAGGTAGGCTGACGTGGAATGGGATTAAACATTCCTATTCTTATTCTAGGAGCTTTCAAATCAATGTCACCAGGCAGTATAAATGTTTTGAGGACAATTTTTAAAGATACTGATCCTAGAAATATATTTTTCAGCTTGACATAGTGACTGTACTTTAGTTTATTGCTGGCCTTTGCATGTGATTCATACTTTTTTAGTGATTTTCATATGAAGTTTCCATATGCATTTCTTGTTTGCATAGGGATTCCTGCAGAGCTTCAGAAGAAGTTATCTTTTCTCACTTTGCAGCTGGTAATATAGGAAAAGCACCCAACAACACAGCTGACTAGAATCATCTGTACAGAAGTCTGACACTAGGTGTATTTATAAATATTGCTGCTCAAATTTAAAGAAAAAACAACCTCAAGATTTCTCTTGGAAGAAAACCGGGCCTTATTTCTCCTGGCCTTCCCCTCCTCCCCCCCGCCCCCAATCATGGAATCCCACAGACTTCTTTGGGGTCATCCAGCTCCCCTATCTTCTAATGAATTGATATCCAAGTAACCTATTCTCAAGCTACAGCAGCAGATGGACAGCCCCAAGTCCTACCAACTGGCAAACTCTTGAGACTGGCTAGCCACAGTACAGTCACTCTGAAAACAGGAGAGCCAGCCTGACCAAAGAGACAGGGTCTGGCACGTGAGACTTAAGGATCAGTGCAATTAGGCAGCCTATCTCATGAGCCTTTTGGGCATAAGGACATCCCAAGGAGCAGCGGAATCCAGAGACATGGATATGGTAAACCAGGAAGATTGAATACAGTTGCCCTATATCCCTGGCAAACAGAGAGCCAGGCTGGCTAGAAAATGAGCAGGCTAGAAAATGGAAAACAAAACAAAGACCTTAGGAAGCAGCATCACTGGCAGCATCTCCCCTGAGTGTTGAAGGAAATGACGAGCCCTTGCAAAATTTTTCAATCCATCAAAACACCATTTTTTGACATGCAAATGTTCAGTGAAAAAATAGTCTTTGAGCTCAAAATTTACGTTTGTGTTACAAATAGCAGAAAATTATATTTATACTTTGTTCTTAATGCAATGCTCAGGAACCTTCTAGGTGAATACAATTGTATGTATCAGGATGTGTTTAAAAATGGATAAAAGCAAAAAGATATGCAAATATTCTTCACAGTTTGATTAAGGAGTCATAAAAGATCAGGTAGTTCAAAAAGGAACTCAGGAATTCCACACACCAGCTGAAAAATCAGTTAAAAATCCTCCCACCCACTTCTCTGTGTATCTCCCTTCAACGAATATGTACCTCACAGCTGATAATTTACACGCTCATGAAAAACCGTGAAACTGCAGAGACTAGATACCAGAGAAAATGAATCATAATCAATTCATGCCTCAAGAAACACAGAGAAAAACTCTGAAATCAATATAGAATTTCAGAGCAAAGCAGTGCTGGGACTAAGTAGGACTGATACGTATGTGGAGTTAAATTTATACTATCGGCTCTTGCCTAGAGAAGGAAGAATCATAGCTGAGCTGCATTTTGGACTTGATGTAATAATGGAAGTTGTAAATAAAGCACAGGATCCTAGCCAGTCAGTAGAGCAGCAATGCTCAATAAGTTTCACTTGTGCACTTGAGCTGTGTCTTAGAGAGTTTCAGCACTGAGACAAGGCATCTTTTTCAAAGCACTTTCTGTCTGAAAAGTAACTAGAGTCTGATCAGAATACAATGGACCGGGTTAAATTCTCAGTAGGTCCATAATCACGTTGCAGTCCACAAATTTCCTTCACCCTCGAGGCTTCAAATTATCCAAGAGGTCAAATAACTAGTGGCTAAAATTTTCAGAAATAACCAAGACTCACTTCTGGATTTGCACTTGAAAAAATTCAACAGGGCCTGCTGTGGGACTTTCTACAACTCAAGTTTCTTTGGAGTTCCTCAAATATGAAACCTCAAAACACCTGGAGACACACAATTCAATAATTAATTGTGGAAAAAACAAACTTTAAGACTGCAAAGGCAAGAATTACCACCTGTGTACCACCCTTGCTAACTAAGGACCAGATCTTCAGCATAGCTTCTGTTCATTTAGTGTCTTTGTCTCAGTGGAAAGCATCTGAGGCTTCTGTTAGCCATCTGTACAGCAAAGGACAGCTGTGGCTGAGGATGTGCAACCATCCATGCAGCTAAGAACAGTAAAATAGGAACGTGCTTGCATTTCCAGGACAGCAGATTCTAACGCCTCGGGACTCATGCACACCCAAGCACTTCACTCTCCCAGTTAATGTCTGCATATGAAAGTAAATTTCCAAACTGTTTTCACTTAAGGACTTACTTAACAAATATATGTCTTTTCAGTGAACTACCTCATGAACCAATCCTCATTTTAAGCAGTGTATTGTCAGTGTGGTACAGCCTTCATAACAACAAGAATAGATATGATCAACAATTTAATATTTGGCTTGCAGCTTTGGTGATTGGGGATTATATTTGCCCTGATAATATTTTCAAAGATCTAATGTTTTCAAAGTGAATAATTTTAGTCACACTTCGTCTCAAGTCTTACTGATGACCTACATTGTATAAATACATTATATAATTAAATTCATTTTATATATGTTATATATAATTGTATACATATAAATTATATAAATACCTGACAAAATGAGATTTTTTATACCTTTTCTGAGGAACCACCTCTAGATGGGCCCACCGGGTGTATTAATGAGCTTAGAAGTGGTGAAGCTCAACGGAGTCTGTGACCAGACTGCAAGAGTGGCCCGAGGGATTTGCTTGCCCAGCTCTCATCAAGGTATATTAGCTCCTTGCAGGAATGTTCTTCTCATGTCATGTTAGAGTAGCATAAAGACCTCCTTAATTTACACAGGGCTGCAACAGATACAAAAGGCCAGCAATAAAACCAAGAAACAACAGCCCTGAACTTCCCTGCAAGCACTCCTCCTTGCCTAGGCTGTCAGCAACAGAGAAGGGAGCTCTGGAGTAAGGTTGGTTGTTCTCTCCAGGCTGGTGAGGCTGCATTCAAGGACATTTAGGGTGATGGTGCAAAGTAACTCTGCACTGGAGGGCTTCTTCCAGAGAGCTTCTTTATAGAAATACTTAATTTTTTACTTCTTTTTCTTCATATCATGGTTGTCATCCACTGTAAACTGACATACTTTCATAAAAATCAGTGGGACTACTCCAGTTCATACTTGCTGAAATTCTGTCTAGCATTAAGGAGTTGATTTGGAGTTAAAGATTAAGAAGCCCTTGCATATATGGGCACAGCATTTGTGGGGAGAATTTCCACAGGCCACAGGCAAACCACAGAGGTTTAAACTGCAACTTGTTCTTACAGAAATCTATGTGGGCATAGTGATAGAGATCGCATAAATAAATAGCATAAACAAACAAGAAGCATTCTTGAGCTAATTCACAATATGTCCACAGGTAGGGAACAGATAAATCTGTGACTGAACCTCAAAAGGCATGTGCCCAGAGTCTTCAAGAAGCCAGTTACTGCATTTTCAGTGAGTGCCTTGTGTAATGCCACATCACTTTTTTTTTTTTTTAAGAGTGCCACAATATTCAGCACATGCAGATTTCACATGAACTTTTAGTCCTTAAGCTGACTGTAATTACCATATTTACATTCCTGGTAGGGTTATCCAGATGTCACTGCAGCTATATTTTGAAGACCATGGATTTGCACATAAAAAAATGAAGGACCATGAATTCACTGAAGACAAATGGAGGAAGGTGAGAGTTTTAATTGCTGGTTGTGGTCAGTGAAAAAGAAAGAATCCATTTGAAACACAATAGGAGGAAAGACCCAGACAAAAACAAAATATAAGAGAAAACAAAATAAGAACAGAACAACTATGATAGGCATGTTAAACCTTAGTCACAGTAAACACAATACTGACGTTACCTCAGAAGTTCTTCAAGAAATGCTGTCTTCCAAGGTGTTGTAACAGCACCGCAGGCACCGACAGTCAATAAGGACTGGTGAAGTGGTACACGTCCCATCCCACACAGCACAGGCTTTGCCCTGACCTCAGGAAGCCACCTTGGTGCTGGGTCCTGGAAAATACATCTTCATTCCAGGATAATTAAAAGCATTTAGGAAGTGATGGATAGCTTAGAGCAGGCAAGATGTGATTTAACCTAGAATTTTACCCCTAACAGCTATGATAAAGGGATGCAGTTATACATAAAAATACTTTCACAGCAAACTCATCAAGAATTAAAATTTTATACCAGCCTCATGTCAAACTACTGAGGCTAATATGCTATGCAACTGTTTGGTTTTCAACTATGTGCTTTTAAAGGCAATTATTAACGAAGTGTCCATCTCGGGACTATGGCACTCCTAACTCATTTATTATTATTACTCATGTTCTGATCTTTTACAGAAAATCTTTCTGACATCTTGCTCTTTTCCCTTAAACATAATTACCTTTTTAAAAAGAAGACTATTTCCCTAAGCTTTTTCTCTTCTCCTGATCATGACACAAATGTTCTGCTTTGTCATTCTGTGGGGAGAAATGCACCGTAACAATTCAAGCAAAAATAATTGAGAAGTTTCAAGAGCGGTAGTCACTACTTGCATTGCTGCAGCAATCTGCAGAATTTGGACTCCTAATTAGTCTAGACTGAAATTCCTAAGTACTGTACGAATGTGTGGTAAAAAATAGTTTCTTCAAACAGATTTATGGATGAAATTTGCAGAGTATCTGTGACCTACATCCATTAGTTGGGCAAAGCATCATAATTTTCAAATTATGAAAGGGTTTTCTCTACCTTTTCTCTTGAAGTTTTCACACTTGGTATTGAACAATTAAAGACAAGGGAAAGAGAAGGGAGGGAAAGGTAGCATAAGTGAGGTTCAGGCCTCTGCTTCCCAGATGACTCACAAAGCAGAAGAATCGCCTGCTCTCGCATACCCAGGGAATATTGAATATTGTTATGTGAAGTGCAAGAACTTCATCTTATAACTTGTTTTCAGAGTTCTCTCCTGAGAAGTTATCACCCTCAAACAAATGGAAGACCTAGAGCTGACACTTCAAAACACCGAATAAGGGCCCTAACCACGGTGCTAAGGTAAAAAAGGAGAAAGTGACCATTGCTCAATTTTTTTTCAGAAAACTGTTATAAGCACTTGCCTCCTTTAACAGGCTCTGGGAAAGAAATTTCAGTAGATTGAGAAGAGGAGGACGTGCTAATCCTCAGTATTTCACTAAATGTGCTGGTGGTATTCCAAGGCATTTAATCTTCTGTACACCCACTGCACGCCTCCCTGCCATGGATCTCAGATTCTGCAGCTCAGTGCCTAAAGGTTTTTTTTCTCCAACACTCACATTGATACATTTAATCCCTAGTGCAGATCTCAGCCTTAGAGTTTAAATCACAGTTTCCAAAGCAAATTTGGCATTATAAGGTTAATCCTCCCTGAAAGCAGCTTTGCAGAAAAGGACCTGAGGGTCTTGGTGGACAACAAGCTGACCGTGTGCCAGCAACGTGTGTCCTTGCATCAAAGGAGGCCAGCAGCATCCTGGACTGCATTAGGACGAGGACTGCCAGTAGGTTGAGGGAGGTGATCTTCCCTCTCTGCTCATCCCTAGCGAGACGCATCTGGAGTGCTGGGTCCAGTTTCTTGCTCCCCACTCTAAGCAAGGGCCTCTATAGCAGTAGTCATCTGTTTCAAAGCAAACTCCACTTTTCCAACAGGTAATAAAGCCTACATTTTTTTATTTCTACTTAGCAAATGTTAAAGAAGGATGAAAACTGGATTATGTTGTTCTACAAACAGAAGGGTGCTTTTCTCCAGGCCAGACTTAATAACACCATAAAAAAATATTTTAAAAATTGCTTTGCTCAAAGAAAAAAATGTAGATATGTCCAAAGTATTAACAATATTTCTCCTAAGGCAGCAATACTGCGTTAACTCAATGATTTGCTAAGAAGTCTGAAAATTCTCTGAGAAGGACACAGCTTTCCATGAACTTGTCCCCAGTTCCAACTGGCATATGCTATATGAGGTCTATCAGATACAACAAATCCTTGTCCACAGTTCAAATTCCTTTTAAATAAGTTCAAAATCTTTGAGACATAAATGGCAAGTTAAACCTGAATGACCCTGAAGGGATATTATAATTATGCATTTATTTTGACTGCAGTCACTATTTCTCATTTTACTGCATCCTGAGTTCAAAGTTGACCTGTACCTAATTGTTAGATGTTACAGATATTTATTTAAAAGTAAATGATTGCAAAGCATACTGTAACAGTCTAACCGACTGCATTGCTGCTGACACAAGTTACTCATGCACAAATGTTTCTAAGTTTAAAAAAGGCTTTGCTTTTTCTCTTCTGCCTCTTTTTCGCCTCCCCTGCCTAAGCTGACTGTGCCAAGTCAGTGCAGGAGAGAGCAATAACCACAAAATCTAATTACTGTTTCATAGGTCAAGGTATCTGTCTACCAAAACATCAAGTTTGTCATTCTCTTAGTCAGCTGATGAAGGACAAGTGGAGACATGGCTTTATTATAAATAATTTTTAGGAAGATCTAAGAGACAGGCTTTGTCTTCCAAAATTTTGAAAGAGATTTTTAAAATTGTAGTCCCAAATGCTTTCAATAGATTGTTCACTAACACCTAGAAGCAGATCCAACTGTTCAGGATGCTTTATGCCTTCTTCTAAGCAGGTAATATGATTATCATTAAAAGTACCAAAAAAGAAGGCTCAAAAAAATCTTTTTATGTCACTTGCCTTTAGAACAGACAGAGGACAGAGTTCTGGATATCTAACAGGTTATACAAGAAGATTGCAAACCATTTTCTTGTATATTTTTTACAAATAGCAAAAAGCAGTATCTGAGTCACAGAAGAATACAAATTAATTTCAACTCATGTGACAGCCTTACATAAATAAATAACAGAAGTGCACCTGCCACAAATAATCTCATTGTTGATGACTCTCTGAATGTTGCTAGCTAATTAGCAAGCAGTGTCCAAAGTTGTTTATAGAAAACATGTTGTTAAAAACCTCAAGAATGTAGGCTTTTTGGTGAAGTGCCCACATGGCATGTTAATAGTACTGTAATAATACCACACAGAAACTATTGGATTAATATATCTTAAAACTCATACAAGAGTTATGAAATACTCTTGTACATAATAATGCTCTTCTACAATATTTACAACATACAAAATGCTGCCATTGCACCATTCTTTACACTAAAGCTGTTACCAGGAGAGCTAACAAGTTGGAAATTACATAAAGCAGTTTCAGCTCCACTGGTATATCAGAAAATATATATACTTTCTTACATGTGAAAAAATGATAAAGCCCAGTCTACTTGAAAAAATAAGAAAGCCAAATGTTGTTGTTTGCCTAAAAACATCTTAGTGTCCAAAGAAGGATCACTTCTCTCAGGCACAGAAGTTGTTAGCAACCTCAGCAGAGGTCCACGTGTAAAGTGATGGAGGTCACAGATGCAGCAGATACTGCAAGATTGTTTTATTTTTCTCCCTCCCTAGCCATTCCAGAGACAAAAAAGGCATTGTCAGAATGCCACAGCCAGCAGTAGCAGCAGCTCCTTTTTTATTGGTGAACTATAAAGTGATCGTAAGAAGCCAAATGGTCAGGCTTTTAACCCACACTCACCTTCCAGCTTTAAAATCTCCCCACGTGTTTCACATGAAGTTTAACCAAATGACATTTGTTACCATCTAGGCTAATGTTCTGAGATAGTGTTTAACAACAAAGCACTCAAATATAATTCTGCTGGACATAATCAGTTGGGTAGTATTACTCTGCTTATTCAGCATTTAAATATTAGGTATATTGCTACTAGCACTGACAGATCTCTAATATTCTTATAACAACACCTGTAAAACACTGAATGCACAAGTTGCATATAGTTTCCTCACTGAGGAGTCTTAGAGCAACACCGATGACAACACTTTGGCATATCTGCTAGTTATATAGCTGTTTTGCACTGAGTGGGTCCCACTGAGCTCCCACTGGAGCCCTCATAATAATAATACAAAATAATAATAATAATAATAATAATAATAATAAACAGAAATATTAAATAATAGCATCACTGGCTTAAGTGCAAATGACCAAAACTTGTTATCAAATTAAGAGAATTTGAGTAGGTTACCCAGAAGCCCAGACTGTGTCAGAATAAATTATTGTAAACCTTGAGGACATTCTGACGTTCTGGGTTCCCTAGCACACGGGAGACATGGACATAGTGGAGAGTCCAGTGAAAGGCCACTAAAATGTTTAAGGGACCGCATCATCTCTCCTAAGAGGAAAACTAAGAGCTGGGACTGTTTAACCTGGCGAAGAGAGGTCTCAGGGGGGATCTTATCAACATATACAAATATCTGAAGGTAGGATATAAAGAAGACAGAGCCAGGCTGCTTCCAGTTGTGCCCAGTGACACTACCATGGGCAGTGGGCACAAACTGAAACAAATAAGGCTCTGTCTGAACATCAGCAGACATTTTTTCACTGTGAAGGTTACTGAGCACTGGCACAGGGTGCCCACAGAGATGGTGGAGTCTCCGTCCTTGGACATGTTCAAAACCCATCTGGACACAGTCCTGGGTAACTGGCTGTAGGTGAACCCGCTTGAGCAGGGGAGTTGGACTTGATGACCTCCAGAGGTCCCTTCCAACCTCAAGCATTCTGTGACTCTACGATCCTATGATCAAAATTACTTAGCTCTTCATCTGCCCATCACTGTGGCCAAACTTGATGCTGTATATAGTCATCTGAGGAACAACAGGACTGATACCTCTGACCACCCTACTTCCCTCCATGGACAAATGACTATTCACAGACTGCCATGGCAGAAGGGATCGTTGCAGTTCTCTCAGAACAGTCGCACAGAGAAATGCAGAGGAAAGTCCAGCATACCGATCTGATACCAGAGATGACTCCATGAAAACAAGACTCCTCTGGAGGCCTTTTCTAGGGGAAAAAGATACGGGGAGTGTCCCAAAACATGCTGCCATAAATGAGAAATTCTGTCCCTCATTTATTTGTCATCACTCCTTGCTTGTGACATATTCATTTCCTCTTCTGTTTTTGTTATTAGCATCAGGTATACCCTCCACTGAGTCCAAGGGTAACAGGTTTCTGCATGAGAATACTGGGGATTGGTGGTCCAGAGGGGAGAGAAATGCAAATCTAAATACTTCTCCTGGCTATTTTTTATCAATCCCAAGTCATGAGGAAAACTTCTAATCCACTCACCCTCCCATTAGAGTCTCACTGATCCCTGCTGTTGCTCAGCATGACACCAACATTGGGCAAAACACATCAGGTGACACAGATACTTGTTTCTGCATTAGTCACCCCAATTCCTCTTGTAATCACTGGAGTGAAACAAGTACTTTTGGATTCAATTTCATCCTGAAAAGGATATCTAAAATAAGTCAGGTGAATCTTACCCTAAAAGTACCTATTTCTTTCCACAATACTCAAAGCGAGCTGATGGCAGCTGATGTAGGCAGACGCCTACATGAAGATGAATGTCAGACTGTGATGCTGATTTTTGTACAAAGAGACTGTCATGATCTGACCTGATGCAAGGGTTGCAGATGAAGGAGATTTCCACTGTCATTTGGAATTCTACTTTTATTGACAGGCCTGTATGTTGACATGACTGCGAATTAGGCACCTTGGGAGGAGCATGCCTTTAGCTCCTAAGTGGCTGTCCAGAGGGGGCAGAATGGGGAAAGCAATGGTGACAGCTGCCCCTGCCTTGCTTAGTGTGCTACAGGACATCTTTTGTCTGTTAGGGAGGGATGCCACTAGTGCTGCCATTGCTGCACTTATAGTTATGAGGAGCTGTTGCAATGCCAGACTCAGAAAATCCCCTGCTAAACCATTAACTGTGTCTCTTGTAGGTACTAGGATCTGTAACCTGTCATCTTTCTCCGACAGCTGCCTCAGGCTTTCAGTAGTTTTTCAGACAAGGAAGTGGTGGGACAGTACTGGGTATGAGTACTCCTGCTGTCCTGTAGGACCACAGATGACGGTGGGAGAAAAGTATTGCTGAAAGTCACATGGATAAAAGTTCAGCAACTGGGCATTCACCATGCCACAATAATATACAGAGTTGCTTTAAAACCAGTAATAAAACAGCCCGTGTTCTTGTGTGGCAACGTAATTCTGTTCCAGAACTGTTAATTTTCTTCTTGACTATGATCTCCACAGGGACAAGGGTCATAAGACACATGTGAGTTTGAGTATCACTGTGAAATATATGGATTTGAGGATGCTTCGTTCCTCTTCTTACTCAGCTTGTCAGCCTTTCTGGGCAATGATATTCTTGGGATAGACAGAGCGTTGGCTCAGAAGAGTTATTTTAGTGCCCTCTGGTATAGTAAAACAAATACAGTTGCCTTCACCATGTCCCAGAGATGTTTAGCCCTGCCAAGCACAGAGAGGAGCAATCTGAATTTTTACTGAAAGGCAGTCTGCTGGCTCTGTCTGATTCGAAGGCAGTCTGGTCACCAAAATCAAACTACCCTTCTGGGGACTGCAGTGAAAAGAGAGAGATGGTAGAGCAGAACAAGTGGAAAAAGCCCTTTCAGGTCTCCTCACAACATCCTATAGGCCCCGGCTAAGTAAATTTGTCTTGAAAACAGAAATCTTTTCAACAGCCTAAGTAAATTACTGCCTATTTAAAACAAATATACTTTGAACTATCTTTCATTTTTTTTTCTTCTGTATTCAGAATTACTCCCCATTAAGGAAGCAATGTCTGCAGTGTTCCAAAAGTCGTGGACATGTCTAATTATCTTCAATTCATATGTGTTTGTCCAAGGCTCACAAAAAACTGTGCCATGCAAAGACATTATGAAAAGACACCATTTCAATTATTTGAAGGATCATAGGAACTGTATCATAGTCATTTCAAAGGAACAGAGCACAAAATAACAGTGTTGGGATGTGGGGGCTGGTAGCTTTTTATTCACCCTTTCTCTTTACACTGCAATAACCAAGATAAGATCAAAATACAAAATCCTTCCCTCCTCCACCCATCAATAAGCATGATGTCGCATGAATCATTTTTGCAATGTGAGCTGGTCATGTTCAGGTCTGTAATCACTTTTTATTTCATTTTTTGAAAGCAGGAAGTATCTGATTGTTTCACATATTGGAGTTTTATGTATTAAGTCCCCAGGAAAATAAAGACCTGAGCCCAAGCAAAGTCAACAGGAAAAACTGCACTGAATTCTGTTGAGGCCAGAACTTCATACCAAATCTTTGGGTTCCACATAAATCTCCAAGGTGGCAAACTTTACTTGGTCTTGTAAAGACCCATGGTCATGGTCTCTCTTACTCTTATCAGTTATCTTTCAAATTATTTACGCTAAAAAATGCTCACAGCTGCCTCAGTTCAGTATTTAAATATTCTTTCTGTATGTAAATGCAACATGAATCTGGATTCAAAGCAAAATCTGTGCTCAGTGATAGTTTCTGCTCTTCATCATTTCATAAAGCACTGAAAAGCATATATACTTTCTCTCCAGAATAAAAACTACCAGATAATGGCATGCAGAAAAAGACCTCTTCTACACACGGAACTTTCTTTGGTGCTAGGCGTTTGTAGTAACAACATGATCTCCCTGTCGTTTGAGTTTGAAAGTCTGATGTACTGGTTCACCTTCTACCTTTGCTTGACCTATCCCCACTTGTTCCCCACGCTCCTTCCTCAGATAATACTCTCCTTTACACAGATGTGTAAAAGCAATCCAGTCCTACTGATAAAAAATGCACTGGTTTATGTGTTATACCAGCAAGCTTGTGTGGCTTCATTTTCCTGCCAAATGTGAGCAAGCCACCTCTTTTTCTGCGCATTCCTTTTATAAAAGTGAATATTCTGAAAAATAAAACGTACAGTATTGCTTTGAATCAAACATGTCACAGTATGTTTTAAAAGCTCATCTAAATTGGAAAGCACTTTCCCTGTGGCATGTAATAGGAAAAGGTTTGTTTTGATTTAATTAAGAAATCATTTATGCATTTGTCCTTATTTTATGTGGTGCTTTTAGTGTACAATGATTTCTTTCCCCATGAGTTCTTAATGCTCCCAAATGGTCAGGAAATAAAATTGAATGTTCAAAGATTTTGCCGTCTGGTGTATACAGATATCACATTTGTGATACTGAAGTTTTGGTTGCCAGCCCCAAATGTGTAGCAAGTGATTAAAAGCCTTTACTCTGGTCATGCAGGAGATGAGGAACAAAGGCTCAGTGTGCAATATGACGGATGTGAGCTCCTGGGAACATGTGAACTTCAAAGCTGATTATTCAGGGAGATATAGCAAGAACTGTGGACACACAGAATGTTCAGAAAGTCTTTCAGCTCAATACTATAAACATTCTATGCATGTGTGTTCCTGCTTCCTTGATGCAAAACCACAGGAATACCAAACAAGTCCGGAGAAAGTCTCACTCTCCAGAGAAAATCTGTTTATACCGGCTTACTCTGGTACCAATCAAGAAGGCAAAGGATGAAAGAAACATCTCTGCTGAAATCATGTATACAAAGCCAAAAACTGGAAATCTGACAAACTTGCACCGCCCAGGGTTCCACACAACCAGTAGGTAATGTCTGATTTACCCAGAAGGTAGGGCGACTGTTTGCAAGGCTTCTCCTTTTTAATGCTTGATCTGTAATGCTTTGTCCTAGAGCATGAATAAACTGCTTTTTGAAACCTAGTTTGAAAGTCCCTAGTTCACTCCTTTCTTGCCTCAAGAGGAAATACTGTGCATGCAGAACTGAAGCCAGTTCTGTACTTGGAGGTGTCCTATATTCCTTGATTAGGCTACTAGCATTCCTCTGTCTTCCATAGCTCTCTGATCCTCACAGATTCTTTGTGTTCTCCATGACTACCCTTTAATCACATAACCTAAGATTCCCAAACTCCGATGTGTGTGTCACGACAATTCTATTAATCTTGGCATAAAGCTTGTAAGACTATTGCCAATGGAACACACAAACATCTTTTTTTGAAAAAAGAATCATCAGCTTCCCTGTCAGCTTTCCTACAAAAAGTTTTTCCCATCAAACATCTTTTTTCCACTTGCTCGTTCACATGAAACAGCAGAATATACTCAGTGGATGATATTTAAGTGATATTTACACCAGGGTTGGATGTGGAAGGCTTCATCATTTCACTCTGAAGTCCCTGTCTGCATTCTTGTGTCCTATAATATCTGGTAAATTCAACTATATATAAATTAAAGCTGAGTAAGTCACAACAAATAATATATTTGGCAAATCCCATCTCTTGTTTCATATGAGGTAGGTTTATAATTTCCTTCCATTCTATGCTCACCTTTAGTTGAGGAGCTTTTCCTTTCATTTTTTTCACCCAAAATCTGTGGACTGAACATGAAGAGTTCAATGTCATAGAATCATAGAATCATTAAGGTTGGAAAAGACCTCTAAGATCATAAAGTCCAATCATTAACCCAACACCACCATGCCTACTAAACCATGTCCCAAAGTGCCATATCTTTACATTTTTTGAACACCTCCAGGGATGGTGACTCCATCACTTCCCTGGGTAGCCTGTTCCAATGCCTGACCACTCTTTCAGTAAAGAAATATTTCCTAATATCCAATCTAAAGCTCCCCTGATGAAACCTGAGGCTATTGCCTCTCATCCTATCACGGGTTACTTGGGAGAAGAGACCAACACCTGCCTCACTACAGCCTCCTTTCAGGTAGTTGTAGAGGGTGATAAGGTCTCCCCTCAGCCTCCTCTTCTCCAGACTAAACAGCCTCAGCTCCCTCAGCCTCTCCTCATAAGACTTGTACTCCAGACCCTTCACCAGCTTTGTTGCCCTTCTCTGGACGTGCTTCAGCACCTCAGTGTCCTTCTTGCAGTGAGGGGCACAAAACTGAACACAGTACTTGAGGCGCGGCCTCACCAGTGCCGAGTACAGGGGCACGATCACCTCCCTGCTCCTGCTGGATGCACTATTCCTGATACAAGCCAGGATGCTGTTGGCCTTCTTGGCCACCTGGGCACACTGCTGGCTCATGTTCAGCCAGCTGATGACCAGCACCCCCAGGTCCTTTTCCACCTTGGCAAATTTCCAGCCACTCTTCCCCAAGCCTGTGGCATTGCATGGAGTTGTTGTGACCCAAGTGCAGGACCCAGCACTTGGCCTTGTTGAATCTCATACAATTGACCTTGGCCCATTAATCCAGTCTGTCCAGATCCCTCTGCAGAGCCTTCCTAACCTCAAACAGATTGACATTCCCACCCAGCTTGGTGCCATCTGCAAACTTACGGAGGAAGCACTCAATCTCCTCATTCAGGTCATTGATAAAGGTATTAAACAAGACTGCCCCCAAAACCAAGCCCTAGCGAACACCGTTGTGACTGGCCACCAACTGGATTTAACTCTGTTCACCACAACTCTCTGGGCTCAGCCAGCCAGCCAGTGTTTTACCCAGTGAAGTGTACACCCATCCAAACCATGAGCAGCTCGTTTCTCCAGGAGGATGCTGTGGGAAACAGTGACGACAGCCTCTTCTAATAGAAAAGATTAGCCAAACATTAGTAAGGGAGTAATTTTAAACTATGCTACAGGCAGCTTCCCACTGCTGGTAAGCCTCCACCGGTCTCACTGATACTGGTCTCCTGTGAGACACTGTCTCAGCCAGCCATGATCCTGCATTGGTGGGAAATTCCATGTTAATATTACTCTCAGACATATAGTCCTATCAGCCATCTCAGTTTTAACTGTTACACCAAGTATACAACAGGACTGAGCAGTGGAGAAGCCGGGTCTGTTCTGCCCCATTACAGAGGTGTCCGGGGAGCTCACATTGCTCCCCAAAATGATATGCTTGGGAATTGTACCAGTTTACCTGTGTTTTGGGATACGTGCTGTCAACAAGAGTCCTAAGAGCTTCCAGCAGTGATGTAAATATGCATTTGCTAGAAGTTAGACACGGTTGGGCACTGTGGTTCACACAACTGCTTCCAGGCATGATGAGTGTTCATCTTACTTTAACACAGAAGGAAAGTTTCTGCACTGCTGAGTGCATACAGGCTTTGTGTTCAAAGAAATTCAAGCTGCCAGTGCAGCTCATACTCTTTTACCCTTCTTCGATCCCTCATGGACAGATTTGACCACCTGTCATTTTTATTGAAAAACACAATTGCATTTACTTTATTAAATATATTTATCAAAAAATCCCTTTCTTCCATTCTACACTCCTGTCCTAATTTTCTCTGTTGATCCAGTTTTACAGCACTATTCCTTTGGCTGAAGAGTTTTTTATCATAGTTATATAGACTCTGTAATTTGAAAGGCCAGCAATTCCCCTCATTCACTGTATAATGCTTGCTGTCATGGAATTATGCATTATTAATATAACAAGAACAGGTAAACACAACACAGCAGGAAAATTGGCACACCTTCAGGTGAAATACACAACAAAAATGTTGCCCTTTACAGAAGAGTATTTAGGCTACTAAAGGGCATTTGCAGTGTTGAGCTGCCAGCCAAGTGTCAAAGAACTTGTCTGCTTTCAGTCCAGCACATTCAAGAACTAAATCCCACTCCCCCACACCACCAGCCTCCTCAGAAGATGCTGTGACTGCCCAGTGGTTGTCACTGTCAATTCTTTCTCTCTGTCTTTTAGCCACTCCTGGAAGTAACAGTTTGGCTACAAACGATGGGCAAAACTTTTTTCCAGCCAATAGATAACCTTCCCTCCTCATCATTTCCTTCAAAGTTTAAACACTCCTTTTTCTGTCACTGCTGTTTTTCCTGGAGTCTTTCCACTGGTATCTTCCTATCAAAGAAACCTAGCGGGGACATGACACTAAATAAGTACCTCAATGAATTACAGTTATTGCACTCTGTCCTAACTAAAAGAAAAAAAGAAAAAAAGAGCACCAAGAGAAATTCAGAAAATTCTATGAAGTTCACAGACTTCATATTACTGCAAGGGTAGACAACAGAAAAAAAAAAAAAGAGGAAGTTAGGTGGGAAAGATTTTGTCCTATTTCTTCACCAAAGCAAGCAATTCCCTCAGGATACCCTGAAGATTTTTATACACTTAATAAATCCTTGCCTGTCAATGTTTGTGTGTGTTTCAATTCAGGTTAGTAGAACTGTAGTGTGAGTTTTCCACAGAAAATAAATAGATTACATGCAAACTATGATGCTAAATAAATGACGGATTGTTAATCTACATATTATAAATATGAAATGTGTAAATAATTTCTCTATACAAGAACTAGCTCATTGCATGAATCCCTCCCTTTTCTTTGTTTTACCCATCTGCAACATCTTGTTAACAGAGGTGTTCAGGCATGCTTAACTTCTACAGCCTGAGCAGCTCTCAAGAGAGTGAGTTTGTATTTCTTTAAATTATGTGTCTGTGCTGATATGAGTATCTTGGCAGGGGCCAGAATGACAAAGGAAGTTGGTTTTGGTGGGGGGCATTCTTTTCAAATGGTTTTTGGCTTGTTTTTACCGCATTCTTTAAGCCACTGTAATGCAATATCGTATAAGCTGTGGAAGCAAAGATTTCATATTCTGGTAAGCCTACACACTGCCTGTTCTGATGGGATTTTAACTCAGACAGTTTGTCTAGAAACAACTGGATGATGACAAAAACAATAACGCTGTTAATGGCAAAGAGGACAGTGACAATGTGATAACATCCATTGACCTTTACAGATAATGCATAACTACAAAAGGGCATTGTAAATGTTACACCTTCAGCATCTTTTTCTACAGCTGAAACCAATCAAAATGAATATGTTTTTTTTAATTATGCAAATACCAAAGTATTTCTATCAACACATAGAAAGTTGATTTCATTAGCCCTTGATGAAGCCAGCTGGATTATTTAGGGAAGCAAAAGGGAATTATTTCTATCAAGGCATATTTTAATTACAGACTGACTACTTAGCCATTATTTGCAAATATGCAAAACAGGTATCTTAGAAAAGGTTCCTCAGTTTTGCCGTTCATTTTTGCATAGTCCCTTATTAGGCTTCTAGTACTGCAGAGACCTATCTCACTTCCCTCAGCAGTCTGTAAAGAGAAAGTTTCTGTAACATTTTTTTGCTTTTTTTGACTAGTTCTATAACTTGAGGGAGGCAAGTAACGAATAAAAAAGGCCATGATCAGAATGAAGTTTGTTTTCCTTCCCAGTTGTTTCTGTATCACAATATATTTTTTGAGGACTGGATACCCATTCTCCCTAACGGTTCGCCTATCCTATTTTGTGACAAAAAAATTGCATGAAATATATTATAATGTGAGATAGTTGGGTGACATTTTCTTGTTGAATTCTAACGCAGATTAATAAGTTTAAGAATTTTTCCCCAATTTGAAGATAATCTTCAAAATAAAAATATTTTAGTCAATATTTATGGTGTTTTTCCAGACAACTAATTAGAAAATTATTTATTGCCACTGAAGACCCTCAAAACTATAACCACAGTTGCTCTTAAAACAAATATGGGTAAACATGTAAGGAGAAGGAGGGCAGAGAAAGAGAAGAGTTGCAGTTCATAAAACCAGGACAGGTTATTCACATTTGAAAGAACTAAACATTGTGGTGAAAAACAGAACGTGAGACACGATGACTTTGCAGGAAGATCTACTGCTACACATGGAGTAGACATGGAATTCATCCATCATTTCTTTCCTGAAGAAGATAATTCGTCTGGAAGCATCAAGCCCCCTACAGTCATGCCTATTAGATGAACCACTTGAAAAATTAAGAGGACAGATAAAAAAAGGAATTGCATGTAAACCAATTCCATAAAGAAATCCTTTTGACAAGGAAATAAGAAATTAACAGGGTTCCTTCAGTGAACTGAGATAAAGGTAGACTTACTTGATATTGTTGTTTATTTTTAAGAAGCTGCTCCAAAAGTTCTGCAAAGCAAGATGGTTTGACGGAAATCTGTTACTACATCTAATTCTGCAATGAATAGATTATGTAATAGTTTAAGAGATGGTATGGAGCTGAAAGGCCACTATTACCTCTGGGTGTGAAATACAGATCAGTGAACATTTCCTCATGTGTACTATTGTTACAGGCTCACGTGCTACTCCCATGAATGTATACTTCATTCAGAAATTTGACGTACCCACATTGTTAGGAAACCCACAAGGTCAGAACATGTGTGATATACTAATTTTCAATTTAATAGCAAAAGTCCATGCTATGTATACTTCAAAACAGTTGTTTGACAGTTGGTTAAACAAAGTGCACATTTAATTTATTGAACAGTAAATGCTTGCTATGGAATAATTTATGCTGATATAGTATTGCTATGATTTTTCATTATATGGTTTTCTGTTAAAGCTAAATATTTGAGATGTTTTCAAAACAGTTTCCAACTCCTGCAGGAATAGATTATCCCAATATAAATAAATGTTTTGTGAATAGAGCTAAGAGCGTGCTACTCATATTGACAGGACCAAAATATGTATCACCCTGAATTGCCATATTATTTATTTTAGGAGAAGAGAAATCAATGTATCTTACCTGGTTCAAGATGGAAAAATTCCAGGGGAGTATGTCATCAGCACAGACAAATCTGCTGGGTACATCTTCAGAGGGCAGGAGAGGAACAGAAGGTACTCTAAAGAGACGTTAAATAAATTAGACAGAAATGCAAGAAAACCTCTTTCAAAACACAAAATTCAAAGAAGTTCAAAGAGTTGATTGCTTAAGGTGCTGCAAAGGTCATACAATATTTATAAAGTTTTTAGTTTAAAAAACAGGGAGCATTATTGTTGGCTAAATTCTAGTTGATCTAATGTATAAATCAATATACCTGTGTATTTATAATACTCTTAGTGACAAAAATAATATCAATATTTACATTAGAGACAACAAAAACTATTGTCCTTATTTATGACAACTCAGGCTTTTTATTTCTTTGAAACAGTTACCAAGAGCTGTTTAAGGTCCTCTAGATTCCTTTTTTATTTTTTTAGTGAGATTTGGAGTAGACCACCAAGAATTGTCATCAAATTCAGTGATGTTTTACAGAATTTCCCCAAAAGAAATCTCAGAGCTAATGGGCGCTAGGTATTACCATCTTATAGGACCTAGATAAACATAACAACATTAAGTAGGTCAGTAATTTCTCTGTTGCTACTTCTTTGGTATTGAGATTAGCATTGGATAATTCTTCATCATGCCTAAAACAAGAAGGTCCCAGTAAGATCTCATCTGAAAGTCCGTTCTCCCTGCATATTCCTTTTGTCCCACAGCCTGCCTGAAACAACGACTTGAATAAGAGTTTCTCATTATGGATCACTCCAACTAATACTAGAAACCTTTGCAGAAGGTGCAGTTATATGAGGGGGATTATTTCATGTAATAGAAAGAAAGAAATTCATTTACCAATTCCAAAACAGATTATTGCAGTTCAGTGGCATGTAGAGATAGAAGACTATTTCCTTTCTTAGATACCTACATTTTCAGACTGTTCCCAAGTACAAGATTTTGGGGTTTACTCCTTAAATGCATCTGCATGTGATGCATTTTTGGTTCTTTTACCTTCATAACCTCTCTGAGCCCATACCTCAGGATTTGATCCTGGGGAGGCAACAGACCACCTACCTCTGCCCTGTCTCCAAAAAATGAACACCAGATTGAAAGTAAGTTCTACTAAGCCAGCAAGACATCTCCTCACACCTGTGCCTCACTAGATACAAGCTAGAAGGCTCTTCTGCTAAGTCAAGTTAAGTAACTGGCTAGGAGCTATCCCACTATGCAATAATCTCCTACTATTGGGAGCATAATACAGTAATAATGTTGCCAGCAGCCAGAAAAGTATAGTAATCATTAGATGTTTGCCTGGGTGTAGATTTCAGTGAAAAAATATCCACAGAAGAAGAAATCTCTTGGAGGAGTTATGTGATAGGTAATGATACCACTATCACTCTAATGTCTTTTTAAACAATTTCTTAACACATTTTGTGAAGTATAAACAAGAGGGTTTTTTCTGATTTCAGTGACTCTACCAAGCTGCTTAACAGCCTACAGGCCTGGTGGTTTATTTCATTTTCTTCTTTTTGTCCATTGTAACTTCATTAATCTTCCTTCCAGGGCAAAAGTATGGATTCATGATACTCACTTCCAAAAGCAAAACTATTGACTGACTTCCTCTAAATAGTATGGATTAGATCATCTTAAACCCTTAAGGTTTCATATCAAAATCAGTAATGCTCTTATTTTACTGATACAGACAAAGGTTTGAGTTAAGAAGTAAAGATTTTGAGAAAGCTTAAAAAAAATTACTTTCTAATATTTTAATCATATTTTCACAAAGTATATGCACTTTTAAAACCATACTACAAAAAATATTTTTTTCACAGAGGAAAGTATCTGTCTTATTAAGGAAAATTTTTGAAGTTAGGAATAAATAAAAAGGTATTTATTTTGCTGCTGTGATGGTGTATTAAGAATTGTTATAAGTAGTGGTGATGTTTGAAGAACATTTATAAAAATAGAAGGAACTAGACTAGACTCTTTGGATCCTTAGCACTTATAAATGGAGGCAACTTCATTCTTTTCCTCAGGAGTTGAGGATCTCTTGAAATATAAGCTCGCTCGGAACAAAGAGAAATTTCATTTACTAGACAATCTAAGACATGTTTACTTAAAAAATAGTGAATATGAAGACCTTGAATCAGAAAAGGTGCTTTCAAAGCTGAATTAAAGTTTCTCTTCAAAGATTGTTGAATTGAGTTAAATGAAAGTCTTCAAGACTTACGCTGTCCCCTAAACACACTGAATTTTTTTATCGCCATCAATTTTCTCTATTTCTTCTTGCTGCCCCGTTACTTTCTTCATGCCTCTGTTTCTGCATACTGTCTGCCACAAATTTTCACATTACGTTTTGATAATTAACAACAGTGGGACACCCTGTGCTATCCAGATGCCTTACACCGTGTAGCCTCACATATTTCAAAACATATTGCAAACAGAAGCATGTCTTTAGATATAAAATCTGGGGTCTATAGAGATTTTCAAGTGTTGTCTAAGACCTCACAAGGAGCCATGGCTGAGTTAGGTGTAAAGACTTTGTCCCTCTCAGTCTCCTGTTGATGTGGCAAGTTTCTGTTGCTTCAGTTCTTGCACAAAATCCTACAGCTTGATCCAAAAGTAGCTGGTGAGATTTCTCTTTTAATTATAATTGGTGCAGCAAAAGGAACACAGAAATAGTTTCTGAGGCTTACACTATAGGCGGGTATAATGGGTATTCAGCTGTGCGGCCTCTATTGATATTAATACAACCAGTGTGGTTGAAAATCTGCATTTGACTTCACAGTTTCATTGGATCTCATTTTTTTGCATTTTTTCAGCTGGTAGACAAACCACTACTGACAGCAAATAGTGCAGCGGTAACAAAAGAAGAAAAGCTGATAAATTCACTCCCTTCTTAATGAGTTTTGCTTGATGATATGGAAGTGACAGCATACAATGTCATCCCACTGAAAAGCAGTTCATTTCCAGCCTGTACATTTAGCACCCTATTGCTCCACAGCATCAAGGCGATCAGATCATGTTAATCACTAGCCAGACCCTGATCCTTCTGAAATCAAAGATAGCTTTGGTACTGAGTTTGATGGGACCATTAGGGTGGGTTAATGGAAAAGGTGAACATAGCAGAGACACAGAAAAGTAGAAAAAGAAGTGTGTCACAAAATGCTCTTCTGCAAGTGTCGGTGACTGCAGGCTGCAGAGCTCAGTGACAGACTACATTACACAGGCATCTGAAAATACTCTGCAGAAAATAGCTTTAGTTCCTAGCCTCTGAACACAGAAGAAGGGCTACAGAGAGACATAGGAAAGCATGTTAAAAATAATGCTTGAGGCAATTATGGATTTTTTGTTTACTGGGGAATTTAGAAAAAAATTAACTGAGTCAAAAATGGAAATTCTTGAAACTGCAGGTGAGCTGACAAGTAAATACATATTATTTATGCCATAAAAATTAAATCTTTTGTTTTAAGAGGATCTTTTCTTTCCAGTTTCAGCCTCTTAAAATGTTTCTGAGTGTTTTAAAACCTGAGTTAACTTTCCAAATGAAAACTCAATTTTAATTAAAAAAATTAAAACAATCACTGTAAATTAAGGTAAAAAAATGGTGGGGGGTTCGTTGTTTGTTTGTTTGTGTTTTTTTGTAAGATTATTTTAGTGGAATAATATAGTATTTCTTGATATATCATCTGATATACTTGGAAAAGTTGAGCACTTGTTGGCACAAAACCCCTCCATCACGCTTCAGATTTTTGGGGAGAGGGGTCAGATTTTTACTAATGTGAAACAATCGTTAAAAACAAAAGAATTTCAAGTGTATTCCAATGTCACAAAAGCTACCTTTCTTTTTGGAAGAAATTTCTCACCATTCTGTATTCAATGGCACATATATTTCTGGTCCCTAAAATACTCATAAAAAAAAAGGCAGTTCTTGCACAGACTGGTCCTTTATGTACAATTCCTGCCAGATGTCTTAGGAGGCCATTTTGTGGCATATATAATAGCTACTCCAACACTAAGCATGCTACAGGCTGGAGCTCAGATGATGACACAAAACCTAGAGTGAAAATGACAGAGAGCATCTTCTACCACGTACATGCAGTCCCTAGCACTCTGGTCAAGCCCAGGAGTCTCATTAGCAGTATCAGATAGAAGGAAACACCTTCAAGATTGTCTTCCTTCCAGATGTTAATCTAATTTCCACCTGCTAGCAAGGGATGAGGAGAAATCACTGACCTGGAAAAGTGAGTGGTTGCAAGAAGAAAAGATAAAAAACATAGTCTCTGTTTAATCTCTACTATATTTATTCTTATGCATTTCATTGCTCATTTTAAACCACATTTATCTGGACTAATATAATAAATATTCTTGAATTTCCACATGTAATATAATGTTCTCTGTTAACAATACACATAATCTTTTCCTGACCTCAGTGTAGTTTCTGAATGATTTCATGCTATGAGGAATTTCTTGAATGCTAATATCCGAGCAATTGCTTTGACGTGGGTTAGGATAGGGATCTTTTTGCATTTATTTATTCTGTACAAAATAGAATGCTGTTGGACTACATAAACACCTGACAGTCTGTAGCCTTATATCTTGCCTACAATAGGCCAAATTTAAATTTCTCTTACATTGATTTGACTGCACTGGAATCAATAAAATTTCTCTCGATTATCAGTAGTGAACTGTAAGAGACAGGGATCAGGCTCAGCATCTCGAATACAGAAACTTTTTTTGTTTAAAAGGATTGCAAGTAAAGTCCAGTGAAAAGAATGTAAATAGTGTCATTCCAGGCTGACACTCTCTTTTGTTCGGTTCTCCTCTTTTTTGTTTCAGACCAGTCTATAGCTCAGGGCTATGGATCAGATTTCTCTGTAGTACTAAACAGCCAAAGAGAGGAAAGCAAGCAAAACGAACTCTGTAAAAATCTCTGCAATTCCACTGAAATTAACTGAGCTGTACAAGTGTGAGGGAGGTTAAAATTTACTTTCAGAAGGCTGGAAAAATACAGTGGCATTAAGTTTTCAACTTCACGAAGACAAAAACAATGGACAATGGAATTCCACCTTGATGTAGAGAGGCAGTCCAAATGCATAAATTCCTCCCTATCTCTGATTAAGGGTTATGTCTCCTACTAAAATCAAATGTGACCTATAGCAGTGAAGAATCATCAGAATTATGACTGCAGAGCTCAGGCTGGAGATAGTTTACAGGTGAAGATCAAAGACATCCACTTATTAAGAAAGGCTATACCTTGCCTGAGGCAGAAGAAATAAATGAATAAGGGTCAACTGTACCTATTAACAATGCTTGCTGAACAGACAAACCTGTTTCTAAGCCCTTGGAAATTTGTAAGGGCAGAGTGTTCTAATTAGGCTGCAGAAAAAAATACAGATACATCCAGAACATATCTTCCAATTCCTACAATTTCTTCCTCATTGCTGTTTGGCAACGCTTTGAGCCTTGCATTCATCAGGAATTGAATTCATTTCGTTTCAGTGTATTTGCCAGTCTGTGCTGAATGCATGATGACTGCTCTTTTTTACTCTGGCAAAACTGGTAGAGGGTTTTTGAAAATACCTCCAAGACTCCTGGCCAGCTGCAATCTCCCTTAGAATACACCTTGTGTTAACCAGTGTGAAACCCCAGCTCAGCTCTTTTTGGCTTCATATCTTCAAACTCCCCTGCTGCCTCCATGCAACACCCAAAGGCATGTAGCATAATTTCAGGTTCCTGCTATAAAAACAGTGTTTTGAGAAACTGCTACATAATCCCCACACTACTTCAAACAGTTTAGGCTGAAAGGAAACACAAACAAAATAACAGTTTTGCCTTACAGCCATATGGGGCCCAGTGAAGGCACAAGGTCAAGTGCCTTGGAGTTTGGATGTAGTTTGTGTCATTTGGCCTCACGGCCGAAAAGTAGACCTCAGCCTAATGTTACTTAGCAGCACAAATGTAGCCACTGGGGCCAGGATTTTATTCCAATTAATGGTAATCAGAGATAGAAACAGAAAGAAAGGCATTTCCAAAAACCTCACAAAAGGTCTGCTTTAGCTGCTGTAGTAGGAAGAGACAGGAGCAGGGAAGACAAGAGGTATATGGTAACGTCTTTTATAGCATTTCTTCCCTAGTTTCAAAGAGAATAAAGTGCTATTTAAACAAACATCATCTACCTGGGAATGCAAAATGTGTACATCAGAGAGGTACAAAGCAGACCTGTTCAGGAAATATCAGGATTTGCTCTGTTTGGTGGAGGGGGGTCCAAGGGGTCCAAGATTTTATTGCCTGCAATTTTTTAATCTGTTTTGCAATCTTTTTCCAAACATGGTTTCAAAACAAAACCATAGAAAAGAAACATGGGGATTTTGAAAAATGTGGCAGGGGGCAAATTCTGGTACTTTATGGACTGAAAAGGAATGGTTTTTTAAACAAAAAACTCCTTTTAAAAAAGTCAGCTGCATCTGACACTTCAGCTGCAGTGAATCTTCAGTAAGAAAGGTGTAATAAACAACTGCCATCTATACACTAACCAGTAGAAAGCTGGCAAAGCTAAAACTTGTCGTTACAAATATTTTACCTTTGTGGTGCAGTATGGTGCTGTGAGAAGCTGTGGACCAGTTACTGCATATTATGAGTCTGGGACACACAGAGAGATCTCTGCGTAGAGGAAAGCTGCCTTTCACTGCAGAAATGGAAAAGCCCTTAGTGACCTCTTCTAGGCACTCGGGGTCAGAATTAACTTTGGAGGCAAGTCACAGAATCACAGAATCACAGAATAGTAGGGGTTGGAAGGGACCTCTGTGGGTCATCTAGTCCAACTCTCCTGCCGAAGCAGGGTCAGTTCTCTCAGCAAGCAGTTTACCGGTATCTCAAGGACTGTCATGTCAATTGAGCCTACAAAGTATTATTTTGAGTTGCAAAGCAATTTCACCTTAGAGAGAGCACCAGGAGGTCATCCTGTCTTCACTTTGCCATAGACTCTGCAAATGTCATCTAGGTCCTGAAAAAATGCTTGAAGCTCATTCAGGACTCACTTTTGTGAAGATTTTGACACTGTCAACACGTATTCACTGAAAGGAAGGTGAGAATCCTCTGAAAGTAAAGACTGCAAGAACATAATAGGATGAAGGAGGCAGTCTTTCTTTTGAAATCTGTTTCAAAACTCTCAATGTATACAATTGAAAAACTTTAAATTGAAGCTTATCTTCAACAAAATCAATACTTGGAAGGCTTGGTGAATTGTACTGTCTTTAGACATGGAAAAAAATTTTCCCACTGCTCATTACGAGGTAGGAAACGACTTAATAAATTCTGTGAGTTTTAAAAGGACTGTAAGAACTAAGATTTGAAGATAGACCATTAGACTACTAGCACTTCTGAAGCAAGTGCAGATGCTGCACTGAGTCTTTTAGTAAATAATAATTCTTACCAAACAGATTCATATCCAGTTTCTTGATCATTGAAAATGCTTGCAATTTCCTGAAAAGTCAACATTTTTCATAGAAAGTGGCTGAATCAAGTAAAGGTAATCTTCTTCAGTTAAGGCAAAATCATGAGGTCAAGTCATTGAAGCTGATGTATACCACTGAGAAGCCTATTTTCACTTTTTCTGCTTTGTCATGGTATGTTTTTATATAGATAAGAATTAACTTTTATGGGTTTTTCATCAATTTTTTATTGTAACTGACCCTTCAATAAATGCATTATGTGATAAATTTCAGGTCATACAGAATGAGACTATTCTAATTTTAAGCCTGTACCACAAAGCAGACTGTGGAAGAAATATAACTATTCTTCAGACACTGAAAGTGACTCTCCATCATCCCTAGCTTTATCATCTTTGAAGAATTTAAAAATTGCCACCAGGTAGTTCTCATGCTATGTATAAATGTCACCGATCATGGGAAACCCAAAGCTGTAACTTTTTTCCCTGCTAATATACTAGCCAATATATTTTTGACAACATATGAAACTTCTGAACTAGCAGGATATACTATTTGTCTTAATGGTGAATCTTGGAGCAAAATACTATTCAATTTGCTGATACAATCAAGTGATCTATTTCACTGACTGCAGCTGATAAAATCAAGTTATCTATTTCAGTAAGTACATTTATTGCACTGTTGCTGCTCCTGCAACAGTCACCTTGTCATTTTCTGTATTTGTGTATATGTTATTTATTAAAAAGTTTCAAGAGTTTTGTTGTTAGAAGCTGAGCTAGAATTATTTTCACATGTTGTCTTCCACCTGACAGTCCAACATAAGCAATTGGGAAAGAACTGCATAAATTACTGTAAGCCCTATGGCAACTGTTGCTATCTTTACCGGTCCATGTAAAACCATTTCTCCACTCATGACAGAAAGTGCAAAGCTTTTTCTTCTCTTGAGGGCATGTACCTAACTTGTTGCTGGAATGTAACCATCACAGTCACTGTCATGCTCATAGTCCCTGCAGGGACGTAATCTGAGACACTAAAAATACGTTCCTAGTTAGATTCAACTTGAGACCATGATAACTGTTTCACAACCCCTGTTACTGACCAATAAATTCTAGATATCACACATAATGCAATCAATGTGTAGCCAGCTATAAATTTATGGGGTACTATCATCATTAAATACACAGATCATTGACTATATATAGCACTCCTAGCTGCATTTCTTTTAAATACAGAAAAGCTCCACTGAAAATACATTTCAGACATGGTTTTTGATTTTTTAAGGGGTAATTAAAAGTCACTCTGTATGCAGTTTACAAACACATGCAGGGGAGTTTGCTTTAGAAGGCACTACACAAGTGTAACACACTTACTTGCATACACAGCACTCAATCTTAGACAGGAATGTGACAAAAAATGAAACAGATTTCTGCAAAAAAATTTCCAGCTTCATCACTTGGGAGTCTCTGCTGGGAAGGTGAGTGCACACAAGACTGCCCACAGTACCAAGCTTAAAGCTTCTTCTGTCTGAGTGCCCTGGTGTGGGGATTTTTCCCAGGAAGAGAGATGATATCTTCACCTCTAATCTGCTTGGTTTTAGATTTCTTTCCACCTCATTACTTCTCTGAAACCCTCACCCAGCCTTTATCACAACCTGACTGGAAACCTATCTTATTCCTTCTAGGTCCACCACATACTTCTAAGCTTCCCTCATACAATTTGCTCAGCAGTTCAGAGCTCACAGTCACCAAAACTTCCTCACCAACAGCATGCCTCACTATTTATAGATTGCTGAGCCTGGATGAAATTTCCAGAGAGTAGCTCGTCTCAGAACCAACTTCTCAGTCCAGTCAGAAGGAGACGGCTTCCCACCATGCCTTAAGCCATACCATGAACACAGTATTCACTCTGCCTTTGCAATAAAACAAAGTAGTGACTATATACTGGAAGCATTTTTAAATTTAAAAAAGGGTAGGTTTAGACTGAACATAAGGAAGAAATATTTTCCAGTGAGGGTGCTGAGACACCACAACAGGCTGCCCACAGAAACTGAGGATGTCCCATCACTGGAAGTGTTCAAGGCCAGATTGGATGGGGCTTTGAGCAACCTGATCTAGTACAAGATGTTCCTGTCCATGGCAGGGGGTGGGCTAGATGATCTTTAACAGTCATTTCCAACCCAAACCATTCTGCGATTCTATGACTTGCTGTTTAAATAAGAGACTTTCCAAAAGCTTCCTCGAGTACCATTTCCTTACCTGCGTTAAAAGTGTGAAAAGTAGAAATGTGGTATAACATCACATTTTAATAAGTGTAGACATAAGCTTGCAGGCACAGCCACAACTTTTATTTCATGTGTGATGTTAGTGCAGTAGGTTAACTTTTCTTTCCTCAGCTTTGTGGTTAGCCTTTGTAGTTAAGCTTCTCCAGCTTGAATTCTGAAATAAGTTTAATTAGAAGTGACATTGTTTTGAGCTGCTCTGCAAAGGTCGTGATTGAGCTTTCTACTTATTCAAGTGAACAAAATAAAGGAAAACCCTTACAATAAATGATGGCTTACAAATTAAAGACATGCTGGATAGTCTCCTAAAATAACGCATTTGGTATCCAGTCTGTTCAAAGCTCTTCTGTGTACATGCATTAAATGGAGGCATGCCAGCTTTCCTCAAAACAAAAAAAAAAAAAAAAAAAAAAAAAAAGGAGGGTGACAGCAGCACATCTTTTCTCTCCACCCTCTCCTCATGCACACATAGGTGCACTTCTGCATTACAATATACACACCTATCATACCTCCTGGCAGGGAGATGAGATACATCTCTGAGGGGTCTGACAACATCCCCATCTCTTTCCTCTACCCGGCCTCTAACCAGAACCTCAGCAGGTACAAGGGGAAGGACAACAGGGAAAAACGGAAGATGATGATTGTTCTCAGCCCTTCTCGTTGTTGACAGGCCATTGTGCATCCAAGGAGTGCAAAAATCATGGAGTGAGAGGGACAGCAATTACAGGGAATGGAGCTGGGGTTTCAGACCCCATTCCCCGAGATGGGCATGCATCTGACAAATGACTATTACTGGGTTAAAATTAAACACAGAAATGAGAACATTTGGTCCCCTTCCTCCCAGGAAAACACCCTAGCCATTAAGCCACAGTCAGTTTTCCTCACTTCATTCTCTCCCTATGCCTGCTTTTGACAGTGCTACCCCAGGCACCAGCACAGACCCAGCCCACTGCTGCCTCTGCGTCTGGAGCCTGCATGTCCCTGAGGGACCCAGAGAGGCTCCCTGGCAGAGGGCAGGCTTCCAGGCAAACTTTGGTCTCCCCTTTCTCTCCTCGGCATCAGTCCACCACAGAGGAAACAGGACGAGGGGATGGCACATTCCCTTCCATCTATTCATCTCTTGCAGACATCCAGAACACCCAGCAACGTCCGGTAAGAAACCTGCAAGAAGCACCTTTTGGTGCCTGGTGAAAATTTGGTTCCCATTTCAAGGAAACCAGTGGACCTGACCTGACAAAGGACTACAAAATTACCTGAGTTACGTACACAGCAAAGAGATAAAGGTCTGAAATCTAAGGACAATGAAGGCCTGTGGAAAAATGTCAGAGTAGCCGTCAGAGGCAGTGAGATTCCACGAAAGGCTAATTATTGTCTTGTGCCATATGTGTCATTTGCTTTTCTTCTAAAAACATTCCTAGTTTGAGCTGGAAGCGCTTACTCCCTCCTACACGTGACAGCCACTGTCACAACCAGACTCAGGCTTGTATCAGGCTCCTGGAGAGGGAAAGGAGACAAACCTCTGTACTATGGAGTGGTCACAAACACAGGCCATCAAGCACAGGGCACGGGCTGGCCTGTAAGTCACTGCTCTGCAAGATGCAGGGAATTGGGGAATAGACCCTGGTTGTATATAAAATTAATGAGAGTCCTGGGAAGAGCAGAATTTTAGCCCTTCTGCTGTAAAATCTGAAAAAGCAGGAGAAATACAGCCAAGATACACTGGGGGAGCCAGTCTGGATTTCCTGAGTGTTTTCCCAAGTTAAATAATCTTCTTTTTTAAATTTTAAAAGAGAACACTTGTAAGCTATGTTGTTTTTCAGAAGTCTTTGAAGCTTTAATGCTAATAAGACATAGGCAAAAAAAAAGATTTTTTATGCTTTTTATCTTTGAACATCAACTGCTATTAATAAATATACTGTACTGCCTTGATTAGAAAGATTTGAAAAAACAAAGTTTTCTGCAAAAAATCCCTGGTTGACAGTGCTTTGCTGTGAGCACTGGTGGAAGACAGGAACAAAGTGAGGTTGATTAAAAATTTGAAAGTATTGCCTGGTGATTGATTGATCATACTTGATTGATAATACCTCATGGTGATTCTGCAAGCCAGAAAATCCTGTGCTAGTCCCACACTGACCGATTACTGAGGTGTATGAGGTAGACAAATTGCTCACCTATGTTTACAGACTAATAGTAGAAACACACCCTTCAAATAAAAATGCCAAGGAGTGAAAAATAAAAAAATATGCACTTGATAAAGTATATTGTTAAGGTGTGTATTCCAGCAACTGAAATTTATGTTTTTGTGTAAGACTAAATATTAAATTGAGCACAAAATGTTAAAAATATATTTATGATCTTTAATATGTTTTAGGAAGAAGTTATTACCATTTTATTTTCTGTTGTTATTGGTGGAGGTGGTGTTATTGCTCTTTTGTTTTTATTGTTATTGCTATACTGGAACTTCTTTTCTCCATGGGTCAAAACAACTTTATATTTGAGTCACTGGCTCAGTTATTAGATTCCACAAAATTCATTCATTTGCTCTAGTCAAATACGATATACACTCATTTAATAAAATATAAAGGGATATATTCACTATTCTGAGGAGGGACCTTAGAAAAGGGCTTTCTGTTTCTTGTTATCTTATGGTACAAAGTGCCTAGGAAAACTTTTTTTGAAAATAAGAGATTTTGGATGAGTATTAAGAGTCAATAACAAGGGCAGTGCAGCTCCAAGGGCCCCGAGAGCTTGCTAAAGCAAGTTTTTGCAGTAGGTTAACATGTTGTGATGCTCCAGGGACCGCTGTGTGCACATCTCCCTCTGCGCAGAGGGCAGCCAGCTCAGAATGCACATTGATTGGCAATGAAAAGCCTGCGCTGAACTCTGGCAGCACACTGAGGTCAGCACAAAACACTGGGGCAAGCCCAGTCCACTAGACAGAGAATGACTTTCGTCTCACCATTGCCCAAATGACCATGGGCTCAGTTCCTCCTGTGAGACTCAGCTTTGGAGCTGCAGAGCTCTATTACCCCTGGGAAGTGGTAAGAGTCATTTTGTTTGATGACTTGATGTACATTAAAAACTTCACTAAGGTGAAATCTAGGGATGCCTTGAAACTCTTTAGAGGCTCAGTTCTCAAGGCTTCTGAGCACCTGGAGCACCTCGTAATGCAAGAGGCAGTAACAACATGGGCTTAAATAAAGCAAGACCAAAAGTACATTTCACAGCATGAACAGATTCTTGTCAGAAAAATCAATTCTATTCTGCTGTCTTTAGAAATTAGTAAATATGATAAAGCAGCACATCTGGCTAACTGTTATGGCAGGAAGATATTCGAAAATCAGACTTAATGAAGACAGATTTAGTCACACAGTCCATTTAAATGTCAGACAGAAAGGTATAATTCCAAACATGGCTTTCAAACACCAACATGAAAGATGATCTGGTTGCCTCAGAAGAAACAGTTAAACATGTGTGAAGTTCAGTAAGTGGTTTCAGTCAACAGGGAGGTGCTTTCAGGTTCAAGATATGATGTCCCAAGAGTTGCTCTCTTTATTCCAGTTTTCCTACTGGAAAACTTAAAATTTAGATAAATGTTCTCTTGGAAAAAATCCCATGAATTACAATAAGCACATTCCTCATGTTATAGCATCACCGGTGAGTTCTGTAAGCATATGCTGTCATTATTTGAAGGCAACGTAAAGATAGGTGCGGTTTCCTGAACTGAAAACTAATCCAGCCTAATAAGAAAATGGCAACAATAAGCTCTAGTTGCTATACAATTATAATGTGATGCTTATATTTTTGTCTCAGTATCAGTCTTTAAAATCCCATATGAGGATTACATGAGAATTCAGTTACCAGAGCCTGATTTCTTGGTCCACTGGACTGTCACTTGAGAATTAAGCCTGCCAGATACCGCATACTCTGGATTGCATATCACACAACAGTACCTGACCCTGGGCATTTTGTTGACTCTTTCCGATGGTATATTCCATCCCTGTGTTTTCAAATAGCTGTTCATTTCCTTTTTGCTTTCTTTCTTCCTCCCTCTCACGTCACAAAACGGAAAAGAAAAGTGAATTTAGATAATAAAACATTTTATGTATCACTTGGAATAAAAACAAACCATCTGTTTGGAAATAAGGTTTTCTGATTTCCACAGTGGTTTTATTGACTTGTTTTCATTACTCTATAGTTTCTTATCATATAATGAAGAATATAGTTTATTCTTTTTCTTCTTATATACTTGTTTCCTTTGATCCCTGAAAAGTATTTTTCATACGTAATAAATTCTTCTTCCAGATGCATTCCTTTTGCAAAGGTGAACAGACAATTTTTAAGGTTCAAAATCCATTTTGAAGGTCAGAAAAAGCAGCCTGCTCAGTCCTAGAAGTAACCAGGTTCTTAAGGGTTCAGACAACCAGTAGGATGAAGAAATAAAAGCAGAGACCTGGAGTGCATGTGACATTAATAATGAAATGTGGTGCTTTTCACCTCTGCATTACTGATTCAAAACAAAAGGCGCTACTCTGTGATCACTATTCGGTGATCCATGTGAAATTGTGGATAACCTCCATCTAGTTCCTAATAAATATTTGTCTGTCTCGTAAAAGTAAACACAAAGGTTAGTGCCCCAGCTAGGAGTTTCAAAAGAGAGGTTGATAACTGCTCTGCCACTGCTATTGTAGTTTTTTGGTCTGTGTAGTTTCACTTTCTGGCTTTGTTAGTCTCGAACTTTGTGGGAGCAGGAGATCGATTTTAAAAACAAGAAAATTATGTAAGGCCACATGCTAACTTGGACTGCACAAGAAAATCTGCTCAGCACAAATGACTGTGGAAGCAAAACTTCTGTGATATGATTTTTTTATTTCTTTAGTCTGATGTTCTTATCCCTCACAACACCTGTTTCAGTAACTTTGAAAGAATTTCGAAGCCTCTCATTACACAGTCAGCAGCTCACCTGGGATTAGCACTTCAGTTCCTTTGATATAATCAGTAAATTGCAGTCTTCAGCCCATGATAGAGCTACCAACATTTGTGAAAATTGGAGGAACAAACCCCTGAGACATCATGAATTTTCTGCATTTGGCTGAGTAAAGAACCTAAAATCACATCCAAGATTCTCTGGTATTAGAGCCTGAAGGAAATTTCTGCCAGAATGTCTTTAGGGGATGGATATTCTTGAGCACCTACATACACCCATTATGCTCAAAAGCATACACAAAAAATGTGTTCAAAATACCACTGAAGTCTTCAGAAATTCTCCCATTAGATTCAATGGACTTTAAGGCAGAGTGAGAGATGCAGCACAGAGCTGCTGTAATTCCCTTTTACATGAATGCTCTGCATGGCCCCGAACAGATGACACCGGTAATGGTACAGAAGGAGAGCACTAGGCTGTTGGGGAAGCCACTTACACATAGTAGATTAATTATTTTCGCTCCTGTGATGCTATGATACTTCTTTGTTTTCCTCTCAGAAAACAGCACAGTAGATTTCCACAAAAAATGAATGTGGTGATAATAGGGTGGTTGCTGTTTTCTGAATGCGAAAAGAAAATATCAGTGACGAGACTACAGGTCTGATCAATCATCATATTCATTTCTCCCAGCAAAAAATGGGTCATCCTACTACAGGAGTATTCATATCAGCCCACCACTGCTAACACTCTTGGACACACCACATTAACTCAAGATTGGACCAGTGCTTCTTCCCTTGACATTCACCTCGACTATAATCACAGGCAATTTGCATCCCCAGTCAAATGCAAATCCTTAAACCAGCACTCAGACTTCTCTCATTTAGTCTCAGGCCCGTTAGCCAGAAGCTGGAGAGTAGGTTATAGTGACAGCAAAAAGGAAAAAATCAAGCAGCCGCAAAAGAGAAACATTAACAGGATTTTAGAGAGGATTTCAGAAAGTACAGAAGTAGCTGAGAAACTGTGAAGAACAACAAGTGACATAGAAACACAATCTAGAAATGAAGCATTCACCAAACAAATCTCTTAAATAATTAAATCTCATGGACTGGTGGCATCTGTTAGAAGTGACTTTCCTTTTATGATAAGAGATGATTTCTCACATCTTGCCAAAATTATAGTGCTTTTACTCTGTTATTTGAGGAATAATTCTTCACTCTCTTTCATATCTGAACTTATTTAAAATTTGTGAGACCCAGTAAATCCACTTTGAAGCTGATTTATTTCTTTGGGCTTTCAAGCCTAGCAAACTCAAACTACTACTAAAAAAAAAAACTCCAACAAGATTGCTTTACATGTACTCAGCTTTACCCTGGCTCAGTCAGATCTCTAAGGGCTTTCTACAGACTTGAGTGTTTTCCTGGGCCTAGAATAGGGATCTTGTTTTGGTGAAAAAGTTACATCTGCCACATGGCCACTGTGTTGAAGACATAACACCTGTGTTTTTCCCAATGTTGGATCCAGGCAAAGGGGAAGATTGGAAAAGTCACTTGTACAAGCAGAATATTTTTTTTTTAATTATGTGTATTTTCTTCTCCTTTTCTTGGATGACAGTACTGAATATGCTAGGTCTAATATTTTCTATTAATTTTTGACAAGGAACTAATTCATTGTATGTTGGTTTGTGCCTCTATTTTTTTCAAGTTGTTCACAGGTTATTCTTAGAGTCATGCTTTTTTGCATGCTTCCAGTGTAACTGGCTTGCTGTGGATGTGAAGACTGTACATGGATTCCAAAGGCCCATAAACTAATGAGAGCAAAAAATTGACTGGTTTTGAACAACGACCATGAGAATTTCCTAGCTAGCACTCTGTCAAGGTACAAGATCCCCTGCAGCCCATGCTGAAGCCATTCTTGTTTTTATGCCCTATATCAATAAACATACAGAGATAGAGGGAGGATATAGAAAAATGAGCATGAGAAAGAGAAAATTACCTCAGTGAATTCAGCTCTGGTTTTGACTCCACTGAATACTTCCAAACATTCAGTATGACCCAAACTGAAATTCTTACTTGTGGGTGCTTTAAACATTAATTTTGATTGCCTGTGGGCACACTCTCTAGCCTAATTAATATTTAATTACAATTATTTCAGCAAGAGGGAAGGTGAATTTTCTCCTCCTCCTCTCATCAGGCAGAAGGTGCAACTGAAATTAGGTTTGCTGCCAGCTGAGCATTACAGTTAGAGAGCGCCTGTCTGCTGCTATTACCACCTTCTCCTACAGGCACATTTTGAAAGACAAGGACTGCAAGGAGAAGGATTTAAAACACTGTACATTTTAGGTCATGCTTTCTCCAAGAATTATTGGTGAAGTTCAGCAGGAAAGTGACCACGGGGTCAATGACATAGGAAAAAAAAAAAAAATCTATATTTTATGTGGTGTGCCTGTCTTACTGAGCAGAGGACCCAAATGCTTCCAGGGATACGGCGGTACTATTGTGTAAAACATAGTTAAAGATTTTCTATTTCCTCATTTCTCACACAACAGATCATGAATGTCTGTAAACAGGAATAGGTTATATTTTTTATTTTTAAGCTAGCTGAAGAAACATGCATCTGTGAAGGAAAGCTAAAGGAGATATCTACTATGGCTGCAGAATGAAAAAATAAATGTAATCCTGGCAAGCTGTTCCATTTATATATTATCATGATTAACAGATGTTACATTTGCAGCTATTTGTTCTTTTCCCAGGAAAGGTAATCCAACCCTGAAACAGAGAGATAATACATTTCCTTGAACTACAAATTCATGTCAGCATAATAATGGTAATTGATGTGTTCCAAAATGTTATCTTGAAAATGGGACTGAGCACATTTCTTTTCAAAAAATTAAGCAGGACAGTCCAAGTAGAAAAGATCAGATCAAAAATTATATTGTAAACACTGTGTAATATCCTAATTGTATCTACAAGACTTTTCCTTCTTTCCTCAGTGTTTCATCAAGCCTTCATGGTCTAGTCTGTAGGTAAAGTACTTTTGGGTCATTAAATGCCCATCATGATATATGGTCAATCAAACTTCAAAAGCAACATTTGCTTTACATGTTGCCTTCAATGTCATGGGAAAGTACGATTATCATACTTCAGCTACCCATAACACAGAAGGACATTTCAAGGATAGGACAAACATCCTTGGACAATAAAATGTGTGAGTGACTTGGCAAGATGCAGGCCAGAAGGACTGTCTGAAAAGGATAGCAATTCCTTAACCAAGCTCTTGTGATGAAAAATGACAACACTGCTGACTCTCTAGCTGTAAGCTTGAGATGGCAGGATTTCAGTGTTAAGGTTTCATGTTAAACGCAACCCAGAAATGGCCTGTTTTTCTTACTTGAAATTAAAAAAAATGACTTCTTTAACCGCTGACTTCAGAGAAAGAATTCCAAAAACCAGCTTTTTTCTACAGAGACTGAAATCATGGAATGCTCATTCACCTACCTAGTGGATAGTAAAGAAAATATTTTTTAACCCAGCAAGCTCACTTTGGCTTTAATGAGTTCTATACTAAGGTAGGAACTAGGTAAAGACCCAAGCTCAGCCATGTCCGTTTTCCTCTAATGTCCACTGTCTTCTGTCTATAGCTACTGATAACACTGAAGATATGCACAAACACTATAGAAGAATAGAGTTATATTTTATTGGTGTCACTTTCTGAAACAAATGCTCACAGATTTTCATGTCAGCTTTTTATATAGACATTGTCTGAACAGTACACAATATTTTCAATTCTCTTTTTTCTGTTTGAACATTTTCTAGAATAATTCACCATTAAGCTAGTTATGCCATAATTTTCCAGCTCTTCTTTTATATAGCTATTAAATTTACTTTTCCAAGATAGTTATGCAACTCTATTGGCTCCCATGAATTTTAAAAATATAATTTCTGAAATTTCACACCTCTTCTCATTATTTTCATATTATCCATGTATATTGTATGAATCTGTATCTTTATCATTTGTTTTGTAACATTCTTATCAAAAATCATTTTGTTTACCCTTTGCTCTTACTAATCTAATTCTCATTGCTAGTTATTTTCTTGCTTCCAGCAGAACTCTTCTGATTTCATTTCTATGCCCTCATTAGACACTTTTATTGAAAATGAACACACATAGCTGATTAGAACTTCTTCCACCATTCGGAATCTTCATTTGCTTTCTCCTTATCACTTTTCTTTCTCATATTGGAGTACCCAGATTTTTGCTTTAAGTTTTATTTTTCCTGCAACCATCTACAGAGCATAACTATCACCTTCTACTTTTCTGTTTTCCTCTGTCTTAAATACTTGATAGTTTCAGTTTTCATCTTGTATCTTTTCTAAACCCGCAACTGCAGAATATTCAGCTTCCTCTATTAAGCCTTCTTTAAACTGTGTGGGTTTTAAACATTATGCTGGTAATTTTAATTTGCAACATTTCCTTTTGTATCTCCCAAGCTTTCTCACATGGTTCATTCCTGAGAAATCCTGCTTGAAAAATAATGTATGTAATTCTAAAACATTCTTCCTTTCATTCACCTTTCATATAATACCAATCAGGGCTTTGTAGGTTGCAACTTCCATACTCCAAAATTAAAGCTGAACTTTATTTGGTCGAAGTTGATGAAAAATGAAGGGACTCAATTTGTCTACACCTTGTAACAGCCTCAGTATAAGTCACCACTTTCATCTGGAGCCAAAAATTTTTGAATTTGTTTCCTGGAAATAAAATTAGGCACTTTTTAGTCCACTCAGAGTAAAGACCCCCACTCCAAAGAAAACTAGACCACAGACTCTTCCCCTGCCATAAATGTATCTTGGGACTTTTTGAAGAAAACATAAAAACCTGAAATATTTGGGATTAAAATATTTAACAATAAGACAACTGCAACAGAAATGACTGAAATGCATTAATGACCCTTTGATCCAGAACTTTCCGTTACACACAGTACCTACATAGACACATACCTTCATTAACTAAATGTTATGTTTCCGCATATTCCAAAGAATTACAAGAAGATAGCAACTCGCAAAACCAGAGAATGATAATGGACTTATTTTCATTTCATTCAACTCCTGTCCTGAGGGAAATCCTAACATTTTCCAGATGTTTATCAAACCTGTTTGTAATACTTGTAATAGTGGAAATTCCACAGTTCAACTGCCTAGTGGTATGATATAGAGAAGACAGAGCCAGGCTCTTCTTGGAAATGCAAAATAATAGAACGAGGCAATGGACACAAGTTGCAACACGGGAAATTTCAGTAAGATACTAGGAAAAAGAATCCCACCATGCGAGTGGTGAAACACCTGAACAGGTTCCCAGAGAGGCTGTGGTATCTCCATCACTCAAAATAATCAGAAGTTCACTCTTCTCTGGACACCGTCCTGCGCAACCTGCCCTTGTTGGATCTGATTTGTGGGGAGTTGGAATAAATGACCTCCTAAGGGCCCTTTCCACCTGAAATATCCTGTGACTCCGTGAATCTCTGAACATTACCACATATCTCATCCCAATACTTTATCCTCCATAGCATTTTGGAACATTGTCTTAATATCCAATGTAAATCTGATTTGATGTAGATGAAATTTTTTGGATTTCTGTCATCAGTTAGTGATGCAAAAAACTGTTCACCTTCCTTAGCATAACATCCTCCTATATAGTGAACCTTCTAGATTTTTCTTTAACTTTTCTTTCTAAACTTGTTATGATTCTTGTTGGCCTGTTCTGCTGTTTATCTGCCCCTTCTGTAAAAGTGATATCCCTGGTGAAGCCCAGTACTTCATACTAATTAAAGTGGGAAAATTTTGATCCATGTTATACATCTTCTTTATAATGATTAAAGCTACACCTTATTTCTTCAACTTGCTTATGAGAATTTGACATTGAACAATGTCAAAAAGCAGTATCAAAATTCAGATTTCTTACTTTTACTGTTTCTGTTCTTTTAGATATTATGCTAGTTACATTGTCAAGGAAGGAAAATAAATTGGTTCGACAGAATCCTTTTTTGAAAAACTTATAATGGCTCTTTTTGTCATTTTATTATCTCCTGATTTATTTCAAGTGCAGATTAATTAGTTACTTATTTCTAAATCTTCTCATTTTTGAGTCTTATACCTTTTCTTTTTTTAAAGATAGTGTAATGTCCTTACTTATCTGTCAGGAAATTCACAAGTTCCCAAGGGTTCTTGAAAACAAATATCAGTGATTCAGAAATCCCAGATACTTCTCCTAATGACAGTGTACTCTATAGAACAAGCTATGGACCTTGCAGTCCTCCAAAAAGTGGCCATAAGCACATTCAGGATATAATGCAGTCAGGATTGCATCCACTGTTCCAAACTACGATTTCTCAATGAGTTGAGTGCTGCTGTACTTGCCACAAGATTCATGCATAATTAATTCCAATTCATTTTGCCAATTAACTGCTTTCCTAATGTTTTCACAGAGTTACCGGAAACACTCTTGTTTGCTTCCATCATGAATTCCTTCTTGGTTTAGCCTCATTGCTTACCACACCATTCTGTATTAGATCAACATACTATGTTTACTTTAGGTTATAAGACATCATAGCATTACAACCATGATGTATTATTAATGTGCACAAAACTGCAATGTAATGCTGTATTAAACAGAAATGAAAAAGCAGTCAACATGTATATTTGAGGGAAAGGGTGGCCTTTAACGTTAATATTTTCAAAGTGGTGAAAATATTTTAGGTCACTGGAGTTCCGAATACGTACATTTTTCTATTGGTAATATAGCTGTTTGGACACCAATTCAAATTTTTTTATATACTCAACTCTTTCTTTGTCCATTCAGTTATTTGGGGACTAATCTTGATTGCTTGGAAATTTCTCTGTTATTTGTAAGTACTTGAGGCTTAACCAAGCAAATTATACTTTTAACTTCAAGAATATCAATGGTCCCATCATCGTTTCTTATTTTAGGACAGAATTAAGTCCTATTCTGGGTTGAGATATGCCTAAATGATATGGATTTTAGTCATTGCAGCCAGAAATTGCATTCTTTGACATTCAGTACTTTGAATGGGGTTCTAGTGCAGTGGGGCTGATCATCTAAGTTACAGGGTTTTACTTCCATTCCCTGAATGAATAACTACATCTAGGTCAGAACTGTGTGCTTGCACAGTAATTATGGGGGTGATTTGTGATTTCAGTCACCACCATCTGAGGAACCCTGTGAAAACTGGCCTTCAATAAATGGCAAAGGTCCCACTGGCTTCGCTGTAGTTAGGCTTTCACCTCCAACTCCCCAGCAAGACTCAATTTGTTAAGAACTTTTAAAAAGAAAAAAAAGGAAAAAATATTTGGTAATTAGAGAAAATGCATCAGATCACATTTTCGCTTCAGAGATAACGAAGATGTTATGAGCTCCTTATCAAGAATTGATCAGAAGTAGACACTGTTCTGGTTTTTGTTTTGTGGGAGTAACGTCTCTGCTTAACACCAAATTAAAGTGGTTGGGTGTGGTTTTGCAGTAGAAAATGAAGCTAGTAGAAACTAAAAAAAATTTCAGCACAAGACTTTAATTTCTGTTTCTTCCTAATCAATGACTTTAAACTCCGAGTTGCAATGAAACCGGGGTCTTTAATGTGTCCATTCTGTAAGGAGGAAAAAAAAAGCCCAGAAACCTCTATACACAATGCTAATTGCTGAGAATACTGTGCACCTATTGGTATTTCATTTAATAAACTGGCCTGCTAGACACATGTATTTTAAAGCTCAGGTTTAATTAAAAGATAAGACTAAGCAGTAGCTTGGCAAGAGGATAAGGGAAAGTGTTGAATTCTTTGTTTATGATGGCAAAGCAGCTGCTTTTATTTTTTAACTAATCTCAACTTAATGTCAAATCAAGAGATTACTTTCATATTTTTAGTGCATTTAATGAGTTACTCAAGTTCACACTCACGCAATTATCCTTCCTCATCTGATACTTTTATATGGTGAAACATTTGCAAGTCCCAGTCTGCTTGGATTTTAAAAAAGCTGTTTTCCCCATATACATCATAGTAGAAAAACCTTTTCTTCCAGACTAAAGCTATCTTCATCAGTCATGAAAAAGAGGTTAAAACCAAAAGTGTGGGGAGCTAACCAAGTGATTAGCTGCTTAGAGGGTAACACTTGGAAACATTATCTTTCTACAGCAAGGATTAGAACGCAGGAAAATGCATCCCAATATATTAGTTCAGAGGGCAAAAACATTTATGGCATGCCACGAGATTGTAAAACTGGGCATAACTCTACTGGTGGCAATAAAGCTCTGCCTATTTACATCAGAACAGCTGGCTCTGGTTACTTCTTGTGTATCCTATTGTAAAACAAGTGTCAAGGGCAAAGAGAGCAGATTCTCTTTATTACTTGAATGTCATAGCACACAGAAACCCAATGAAAGATGAAAATCCCATTGTTATTAGCACTGAAAAGCTGACTGAGAAAAAAGATATTCTTGCTGAAAGGGGCTGAAACAGCTGAATATGAACTTACACTTGACAGATAAATGAAGAAATAGAAACATGAGGCTGCTCTGGTGAACACAGGAATGAACACACATGTCAAAGCTGCTGTCTTGCTATGTTGATCACTATGTGGAAAAAATCAGAGCAGTCATTCTGCTGTCAGGGAGAAGTTATGAAGCCTGCCAACCTAGTTTTCATACAGCATAAGCTGATAAAAGTACCTTTCCAGCTTTGCTAATCTCTAATGAATGTCATGGCTAGCCACAGCTGGTCAGAAAGCAAGTAAGATATTTCACTGAAAATGGAAATAGCAGAAGCAGACAGAGAAGTCAAGTTGCATGGTGTGTGCCTTGATTCAGCATGAAATGCAAAATGCATTTTCTTTTGAAAAAAGTATGAGCTTTTACAGCAAAGGGTGAGACCTCCTATTAGGTGAGAGAGATATGCACAACATCCCTACTTCACATCAATAACAGCACCGACTTGAACGCGGAATATCTGCATTTCAAGTAGTGACTCAAGACACAAAGTAATTTTAAGCTGCCCTGTTCACTGAAATCAGAAATCTCTCTTAGACCTGAGAGCACCTTGTAACAAAAGCATCCTCAAAAATTATGATGTTGTATAAAAAAACCCCTGATTTTCAGTTTTTCCAACCAGCTCAAAATAAGACTTGCTGCACAGACTAAATTATTCGAGGTCCAAGAACCACTGATACTCATAAGCCCCAGCAAAGTGAGGATATGCAGTTGTTTTCAGGATTGTTTCCTACAGTATTTCATCAGAACAGAAGAAACAAATGTACTTTAAAGTTTGATCCTTCTCTTTCATTTTCTCTTTACAGAGTCCTGTCCTTACATCAGGCTTATGATGTAGCTGTGTATGAGTGAGATTGTGTCAGTTTTATCTATGGAGATAGGACTCAGCTCACCTTCTCTAATTCATTAAACTTGAAAACAACCTCCTAGTACCTGCACAAAACTGTGATTTTGGTAAGAGAAATTTTGCCTTAGATGTCACTTTATTCAGCTGTGACATGCAGAGCCAGAGCAGGGAAAGATTAACAATTGCAGTAGAAGGAGTAGATCTCTTAAAAACATGAGAATGGTGAGACTGAAATTACCTTTCTCCAATAGTGGTTATAAACAGATGCCTTAGAAAGAGTAAGAACAGGGGAAATTTGCACTGTATTTCTTCCCCTGAACACATTTCTAGATTCCAACTATTTTCATCTCGGGGACTTCCTGGTCTAGAACACTGAATAACTTCAGTGGAACCTCTTCCATATCTGACCTTCACTGTGAAGTATGTTCACCGTTTGTTAATAAGTGCTCATAATTATCAGGAAATAGATAGGAATGCTAAACCCAGTTCCTGAAGTTAGCCAAAACTTTAAGGATCATCTTCATCTTTGTACTGCTCAAGTTGTAGTTCAAAAGTCAGTAGTGTGATTGCTGAAACTGCTTGGCAACACTACCAACGTGTAGATGCTCACACAGGCCATTCCACTGAGGCTAAAAGTAATTATATAAACAGTGTCTGTCTTCCAGGTCTTCCCTAGAAGTCTCCAGGACTAAAAGAATCCTTGTTGCTTTGCTATCAACCTTAATGAACAAAACATCACAAACTATGTCCAGACTGGAAGTATCTAAAAAGATCAAAGGCCTTAGACACAGTAAACCAGCTGATTTCTTTCACAGTCAGCCAAGCTGCACCAACACACCCCTCAAGTATCTAGCCTAAAAAGCCACACGTGACGAGTTACCTCTTTATGGACTCTTGTCGCTTCTCTTTGGTGTTCTGCAATTGCTGAAGAAGTACCAGCAGCTCTACAAGAGGGTCAGCTGTCACACTGCCTTCCCCTCCCTATTCTCAACAGATACCACTCTGGCAGAAAAAACACATTCATGGGGAAACCATTAACTAGAAGAAGTTTAATGGATAGTATCTCTGGTAGGAAGGTACTTAACAAAAAGAGAAAGAGTGCAATAACCAGAACACATTTAGGATAACATTTATCACAGAAGCAATTTAGTAGCCCCAGGCCATATTATGCCACTCCTTGTTCAACAGATATCCCCACTGACTTCGAACTGGCTTTGTTTTGAAAAACTAACAGCAAGACAGATCCCGCAGTACACTTCTGCTAAGTTCTGATGTTGAAACTTTTTTTAAAAGTTGAAGGAAACATCCTCTCACACTGCAGCATGTTAAAGAAATCTCTCTGAAGAGAAAGGCAATAAATATAGAAGCAAATTTTTAAATAGCAGCATAAAGCTACACTAGAAAAATATCTTTTTTCAAAACTAGCAGGCTAGTTTTACCACTATTTTGCCTCCTAATTTCAAGTGTGCTCAAGAGCTTGGTTGTGGGAAATTTTTAAGGAGAAATGTATTGGGAAGGAAAACTCATCCCCCTCAGACCAAAACATTTCATGGAATAAAAGAAACCAGCTTTGTCCTTCTGAAAAGTTTTGCTGATGAGCAAGTTGTCCAGTTATCTTAACAACAACCACAGCGCTTTTGCTTTTAGGAAAGCATTATTTTTTCCCAGTGACTATAAATACCCCCTTATCATAGTGGGCAAAGAGGTACAATTAGTTAATTGCCTACTGGTAATCTTTTTTGCTCCTGCTATTTGGCTTATTTTCAGTAGGAGCTATAACTGCTTTCTCCTCTAACCCAGGGAGATCGAACACAAAAGCACAACCTGCCAGTGACATCCCTCACAAGATGAAACTTAGATGAAGGCCTCAGTGGGGCTTCCTCCACCTGTGTCCACACAGTATGAAACTGTCCATTTCCTTTCATGTAGATATTTCCTCAGTATCTTCCTTAGCTGCAAAAAGAAAGACTCTTCCCTATTTCTCAAGACCCCTCTAAGACAACCCCTCGCTTTTTCCCCTTCGGGCTCCTGCCCCACAAGGTGTTTGAGATCATTGCATTTATTATGCTGGATTTGAAAGGGAGCAACACTTCAATCTAAAATGCCTCGGGCTGCCACCAGAAGAGCCGGGCAGACGTATCGGGGCTTCCCCAGCCATTCCAGAGCAATGGGCAGCAGACTCCAGCAGGGTCTTCTGTGCCAAGGCACCTAAGTGCTGATCCTGGGGTTTGAGGGACTGACACCTCGCTACGCACAGGCACCCCTGCGGCACCCAGGCTCGCATCAGCTGGGACAGACATCTCCTCTGATTTCAGGTGTTTAGAAATGGCATCATAAAATGACGGGGAAAAAACCCAACTTTGCTCATCCATATTTCTTTTGTTTTTTGAGACCATGCAAATCACGCCCAGAATTTTTTGCTAAGGCAGTGGAGGGGATTTTGATAAAAAGTTTGGCCTATCTGTCCTAATTTGCCTGTTACAATGCCTCTACCACACGCAGTCCAGCCCCTCCTTATCCTCTGAGTTTCCAAGGTCACAAGCAGGAAGCAGAACCCGTGACAAAAAAGAGCCCCACTGCAGTTCTCACCACCTCCTCCTCTCTGCCACAGCTCCGGCGAGCACCTTCACCAGCCAGGCTCTGCAGGGCTGACTCTGCCCTCTCCCCTCGGCACCAGCACTGCTCTTCTTCAGCAGAAACCTGGGTCCTGCCAGCCCTGCTCCCAGCATACCCACTCTGACGTTCAGCCTACAGACCTGAACCTGCACTGAGCTGCTCCGTGAACGCTGACAAATTATGAATTATGAAAATGTACATTAACAAAAACAAAACAACAATCGCAAACTCCCCTATGTAAAGTAAATACTTCATTCGTTAGCCGTCTCATCCTGCAAGCGAGATTACATTTATTTGAATCTTACATATTCATGATTTTTGTACCTCGCTGGAGTAGTCTAGAGCTGTTAGACTTCACCTTTCTAAGCAGTTGGAGTCCCTTCGCTGCCTTTAATTGTGCAGAAGAGACGCATCCAGTGAAGAGCAGCGATGTGAAGCCCCAGTCAAGATCAAGCCGACAAGAGGAAGTCTGCCATGATCCTGGACAGGATGAGTGCAGGCGCCACATCAGTGGTGTCAGCAGGGCCACTGAAGGGAGAAGCAAAACATTTTTCTTTGACGACAAGCACCATTAAAATTTTTCCTCGCAGGCCTCCTCAAGCTCTGACACATAAGTGGCTGTGACAGGTCGATCAATCAGCTCCATATGTCCCAAGGAAACCAGCCATCCATGGGGACCGTGATACCCATCTCAGGGGCTCTGTTGGACGGCTAATATTCCACTCCTCGATGCATAAGGCCCTACATATGATGTTTTTTTTCAGAATCCTCCTCCCAGATGCCAAAATTGCCAAGCAAATTCTCTGACACCATTTTTACCCTCTCTGCTCTTTCCAAGGCAAATTATTAATCTTCTGTCAAGTTTAATTCCTGACCCTCAGTTTCATTCTGTCTCAGCAGCTGGTCCCTCGCTCGGCTCTGCCGCACTCGAGTTGTGCTGCTCTTTCAGCTGCAGCCTTCCCGTGGAACGACAGAGAAATTCTGGAGCCGCACCCACTCGGTTTTGACTCCAAACAGTATTCGTCATGATTAGATGCTCCAAGACAAAAGACGTGGAGCAGCTCGCCTGACACAGTGAGACATGACAACACCTGCCCTGGGTCTGATGGGACCAGCAAGTGGGGAAGTCAGTTTTCCTGGTTCCAGGTAATAGTTTTAGACAAATGCAAGGGAACATATTTTTGCCTTCAAAAGAAAGATGCAGCTGACCTTTACTCGAGAAACCAGAGAGCCACTAATCTTTTTTGCCCTAAAGTAACTGCTTTCCCATGTAGAATGGTCCTGTAATATCACCAAAATATGGTATAAACGAATTTATCAAAGCAAAGGAATTTGTTGTGATGATCGATACAACAGCTCCTGTGCAAGGCTCTGAGAATACTTATATAAATATACATTATATTGAGATTAAGTCAAAATTTATTAATATGCCTTCATTTGTCTGGGAAAGTACAATTATACAGAGTGCAATTTTTTTCCTTTGTCAACACTTCACAGTTGTCATTTTTAGCTCTACTGTCTGTGCATAAATAATGAATATACTCTCACAGTTAGTGCCACAGGAACAAAACTCGTTATCTTTATAGGTAAATCCAATAACATTTTTTAAATCTCTAAAGCATTGCTCACAGAAACAAGAAATTCTATTAAAAGAATATAATTTTTTACGTGCTATAATACAAATCTAGGAAAAGTATTGCCACAAGACATCATTATGTCAGCAAGTCTAGGAGAACTATATAAAATATTCAACATGCACAATAAAATTACTATCTCCACCTTCACTTAGAAAAAATATAGAAATTTTTGTCCTAGAGAGAAGTGATACAAAACTAAATAAACAATTGTCATGGCTCATATCAGAAGCTTTAGCCAGAAGCACAAGGTTAGGGGTGAAATTCTTGGAGTTTAATTTGTTTTCTTCAAGGTTTAGTGAAATTTTTCATCCAAATAGCTTATTCACAAATCACATACCTTACCTGGTCTGACCTGACCAGTTGATGTGAATAGATACTCACAAATTCAAGTGTAACGGGGTAAAATTTCCAGTTGGAAAAAAAAATGCATTCTTGAAAATTATTAAAGCATTTTATTCTCATATTTTCAAAATGCCGCTTTGTTTGCAAGTAATAAAAAACACCACATTTTTTTCTTAATTTAATCTGGGTTTGGAGATAAACCTAAAAAAATATATATACATTTTTTTTTTAGATTTGTCAGGCAATCAAAAATCAGTTACTTAAGTACAGTTAGCTTTTATGTTATTTCACTTTGAACTATTGATACCGACCGGGGTACTATTACACTAAACACAACTAATGTGGCAATTCCCACGTTCCTTCAGGAATAAGGACACGAGCAAGTTTTATTTGCTAAATATGCATGTCATCCCAATCATAACTATTGCACGCAAGATACATAAATGAGCGCAACCACCTCCTCACATTTACATTTCATTACATTGTAATGTTAAAGAGAATGGGACATAGAACAATTTGCCTCCAGATCTGTGCACAAATACAATAACGTACGTATATATATGCAAACAAAAATTTTTTAGTCTGCCTTGTTTTTTCAGAGGTCGTAACAAGTCTAATTTACTCAGTGTACGTTACAGAGGAGCACTACTCCGAATAAGAGCAGAGCAGAGCTGCTGAGTACCAGGAAGCGATGATGTAGCATCAGCGTTTCTGTTATCTGTGGCTCCCAGAGAGCCCTGTAATTCACTTGTCTTCCTCTGCTCCACTGTCTGAGCACACAGAAAGGCTACGTTTTGGAGGGGTATCTCTGTTTCTTCAGTGATCGTGTGCTTGCAGAGTGATACGCAATGGTATTTCCAGTGGTTGTGTTGCTATTACGCTTGATTTGTAGACTGCGGAATAACATGAGCAGGTAACTCAGCATCCTTAACAGACTGGTACTTAAAAGTATTCATGTGTCAGCCTTCCTTTGACAGCAAAGGGAATTTGATGACTTTGTGCTTCTGAAGTTCCAGGCTTTTCATGGTGCTTGAGTATTGTATTTCCCCATGAAATAAGTACTAGTTCTCTACTAACAAGACCCTAGCTGTTTTAGCCGTATCTTTTCAGGGATATACCTTAACACATGAATTTCATTAAAGTGAGCATACAAATATCTTGTCCTTCTTGGATTTTCAGTAACCTTTGAGAAGAGACAGAGAATTTCCTTCCCACTGCTGTTTCTAACGCGTATTCAAACACACACTCACGAGCACACATACACACGCACCTCCCAAACGCAAATAACTTCTATAGCCATCAAAAGGTTACCATCATGATCCCCACACTCTCTGTAAACAGAGATCCAGAGGAAACAGTGTTCCTGCAATAATAAGAAATAAGTGGGAAATAATTTTTTTCTTTCTCATCACTCATTCTGCAGCAAATTTCCAGGTGTTGGTAGGTTGCAGCAGAGACAGCAACCTTCTGCAGCCTGGCACAGGGAGGAGAATCGTGCCCCCCAGTGCTGGAAATAATTTTCTGCACACTGGTGAGTTCCTGTCTTGGTTTCGGCTGCCGCCGGCAACAAAAGCGCCACGCGGCCGCCCCTCCCCCCGCCGGCGTGCGGAGGAGAATGAAAAGAAAGAGGCAGAAACTGGTGGGTAGGGATAAGGGCAGTTTAACAGAACAGCAGACAGAGGGAAAACAACAACAACAACGGTACAAATAAGGAGAAAACACAACAACGAACCGTAACGACCCAGACAGCCGCTCTCCCAAAAACAGGACCGGCGCTGCGCCCCCCCAAGCCACGAGTGCGTTCCCCCCCGCGCCCCCCCCCCCCCCCCCCGGAACCCAGCCTGACGTCACATGGTATGGAATACCGGGCTCTGTTTGGCCAGGTGGGGTCAGCCCCCACCCCCCGGCTGTGCCCCTTCCTGGAGTCCGGTGAAAATTAACCCTGTTCTGGCCAAACCCAGGACAGTTCCGTCTGACAAAGCATGTGGCTTTAAAACCAGAGTCTAGTAGTAGGGCAGTGGAATATGTGCCCTAATTTGATCCAGTCACAAAAATCTACCAATGCAAAAATCTTTTGCAAAGAACTTAGTTTGCAAAGGTGAGCCAGGCAGCCTAGGAGTTAACAACTAGCTTTTAAAATAACAGTCCTGGGAGGAAATTCAACATTAAAATAATAAAATTAAGTAATAAGAGGTATATATGGAACACAAATTAATTTCTGCAACTAATGTCCCTCACGAGTGACCGCTTAATGAGGGCAAGGATATGCAGCTCTGCACTGAAACAGGACAGGCTTACAGCATTATACAGAGCCACCACACAGGCAGAGGCACACATATACCTCTTCTCCAGATCACAGTATAACCTGGGAGCCTTCAGCCAAATAATTCCATTTCTCTGCTGTCCCTTCCTCTGGACCATTGCCCGTGATTTCTTTAGCCCGGCAAATCTCTGGGACAAGAGTTGTCTATTCTGACATGTTTGCATGATAGCAATTCCAGTGGGGCTGAATGAGATCCCTGCACACTAACAAGTACAAATGAATAACAACAGAACAAGAACGCTCTCTTTTCTTAAACCATCTTAAATCCCTTCTTCTATTCCTAGGCACTTCGGAGTGCTTAATGAGCATATGAGAAAAAGCCACAAAAGGACATCGTTTTGAAAGCAAATGCTTGCTTGCAATTCTGTATGGGTAAGTGAACCATTTTTTCATGCGCAAGTTCAGTAAGTAAAGACTTGGCTACTTCATATTTGAGAGCAAATCTTTCTCAACGTGCACAAAGCCTGTCAGCCTGAAAAATTGCAGCAAATGGGCTGGCAGGAAACAAAAAGCCCGCAGACAATTGTTGAAGGAGACTAGTAGAGGACAGATGTAAAAGGCTTTCACAGAAGTGCTGGGATGAAGGACTGGGGGATACAGATAACTTCAGATAGGTGATTAAGAATCTGCATGGCTAAAAGACAACTGAACAGTATTCTTACAAAATACTGCAAAGTTTATAAGCTGTGTCAACTGACAAAATGGGATTTCTTTCTTTTTAGGCAAATATCACTTTGGTTTCTTTGGCACTTCATTACTGGGAGTAAAAGCAGAGCTGAGTATTTTGCCTCTTGTGCTGATCTACTGTTGCAATGCCCATGAGAAGCTGATATCAAAACCACCACACAGGAGGGAGAAAACCACAGTCAAAATGCCCAGTGCCTACATCACCTGGTGATTTAAATCTAACATCTAAAAGAAGCAGAAAGACAGTTCGCTGAAGAAAGGAGATGGATGGTTATGTGACACGGGACACACTTCACTAGATCTGATGCTCATATAGAGGCCCACTTTCCCTGTGTAAATCAACCCTAATGACAACCCTTACTTCCTTTTTATTAAGATATAAACAATGAAAAGGAAAAACATATTTTCCAGCTCATATGGAGGCAAATAGAAACCGATGTGAGCAGCAGAAAGTAAATGTTTCTAGAGTGCCTGTCTGCCTGGATTTAGTTTCCAAGACTGATTCCCAACAAACTATAGATTTGCATCAATTCTGTCTTCAGGAATATGATGCTGAACTGCAAGAAGATAATTTAATGTACCAGTTGCTCCTAGCCAAGACTAAAAATCCTACAGGATCCCCTATTCTGCACTCTCCTAATGTGGCAGTCCACAGTCTGCCTTTATACATGGCACGTGCAATTCCTCCTGAAGCCAGCTGGAGAAAAGTACCTACAAGTGATCCTCATCCTTTAAGCAGGACTGCATTTGTGTCATTCTGACTTTTACACCCCACTGAAACAATTCAAAAATCAGGAGCCCGGAAAGTAGTTTGGACTATTTTTTTAACTCTACGCAACGCTATTTACATTCTCACACACGCTGACTCTCGGTGTGAGTTACAGAGCTAGCTGCTCTTTGCTCCTTTGAATATTTCCCCAGAGCTGACAGTCAAAAGCTTCATTTTGAACATCTGGAACAGTAATAGCAAAAACAGCAGCAGCACTACCAAATTCTGTGTATCAGCAATGAAAGTTTTGTTTCCCTCAGCAGCATTTTATGCTGTGCAGCACTAAATGCTTCAACTGAGAGTATTATAGTCATGTGTGTCAACATGCCCTTTGTGAGACTTCCCAACAGTACTACGTACCACAGGTTACACTTGAAGCAGAAAGTATCTCAGTCTAAGCTTTGCACCCACCTACCTAAACAAACCAGAAATTACCAGATCATTGAGCAGGAAGCTTTGGTCAATGTCCTATTTGTCCTAATTAGCTATTGTTATTATAACTACCAACCATACTTCAGAGGGAAGATATTAAAAGTTAGATTGATATCCTAGGGACCTTATCATGCGAATTAGAGAAAGCACATCAGCAGATGGCAGGCACACAAAGATGTGGAAAATGGGAAAAGACTGAATAGAGATGCTTTTGTCACATGCACATTACGTGAGGTTTTGTTGTTTCTCTTTTGTCTCTGCAACAATAAGTATAAAATGATCATAAATGTAATGTCAGCATTTCTGCGGTTTTTAGAGGAGAAAGGGCCTGTGACGCAGAGGGACACAGGCTCGCACAGCCGGGGAGGTGCAACAGCAACTCCCAATGCAGCTTTGTGGGGCTTACCTTTATGCTGAAGTCACAGGCCTCTCCTAAACGCAGAGCAGCCATGTGGGAAGGCTCTCTCAATTAAAAATATATACTGTATGTGGAAAAATACTATTTACAATTTTTTTTCCTTTTTCAAACTGTGGTCAGGAACCTGAGCAGACTGGTCATCTTCTCCCCAGGCATCTGTGACACCAGCAAACATTGTTTTTCTTGCAGCTGAGGGCGCAGCCCCAAGAGGCTATGAAAGCACTTGCCTAGCTTAAGAAAGTAATAATATGATAAAATCTGGAAATTTGACTGATTCTCATTCTCTTTACCACTTTCATATGGTTTCACTGCACACACTTTCTTCATCACTGCTGCTTTAACACTGGGTTTATATATTAGTTATTAAAAACCTGCTTTTGACTTTATCTATCACCTTATCTCCAGATACAGTCATTTCTATATAACTTCACCACGTAAATCATCTATTATTTAAATATTATTTTTTTTCCTTCAGTATGCACTTTTCTTCCTCTGGCTACAGTGTCTGTCCCTATCACAGATGCCTGCTTTCAACCAGGACAAAAAAAAGAACTTACTCCTCTCTCCAATTTGTCTATCTGAAATCTTTCTCTTTTGTGACCATCTCACACCACCTCCCACAGGAGACCCTCCTGCTTGACAAAAAACACAGGTGGCACCTATCTCCTGCTGAGACTTTTAGGGAGGAAAAGAAGCCTCATGTGACAGCACTAGCTGTTTACAAGGTGTTTGGCATTCGAAGTAGTTAACTTCAACTATGGCAGTTAGCATGTCCTCCTGCACCTGTGTTTTCAAGCCAGTCACTTGAAAGGTTTATGAAATGATGGTGAATTCTGAAGCAAACAAACCCACCTGAGGAGGTGCTCAAAGATGAACCTGAGCTGCCCCACCACCCCTCCATGGGAGGAGTCCTGTGTCCTAAGGGTGCCAGCACAGGAGGGGGCTTACAGCAAAACCCAACACCACTCACAGTCTCTGTTCTGCTTTGTATCACACAAAGGGGCAGCCCCTGAGCCGCCACTCAGACCGACAGAGACGTCAGTCACATGCTCTGCGTGAGCCAGGATTTGTTCCCCACATGCACATGCAGCTGCATGCCACTCCAGCAGGGACTGGTGCCGGCGGCAGCAACGGGCTCACAGGTGATGTGGCCTGCTTTCAGGAGTGTCCTGGGGGACACCCTCAATTGGCCTCTGAGCACAACAACTGGAAAATGGGAAAAACGATCTGAGGAAACAAAACAGTGACTGAACAGATGTAAGCAAAACTCATTGAAGGAACTGGAACTAAAATGCAGCAGGAGCTAAAGTCTGAGCAGCAGCCAGGGGTGTGCCTTCTCAGATGAAGAACGGAGCCAGGCATGAACATTCCTGCTCGCCTTCCAGGAGGGACAGACAAGAGCCAGCTCAGACCTGGAAACTCTGCCAAAGCGGCGGTAGATAAACGTTTGGGCACAGTATCTCACTCACACAGCTCCACAACTTCCAGAGCAGAGCTGGCTTGCTTTTAGCTGGCTCACAGAGTGGACAGAGAAGCTCACACCTGTTTGCACCCATCTGTGCAGACATGTCTTAAGACCCATACTGAAGCTTTGCCCATCAACAGCAGCTGAGAAGCCTGTCCTAAATTTAGGGTATTAAAACAATTTGGCAGAATAAATAAAACTATGAGGCAGCAACACAGATTCTTCATCAAAATTGTGGAAGCACCTCCAGTTTTTGACATGTTAAATTATAGGCTAACTTGTCAAATTAGTTTTAAAGTCTCAGGGGAACAAATTCTGACAAGAAAAATAAAAAACCAGAAAAACAGATTGCCAGAACTAAAGAAACCTTCAGCATCAAGCATTCAACAGCCATGGGAAACCAGTGTTACTATGACTACTGACAGCCAAGTAGTAATACGTCACCCTCAAAAACATTGCAAACCACATCTGTGTTTCTGCCCAGACTATTCAGGAGTAGGGGGACAACACCTGAACATCCTCAGGTTCCTAGGCTTCCACTGCTCTGAGACAAACTGCAATACATGAAACGCTCATTGAAATCAAGGGACTACACATTCCTTGATTTTTTTCTTTTTCTGTTTTTTTGTTTGCTTTTTTCCCACCGTAGAAGTAACCAGAATGTCTGAAATAGAGATGATTTTATGCCTGCCCTCTCAGTCCTGCATACTGAGCTGCACTCGCAGGGAAGGTCTGGAAGGAGCAATGAGAACTCCGTCTTGCGCTGTGCGGGAACTTGTGGCGTGCCATGCTGAGCGGTCAGAGGAGAAGCCAGGCTACCTGCCACTGAACAGCACAGCTCTAGGCATCCACAAACCTGACCGGCCGAGGTCTAGACCTTAGCATAGACTTGGCATATTTTGTGACAGCTAACAAACAGCTAAAGTAAGATTTCAGATTGCCTGATAACAGCACAGTCAACCGTATGGAGGGCTTGACATGTAAATATTATTCATGTGCAGGCCCCAGTGAAGTCAACAGTACTAATCTGCAGGAGTAAACATGCCGTGGTGGCTTCAGTTTCAAACCTAAACCATGGTGTTTCAGGATCCTGCATTTCTTCCTGTGGTCTCAGCATTCCTCCTTCGCTATCCCTGCCTAGAAACTGAGTGTCACTTCTTTTCATCAAAGGACATTCATGAAAATCCACAGCAAATGGAATTCTCCTTACCCACAGAAGTATCCACACGCTCTATATTTTGGCACCATGTGTATGTTGCAAGTATAGCAGATCTAAATCAGTTAAATCAGTATTTCAATAGCTTGAACAAGCAATCAATAGGGAAAAGAAAAGGACGCAAGAAAACCAATCTGTCTCCACCCCTGAGATTGTTACATGGATCAGTAGTTATCACACTAATGAAAATTCCTCCCACGCTCCTTTAACCGTCCTGATTTCCACAAAGCTTTTAGTGCTGAATGCCCAGGTTTGCACCCCCCCAGTTCCTCAGTGAAGAAATAAGACTAAAGCAGTTTTACAGTTGTTACATTGAGACAGCTTATATATTTATCACTACTCCCTTTTTATTTTCCATAGTGACTGTAAACAGTTTAAAACTAAGCTTGCCCAGTGCTCAACAGAAGACTTGTATAGCCCAACACCCTGAGGTTTGCCCAACCGGCAGGCAAGGGAGGACGCACCTTTGTGGGTGATGTTTTCCTGCTGTGGGTGGACGGCCTGGTGCCACACGAGGTGGTGAGGTGCAGTCAATGCCTACCTGTTTGCTGCATTATTCCCACTCCACAGTACCCCAGCAGACCACAAACAACACTTTACAAACACCCAGAAAAGTCTGTCTCTCTCCAGTGGTTACACAGAGACCCCAAAACAAGTGGGTCCCTAATCTAATTGTTTTAATTAACTGAATACTCAAAGTTAGTTAGCAATATGAATATAGTCCCAGAACTGCTTTTAGAATCACTTCTTTCTGAGAAAAAGGAAGAGTCCCAGGCACTCCTCCATGTTGTTACTTGCAAAGCATGAACTAGCTGTATATTTAGTACCTGAAGAAGCACTTGTGAGCCAGAGTGCTTGTGGGTTTGTCGCAGAGAAATGATTTCTCCCAGAGTTATGAGGGGTGAAATGAGAAGCATGTGGAATTAAAACAAAAGTAGTCAGGCTCAATCTTCTGTTCTGAGTCCAGCTAAAATCTGGGTTCCCATATGGCAGGGCCTGACACTCTGCATGCTTGCACCACTGACATTTAAATTCATCTCAACAGAGTGTGTAGGAAAGAATTCACTCAGAATAATTGTGCCTAAATGGAAATATATGTGAAAAGGCATAGGTGTCTCTGCCCTGCTTGAGGATCTGCGGGTAGAGCTTTCAGAGAGTACAATGGTAATTCAGTCAAATTGACTGTTAGAAACATAAGTGGAAGATCATGCAGCAGCTGAGAATCCTGAAGCGAAATAAAGACTGCAAGCTTGTTTATGCAAGTCTGCTTGCATTTATTAAGTTCATTTTCTATCCGAAAATGAAGTTAATATTTTCAACCTTTTGCTTTGTTGGGTCTGTTTTGCCTATTAACATGAGTAATTTTGACCATAGCCTTCAGTTCAGCATAGCAACAGAATTAATTTTCTATATATGTCCTTAATGATTTGAATCTTTCCTGCAGAAAAAATCCCATTAAACTCAGAGAAGTTCTATGAATGGAAGAATTTCAGATGCAGAACCGAAACTTATTATCACGTCACTATGAAAGAATTTAAAGTCTTGCAAAATGTACTTAATAGCAGAGTCTGAAAAAAATCACATTCCTTGGAATTAGAATTCCTTAGAATTAAAAGGTAAACATTTTGTGAAGCTAATGTCAACACACTTTGCACACAGTCCACTACTATTCTAAATCATGTGGTGTGCAAATACAATATTAATAAATGTGTACTAACACCATAGCTGATGGCTACAGTGTACCTTTACAAGGATTCCTGTTTAATACATTATTTTTTAACTGAAAAAATGTAGATTTATTAAAACCTAAAACATTTGTGAAAAGGGGAAATGGAAGAATTGGCAACAGGAAGAAAATAAAATCAGAACTTGTCGAATTATTTGTCTACCATTTATCAATTCAGTTGTCTAGCATTTCAGTTTATTTGTAATTATTTGATTTAGAAATGCTATTAAACTCAGACAAATGCGTGATTAAAAAATAAATACCCTCAACATAAAACTGAAGCATTGTGAAATAGTTTTAAAAATCAACTCTGTCCTGATGAAATATTCATTTCTTGGTGATCCATCACAGTAGTCATTCTAGCAAAGTACATCATGCAATATGAGGTCCAGTAGGAAATCTGTGCTACGAGTTTCAAAGGTATATGAAACAAATGAGTTTTGACTCCCCTAGGTTTGCAGTGCTGTGTATTTAAACCTTAATATTTCTCTCTCTGGATAAAAACTATACATCTGTCTGGGAATTTTGACAATTTGTATCACCTGGAGATTTTTAAACCCAAATTTCCAAAATTATGATTTTTTCATAATAAGAAATTAATTGCTCAAACCCCTATTTTTCCATCCAAAATAGGTTAAGTGAAAACATACTGAGCAGGGAAAGTAAGGATTTCACTAGTAAGGCACTTTCTTTATGTGCATGCATGAACATACACGCTAAAAATACTTTCAGGTAAGATATGTGGATCATGCCATCGTGCATTTTTGCTTTCTTGGATAGTCGATATACGATGTTCTGTGAAATACAACAAATAAAACCAATCTATAGTACTAATTTAGAAAAATAGATAGTTCTTTGGTTAAAATTTCTGGTTCGTTATTACCTGCATAAACACTCATTCTGTTCACTCACATCAAAATACACCAATTGCTAGTACTACACATTAGTCATTACCTCTTCTTTCTTCCATTTGAGAACCTGTCAACTCCTACTCAGAACTGAGTTTCTTTCTGATATAAAAATACAACTAAAATATTGCATATCTAATCAAACTCAAAGCCAGTTAATATTTCATTAATATCTCAGTTTTCACTCCTCCAGATTTTTTACATAACATCTAGCACATGCAAATTTAAATACCCAGACACATCTCTACCAAATTTTTTAGACGTATGAAGCTCACAATAAATTTTGAATACTTCTATTTAAAGGACACTTTGCCCCACAGGTAGCATAAGTGTACACTATTGCAATATTCACAGCACGTATAAAGGTAACAGCTGAATCGCAGTACTTTGACAGCACATCGTTTCAAGTAAGAAATCTAGATTTTCCATACAAAATCTCCCACTGAACAAATAAAACACTTCCCCGGGGGACCCAGGTTATTATATTTTTGTCACTGATACAAAAAAACTCTGTAACTCTCTTTACATTCAGAGTTTATAAATCAAGGATTCTTCAGTTTGCAAAAAAAGTCAGTAATGGTTTAAAAAACATTTTATCTGACACTGTAACAGTAATGGGGACTACAAGACAGTACCAAATTTCTCGTAATATCTATATAAGCTGGTTCATTACAAATTTAAATATTATATCGCTTGCCTTTATAATTTCTTTTTCACTTGACTTGATTAAAGAAAGCACTGCAAGTATATCTGTGATTCTTAAGGAGCTTAAATCAGAAAGAAAATACTTTAAATACGGCCTTTGTGAACAGCTTAACTCTTGTTGATGTACTGGGCTTGCCGTACCATAAGTGCTAAACTGGATTTGACTCCCAGTGCTTTGCTGCCAGGGTAGTGTCATAGCTCAGGGACAAAAGAGAGCAATTAAACTTCGACAGTTTCCATTCAAACGGAAGCAGATTGCGACAACAGGTTTTTCTGAAGCCACCAGAAAGCAGCCCAGACATGTTTTTGTGTAAGGGCTGAGGGTTTAAGGATGCTGGCTTCCTTCTCCTAGTCTATGTGCTCCAAGTTTTCCCCTTCTCCGTGGTGGAGAGCAGCCTAGCATTTCCGAATCTCAACTAGCCAAGTATTTATGTACAACTTGCTGCCAAGAGAATCCCCTTCCTTCAGAGGTCTCTGCCTGCAGCAAAGAAAGGAATATGATTTGAGATGGTGCTAAAGATGGCTTTTGCCAATAGCAGCAGTTAAAATGTCCATTGTACACAGCAAGCCTGTATACCACAAAATATCCTATATTTTGGAATGACTGGTGGCATCTGCTCTCAAGAGACTCGACCACAAAGCAGAGGGCGAGGAAGGTCAGAATGAGAACTGGGTGAGTGAAGGAAAGGCCGGAACTTTTTCCTGTGCTGTTTTTGGCTCGAACCACCACAGTACCTCAGCCACCTGCACAAGCACTAACCTTTCCCACCCTGACACAGCACTCCTTCCACCTACCACTACCGAAATCAACCCATTATTTGACAGCTCAGCAGTCTACAGAAGAAGTAATTCACCCTGTTTCATCCCTGAATGCCTCCTCACCCTTCTTGTTTAATTTTACAATGTTTTTTTTTTTTTATTCTCTCAGAGTTGTCATAAAACCCACAGAAGGAAAAACAGTCTTACACATAACACATTGGACACTTTCAAACATAAGATTTCATCCTTACATAAACATCGGGGTTAATACATGTAGTTATATGAAGACTAATCCCCCTAACTGATGCCAGATCTGTGGTGTTCTTAATACTGCTTACGTTCCAGCTATGTTATTCAAAGCTCTCAGCCACAGCTTTAATATTTGCATTAGACTTTCTGAAAATATTTAGTTTCTTTTTTCATGACTCGGCGTTCTCTGCTTACTTTTCCCGGAACTATCATTCTTCTCTGAGTCACCACCTCGCTTATCAGCTTCCCACCTCCTTGCTCTTTTATTACAATTTAGCCCTATGTTGATGCTTACAGATTTTTCTGCAAATTTACCAATGGCTTTTACAGTCATAGGTGAATAACTGCTTTATCAACTGGAATATAAAACAGTTTAATATGCAATTACACGTTGCAATAAGCAACACTATTAAAATATTTGAGGGTTTTCCTGATTTTTAATAAGATACGCCATCAAGCACGGTAGGAACACAGGGTTGGTGACATTGTTAGTACAGACATTGCTTTAGATTATTGGTCAGAAGTTTACAGATTTATTTAGGGAGGTTTGTGATTCATTATCCTCTTCTGTACACCCGGACAGTCAGTTCTGAGGGTCTAGGGACTATGTACAGACACGTAATAAAGATAAATAAAATAGTGAGAGCATCAGGGATTTTAAGCTTGAACCTGTTATGTTTTTTAACTTACATGAGATCTGGGCTATGCCCAGACAGAGCACCATGCTTACTTGCTTTCTTTTTCCCTGTGAGCATCAGAACCAGAATAAGCCTGCTTGAGAGCCATGGGGAAAAGTGTGAAAGGGAGGGGAAAAAAGCAACCACTGAAAGAAAAGTGATGAGCTGAGACGTCAGGGTAGAGATGCTGATAAATTTAGAGCTTGAAATATCTAGATAATCAGCCAAGAAACTACACCCATGTGGTTCTGGAAAGAGACTCCCAGACTGAATTCTAGAAATAACAGAAGGACCTCTGTCAACAGAATTAGCACTAAGGGTGTGGGCTAGACAACAAACAAAATAATATATACCTGAGCCACAACAACTGTGTGCAGAGCGGAGGATGGGGATGAATATTTCCATTGCTAGCTCTGTATGCCTGCTCTTCCCCAGTAGTCAGACTCGGTTCTCAAGAGTTTCCAGGCTGAGAAAAGGTGAAGAAAAATTCAAGAGGCTTTCTTCTGTGAATATCCGATTGTACAAATCGTGGAGAGCAGATAGTTAGACGTTCTGCACCTGTCTTCAGTAAGACATGATCAAAACATTTGTCTCAGAATTTATAGTTTCCTTTTATTTTTGTTGGATATCTATTCTCTTTGAATAGATGTCTCTATATGAATACCTCAAATTACTTTCCATTAATTCATTTAATGAATACCGCACAAAAAATTCCAACATTTTAAAAAATTATTTTCCTTATAGGCTCTAAATTTGGTCTGTGTTGCAGGAAAAAAATGCCTTCGGTTATAGCTTGAGAATTTACTAATATATGTTTTGACATGTATTGACGTGTTTCAAATCCAGATTTCTGCATCCCATATCCTGCATCATCCACTGTCAGGATGAGCTTTCTAATTTTGCTACTGCTCCTTAAACCAAGAGGCAAAATCAGTCCTAACAAGTATGATTTTTGAAAGCTTTCCAAACACATGGACAGGTTAACTGTTCAGCTAAAACGTATGCGTGCACACGTACACAGGGGACAGAGTGGAAGAAAGAGAGGGAAAGAAACGGGAGAGAGGGAAGAACATTGCTTTTTAGGAACTCCCTAGAAACATTCATCTGAAGCAGTTAAAAGCACTAAAGGAGTAAAAATTCCCATGCAAATACCATATACCACTGAAACAATGCTTTGACCCATCCCACTGAGTATGCTGAAATTAACCAAGACAGTAAAAAAGGAGATTAAAAGGCCATAATAGTGCTCCAGTAATGATGTTCTTAGCTCTTTTGAGGGATACTAAGTCCCTTGCAAATGTTAATAATAGGATAGACAGTAATGGATTAATATTTTTTTTTTGTATAGGAAGAAATTATAGCCTATGCTTTCATAGGTACATCATATGAGACTGAGTCAAATATTAAAAAAATCATATTCAATTATTCATTGTTCAAAGTCCACCAGATACACTCGGGACAACAGATCTGCTGAGAATTATTGGGCTAAAATCTATGTAAAATGATCAGACAGACAACTAAAAACACAAGTGCTGGACTTAATGCAGTAGCTACATAAAGTTACCATCCAGAAGGGTGTACTTTTTGTTTGAAAACTAAGTCACCGAAACAGGAAACTTGTGCCCTCCTTGACAAGCTCTTCATGTTTCACTGTGTAATGTGACATCAGGTCATCAAGGCTGTTAAACACCAAGTATCATCTATATGGTTTTACATCAAGCTAAAATCCTACCCTTTCTATAGAGTGCAAAATAGCAAGGAGAAATGAAGGCCAAGAGATAGTAAACACTTCTAGAAATTGCCATACCCCGTAGTTATAGTGCTGTGTCCAGCACAAGTGATCTCTCCTCGGACTCTGTGGCCTCAGTGTAAATACTGTGCTGAGGACTGCAGTTTATTGCCATGAACCTGGTTTGCCATTATGGGCCCCCTCACAGTAGGCTCAGTCCAACACCTCACACTCCCTCAGCGAACATCGCCATGTCCTTCTCTTAGGGAAGCCTCCCAGTGCTGGCAGCATCTGACAGGAAAGTAGCTCTCTGGCAATGCCTCCCCACGCTGGGAGCCACAGGGCAAGTGTTATATATCTCAGAGCTGCTGCACAAACATGCTAACGGAGCATTAGGGAACAGCTTCCTTCTAATCTTCTGTGCTTTTTGAACCCCTGGTCATTTGCATTTAATCTTCAAAAAACATTACAGAATTAGGAAAGATGTAGGCACAATCATTTAATAAAATAAACACCATTCTGCATGAAAGCAAATTGGAACTGACGTTTGCAGAAACTGTTTGTGATCACTGAGGTAAGCAAGGGACAGGAACGGTATTAAATCAAATTGCAGCAACAGGCAGCAGGTGTGGGATGTGCCTCCAATAGCCTCTATTATGAAAACAAGGCAGAACTCATCGGATGAAGGTTGTGTTAAGGTCATGCAGGGTTTTTCTTCATGTCTCATCATCTAATATCAAGTGCATATCAAGTATACATTAACTTTTATAACCTCCATGAAAAGAACAACCTCAGACAAGCTCCTGAAGGGCAGTTCTCCATTTCATAGCAACCACAAACCCAAGTGGCCTGTGTATTCATACAGTAACAAAAGTCTGGAAGAACGAACTACTGTGATATGCTGTGTGATCCCACCAAGCAGAGGCAGAAAGAGATCGAGAGGGTGAGGTGAAGGGCTTTTAGCAGCTGATGACAATCCTGTTCTGCATTACACTGCAGAGAGCCAAACAGAGACACTGTGTGCCAGAGCATGTCTGCCACAGCACTCACACTGGTTTTTTGCTGCCACAAACTGCATGTGTGGAATTAAACAGGCCAGAAAATTCTGATGCTACCAGAGGCAGAGGGTGACTGCGCAATGCAAATCTGACATGATTTGATTAAGGTCTTCCCAAGACACAGCCCAGACATAAACAATCTGCTTATCCATTTCTCAGTGTCTTAGAGCACATTTTTGCATGTAACACTTCTGCTTAGCCCCTGGTTTCATTTATGTCACTCACAGGCACGCCAAAAATATTGGTTCTCTTTCTCTCCAAGGGCTCCTGAAAATTCCTACACACATTTATGTTGCCTTTAAATCCTGTTAGAGCTCTACTTTTTCCCTACAGCAGAGCTAAGTTAATGGAGAGAAGAACAAGAGTGACAAAAATAACCATTCTTGGTCTCCTGGATTATCCGATTCCTTCTCAACTAAATAATTAATAATGCAAAAGCCAGACACGTACCAGCCATGGGGTGTCCTCAGACTGACTGATTTGCTTTCATAGAATATTTATCTTCATTATAATATCTACTATACTAGTAGGCCCTGGGCTTATATTATCCCCTTCTTTACCATATTAATTTCATAGCTATTAGTGCTAGATACATTACCATCAGTGTGAACATCTAGACAAAATTCTTGAAGTTTATCCTGAATAATGCCTGTCTGTCTTAGTATGCAGATCTAGCACCCAGTAACATTATTCTCACCAGAACTGAAAATGTGCTCGGAATACTTGTAGTCAGAAGAGTCTTCAGTATACGACAGCAGTTATGGCCAAGGCTAATCCCATTTCCCTCCTCAAAACCGAGTGAACAAGGGAGTCCCATTGTTTTTAGCATTTCTGTGACACTATAAAAGAACATTTCTAACTCTACTCTGTATGCTAAACATGACCTGTATTTGAAATTAATCCCTTGCATACTTCATACAATAGAAGCACCATTCTCAGTTGCTATGAAACTGCTGAAGTCAAGGAAAGGGAACTAACCTTCAAAAGCAGTGTTTCTTTGGAACACTGTCTCTACAGAGCCCATTATTTAGGTTTTAGAAAATACATTAAAATTACTTTTCTCATAAGGAACGCTGGTTTTGCATTGTTATGCACACAACAGGTACAGAAAAATGATGTACACTCTTTCTGCTCTGTCTCTGCAGCAGGATTTACTCCTTGTCTATACAGCTAGACCACGTATCAGCCATTACGTGTTGCATGACATTATTCACTACTCTTTTCCAGTATGTCCACGTGTCTTGGTCTTCTTGTCACACCCAGATCCACATTTAGATTCAGACTTGAAGACAAAGAGCCTAGAGTATCCAAAAGCCTGTCTGGGTTTTTTCTTTGCTTGCTTGTTTTCCCAGAGACGGCACTTAAGCCACTTCAAGTCCACAGTGGCAGCAAGCTCCCATAGAAATTAAGGGAAAATGGAGACTTGTCAAAATCCTGTGTCACCTGAGCTCTTCAGAAATGTGATATCCTAGCCATCTGAGCAATCCTAGCCATTTAGAGCAATCTGAAATTTGCAGGAGGCAGGTGCTTAAAATGTTTCAATAACTGTGACAGCAGCGCCTTTGTAGCCATGATGGTCAAAGGCTATGAACAAAGCAGGGGGCTATGCAGGTAATACTTTCTATTTTTCTGAAACAGAAGGAGGTCATTCAAACAGCCTCTTTACCTGCCAGCAAGGTTTACCACAGTCAAGGAAAACAGCGTTACCTAAATACATTAAGTCCTTACTCCAGCAACAAGGTGGAACAGAGACTTCAGTGCAACGTAAAGATTCTCTCACCCATTTATCCAACAGCAACCAAGACTGCACACTTCCAGCAGAAGATCCGTTCTTACATCTCATCTGATGCATGTTATTATGCATCGTGAAATTAGCCAAATAACAATGACATAGAGCTTAAATGAAATTTTAGTGATGGTTATTATCATTTTCGTGTTTCCTCCTCCTCATGTTCAAATAAGAATGGTAGTTTTAAAAATTTGTCAAGCTTCAAGTGATGTGGAGGTGCTATAGACTTTGGTGACTGTAAGCTTGAACCAGTGAAAATAGGAACTTGCTAAAGGTGCTTATGTCTGCTCTTTAAAAGTCTGCCAAGAATAACACACTGCCTAAGGACACAGAATAACGTACGTACCAAAAAAAACACATCTTAACACCTCCCTCAAATTAACCAAATTAAAAAAAAAAAAAAGATATCTAATTTTGCATGTTGTAGAGCAAAGGTAAGCCAAACAAGTGATGTGACCTCAGAGGAAAGAATTAAGAGAAAAAAAAAGGATAACCTATTATTCCAGTTGCTTAATAGTAGATGGCATAGCTACATACAGAAACACCTGGTTTTGAATTTAAGCCATAAAGCCACAAAAGACCAGATATATTAAACTCCCTATAATTGCTTTGAAATCTTATTTTCTCCAACATGAAGGTAGTCATTTTGTACCCACTGTTTTAATTCCTGGATATGATTTATAAATATTTTATATTATCCTAATCTGTCCCTGCTGTGTATCACCAATAGCAAGCATACACAGAAAACTTAATGAAGCACTCACCACAAACTGTAAACACAGAGGATGCTAAGGTGTCATGTACAGTACTGATAAAGGCTAATACCTTCCATAGTCATTAAGTCTGGATTTGGGGATGTTTGCACAGTAGTCAATTCAGATAAAATTCAATTGTATGCTAGCAGCCCATAAAAAGCTTACGTATCATTGAATCTCACAAGTATAGCTGGGTCTTAATTGGATAAAATTAATCTCTGCGTACAACATTCTTAAATCACATGTTGGTCCCACTACCTGGGTTTGCTTGGGGCCGTAGGATGGTGTATAGGCCCGTAGACAATCTCTGCAGAGGGAATTATCACCTCCCTTAAGACTACCTAAAAACACATACATTTGAAGCACTGAAGCAGAAGAAAGGAAAGGGCATATCTGTGCTTCATTGACCCATAATGACTTCTGTGTAAGCAGAGGCTGGGAGGAGGGGGTTGGTGGTGTGGACGCATGATGGTCTCAGCAGCAAAGCACACCAGTGACACACACACTGATACACACACACACACACTGAGTTGCAAGAACCACACCAGGACTGGGAAAGCCAGCCAGAATGCCACAGCTCAACTACAAGGACCCAAGCCAGAAAAATGAACATGCAGGTGTGCTCAGATGCGTGCACTCGCTGTTGTGTGACATACCCTCAAATACTGCATTGTTATGAAAAATACTACTACTAGAAAATTAAAACGTAGGAAAGAGAAAAGTGTCTCCTTTTTTTCTTTTCTCATCAAAATATGGTTTTGTTGCTTAACTTCCTGGGCCATAAAATGGAAAACAGACAAATCAAAAAAATCACTGTAGTGTTTCTACTCAATATTTCAAAAGAAAATGCTAAATCAACATCTCAGAAATATTCCAGATTTTTCCACTCCTGTGTGGAGTTTCCAAATCTTCTCTGTGGTGGAACAGCACCTGTTCTGCTCTGGCAAATGCTCCCTGGTTACAAAGAGATAAGCAGGTTTCTCCTGTTGTGTACATGGTCCTAAACAGTGATAAATTCCTTTGAAACCCCATAGTACAGCAGCATGCGTTCTCAGTCACCCAGACCTACTCCATACTACATCCAAGACCTGCCCTTGGACTGATCTGTTCAGCCCACTCACATTTTTCTGCATGCAAACCCAAAGGCCAACTTTGAAGACTGTTTTTTTTCCTGCACTGAAAGCTACAGAGAATTTAAATTAAGTAAATACATAAATTAGTGTATTAAGGTCTGCATTTAACAAGAGAATATGTTCATAAATAAGCTGAACTACTTCTGGGGATTTTAACTTAGCATTTTTTTTTTCCATTTAAACTAGAAAACAAAATTATGGCTTTATAAAATAAAAATTACATGCTACATATTTTAAAAGAATTAGTGAGACGTTTTCAGGTCACTCTCCAGATCACAATGACTGAAAATGCAAAAGTACCAAGATGAGGACTTTCTGGTAGCAGCGTTGATTTCACATGCAGTAGTATTTTCATTATTACTAAAGCATATAGATGTTACAAGTGCACTGTGATGAAGTTAATGTGAGTTTCAGATGCTTAATTATATGTCCTTTATTGTGTCCTCTAGCATACCACCTCATGTTATATTCACATAAGTTAAATGGTGTACATTCGTCTCTTAGCAAATGTTACGCTAGTGAGAACTTACAGTTTTAAAATTGCACCATCAAGTAGAATTACAAAGCAAGTATTCACTACTCTGAAAAATAGCGCTCAAAATAAAATCATCTGCACTTTTTAGTTTTAGTTTTCTCATTTTTAATAATATTTTGAAAATAATAGCTGTCCATTTTTCAGGCAATTTACACAGCTCCTGCCTGCAAAATTATCAGTTGTTTCAAGAAGGACAGATTATAGCCTGTCAGAAAGCCTGAAACTGAGCCAGTGACAGCCTGAAAGCTGTTCCAGATTCTGAAACATACTGCAATGCCTATACAGTTTTCTTTGGCAGCTGGTTACTGGAAACTTAGCTGCAGCACAGGTATGGAAATGTTATAGAGATTGAATTAGAAAGTTATATAGAGGAAGCATTAATTTCACAGGACTGGATGCCCGACTGAGGAAGAAGGCTCTTGTTTTATCCTTAGGACAGAGTTGTTTTCATACAGAGACAGACGAGTTTTATAATCACATATATCACTCCACTCCCTTCCCTTTGTGGCCTGCAGGTAGCAATCATGCCTCTTTGATAGTTAAAGAAAATGGCTAAAAAGGTTGAATGAGATTTTGTAAGCCAACAGCATACTGAAACCAGGTAGGCCCTTACAAAAGATAAAATCAGATGTATGCTGAAAATTGCAATAATGTGCACAAAGGATACAATTTAGTAAGGAATTCACTTTAGCTACTACTTGACCCAGAGATTCCTCCAAAGTGTCGAACGAGCATCAAAGAACTTAGGAGATAAGTGCTTAGGATATTTTCCAAGATACTTCTAGGAGACTGCAGCTTGAATTGAAACACATTTTGCTCTTGCTCTGCACTGCACCTCACTCTCACCAGCTCATCACCCAGGGCCTAACTTAACACAGACACATGCCTTGCATAGTCTTCGTGCTCGTGCAGCAAGTTAACTCCCCCCCTGAGTTGAGAGGCTTTGGTGTCTACCTTGTTGTTCAGATGTGAGTGACTACAGAAGGTAGAAAGCAGTGACTTAATGGACCCTAAATATCAAAAAATACCACTGCTGTTCCACACCTCCCCAAATCTGCAGTCTATCCCAGTATGACTATATCTCTTTCTTCTTCTCCCTCTACAAGCCCCTGTTTATAGCACAATCACCTACTTCGTTTGAGCACACTACAAGTACTTGGCTTAGTGTCTTGAAAATCACGATGAGATATTCTTTTACACCCCTTTACATGCTGTCTCCTTTATCTGTCTGACCTCAGACAATCAGTCACTGTGCCAGAATTTCAAATAAGTCAGCAGGGTGGCCTCTCATATTTCATGACTGCTCGCTTCCTTTGCAGCAGTTTCCAATAGGCACAGGCCATCCTTCCCAAAGGTAACAGGTAGCACTAGCTTCTTCTGTTTTTCTGAGCACAAGACAAGAGGTGAACCTGTTTCAGCAGGTTAAATGGTGGAGAGGATGGGATCTTTTTAGATAGGTTTAGAGAAGGGATTGATGAAATTAATTTAAACATCTGGCAAAAAGCCCACCGCAGCTTTAGTCATGATGAATTCTCAGATTATTATAGGACCAGATGGGCTTTGTCCTATAAGTAATTGTGTATTCTCTGGAGTGGACAGGGGGCCATTGAACCATCTGTTTTGTTGTTGCTCCAAAGAGTGTCTTACTGCTCTCTGTGTCTGCTGTTTCACTACATGATTCCCCAGGCCTGCTTTACATCAACTTGCTCAGACAGCAGATGCCCTCTTGTTATAAGTAAGAAAGAGAACTGTATTTGCCACCACAGCCTGTCATGCTATGCCTCTAGTTTTCCTGTCTTCACATTCTGCTGCTTTTCTTTTCTTGTTTTAGCCCCTGAAATTGTATTGAAATGGACAATAGATTTAGAGGTCTTTTAGCATTCTGGTGGTAGTGCTCAATGCTGCCAGGAGTTAAATTTGTGAAAAATAATGCCTTACTCTTGCATGGCACTTTTCAATAGGAGAACACAAAGCTTTTCATACACAGGTCAGGATCACTAGCCTTACCCTACAAATGGTGAAACTCAGATACACCAGAATACTATCAAGAATCATAACCTAATAACAGGAAATTCAGAGATACTCAGAATAGGGTCAAAAGAGACAGAAGGAAAAAGGTACACATGAATCTGTATAGTCATTCAGTACAATCCTACACAACAATACAAGAAATACAGGAAATAAACAGGACCTAAAATTCCTTACATGCAGCCAAAACCACGATTTAGCTGCTGTACAAGAGATTCAGTGGGATAATTAATATGGTTGAATTATAATTACTTTTTATTAATATAAAGGAGGTATAGCTTGGTGAGGAAGGGCAGACTGGAAAACAGGGGCAAGGATGTTAACCATGTGCTATAAGTGGGATGAGACCTGCTGAACTCTCTGCATTATGTTTAAATGCCCGATGTCTTTGTGCGTGTTGAAGTCTATCACTGAAGTCTTTTAACACTGAATCAGTACCGAGCCATCTAATAGCACTTTTTTCAGCACCCTGTGAATATTATACTTCACAGGATCCCCTCATATCCTTTATGTATTTCCATAAATACATATAAATAACTGCAAGCAGGACATATTCCAGAAGAATAACCGTAACCAAGATTTTATACATGACCTTATATCTGCCAAAGACTTCCTCAGAAGTATAGGACCATTTGCAAAGGATCAGACAAATCTGCCACTCTGTTCACCAGTGAGGCACTCAAATTGGGTGAAAGCTTTAGTTAGTATGATCCAGTGTGATTTTCTTTATCTTTAACATATACTGTTCTCCCTGAACAGGAGTACAAAACTTTTCTGGAGCTAATTGTTTTTCCTTCTGGAAGAACCTTTTGGACCTCCTCAGCTAACCAAAGGTGAAGAGCTTTTTCATTATTAGTTGAATGACATCCTTCATGGCTCTCGTCATGGTTGAGATACACCAGTGCAGATCTCTATATTATTATGAATAAGGTACGTATTCCTGAAAGATTAACAAATGCAGAGTCAATTTTTCTTTATTAAAATCTACGAAAATAACTAATTTAAATTCCATATGGACCAGTGATTCAGATAACAGGAATAGAGGTTTTTTAATATTAAAATGCCTTTGTTGAATACCAGCTCAATTAATAACAAGACCTATATAAAAAGTCTTTTTCTAAAGGATATGGGTTTTGAATTTTCATGCCTTTTTGAAACTAACTTGAGATTTGTGAGTAATTTTCTAATTTTTATCATTAAATCCTTTAAGAGAAATCTTAAGGAAATATAGTGCTATTTCTTTGCCTTTTCTTGTGTCTTGGTGTCATTAGATAATTATGTATATGAATATTCTTGCTTATGTTAGCCTATAATCTACTAATTTTCCTCAGAGAATATAAAATCAAGCAGCCAGCTGGCTCATACAGCTCACCATAGTGCCATGGAACAGCAGAAGTACATCCATGACAGCAGATGAGGATCTAAGCTGAGTTTTAGTTGCACATAAGTCCCAGGCCATAACTGACATGAGCCTTCAATTCACTATGATTTCATCCATAATCATTTGGCATCTAATTTACAATTCTATTCATTACCCTGTCTCAATGTATGGGGAGTTGGGGTCACTAGTAGGTATCCCAAAGCTTCAAATTCTACATTAAATCTCAGCATCTTTCAGGAAAGTGGCTTCTAATGTTTTGACTGCAAGATCTTGTAATTCCTTTTTCCAAAGTATCCTCCAGAGGCTTTTCGCGCTCACTAACAGTAATCAACTTGCCAGAATTTAGAAACTTCACTGGTACCTTAGGAAATTCCACATTGCTGTAAGGTCATCTTTTCATTTTGCTAACCTTATGAAAAGTCACGTCTTCTCTTTCCTCATGAGTCTGGTACTTTTATAATTGCTGGCTTTTCAAATATTACTGAATAACTCGATAAACCAAAAGCATGAAGGAAAAAGTTAAATACAAAAACCCAAATTTCACCCTTTTATCTTGATAGTACAACTCAGAAATGTTCCAGCTTCCAGCTGTGCTAGATATATGTTAGCATAAATACACTGCAGAAAATTATTCAAACTGACTTTTTCTTAAAATCATACTCTTAAAGTATATTAAGATAGCTAGGTTTTTCATGGTATTGATCTTCGGTTGTTCACTTCTCTCCATGGGTACTCTTAGGACAGCCGAATTTACCTCAGTATTTCACAGAAAGATGCAAGAGACAGTAGATTGCCATGGACTCAAACACTGATTTTACACAAGCACAGAAAATAATTTGTCCAAGTACCATGGGGAATTGGGTTTCCTGATGCGTGACAAAACGCCAACAAATTCTTCAAAAATGTGATTACTATGAGAGGTGAGAAGAAAGAAGTCTTCAGCTAGCATGTGACAGTTAAGGAAATCTAAATAAACTAGTGGATAACCCTTGCTTTTCAGTAGGTGGGCCAAGGCACTAGGAAAGGAAGACCTAACAGCACAGTTCTCAACAGCCTGGTGTACCCCTTAATATTGACCAGAACACCCCAGAACAGGAACAAACATCCACCCTCAATGGATGGCAGTCATCCAGCCACTGACGAGTGAGACACAAGGCCTGAGATGTCTCAAATACCCCAAGGCTGTGGTGATAAGTCTGGAAGTAAAGGTAAGGTCTGGGTGTCCTTAACTGTGGACTAAGCAGGTTGTGGTACCAGTAGTATGCCCCCACAGACACCCCCCAGAACTGGTATTGACATACACGGTTTTACCCCATGCAGTATTCTCAGGAAAAGGAGAACCACGGGGAAATAGAACATCCATGTCTCAACCATAGTACAAGAGTGTCTTCCAAGAAAGGACATGAAAACAGACCTAGTCCAGAAGCAGCGGCACGTCTTGTTTACAGCTAAGGCAAAGAGGTTGACCTCAGGACACACTAACATAGCAGGTGGTATTGCTTCATATTATCTTCTATAGCCACATCAATTTGAAGACAGCACCAGACTCAAACCAGCAGCATTCTATCAAATGGGGAGGTGTTGCACCATCTTGTTTCTGCAGGTTGAACAGCGTGGTATCGGTGCCTGGCAGTAATACTTCATATATTCTTTAAGCCTGATGTTGTAAGGTGTTGGACGCAGGTGAATCTAAGCACAGGAACAGAAGTATGTTTACAGCAAATCTTATCATCTATCCCGATAGGTTAAGGTGTATATATAAGGTGTGTGTATAAGGAGGTAACTGAAACACTGAGGGGTCTTTCCATCATTACAGATAAAGGATATGATCTCTTGGGGAAACTATTAACTATTGCTTGTATCTCCAGCATACAGTACTTTATGATTGACAAGCAAGTGAAAAATTCAGAATTCTTAGCATATGCATCTACAGAACATGCATGCACATACAGTTCGCTTAAAAAGGTGACTAAACCTTTACTAAGGTTTTGCAGAGGTATCACAGAATCTGTTTCTAGCTGTCAAGTTACGAACAGGAAAAAAGTACTTAAATTCTGAAAACCAACTGTATTTTCACTGTATTTTCCATACTTGAAGAGTAACCATAAATTTATTTTGCCTGGATTACTACTGTTTATGGGAAATAGAAATAGTATACATGTTTCTGTGTATGCGTACATGAAGGTAGAAAAGGGAAGAAAAGAAAGCATGCTGACAATGATGGTGACGAATTGCATATAGAAGGAATAAAAAATGGTAGATCCTGAAATGACTTTGGGATGTGCATAGTTAATAAATTTCCTAAATGCTTTCCAAGTAGGAGAACTGTTCTGACACCCATCAACTTTCATTTCCTATCCACATGATGCCAGATAACCCGAATTTTGTTTTCCTCTCATCACAACTTACAATCACAGAATGGTAGGAGTTGGAAGGGACCTCTGTGGATCATCTAGTCCAACCCCCCTGCTGAAGCAGGGTCACCTAGAGCAGGTTGCACAGGACCTCATCCAGGCAGGTTTCGAATATCTTCAGAGAAGGAGAATCCACAACACATCGTAATTGCTACTGACATCAGTAAACATCTTAGCACAGTCTTAAGATACGAACTGCTGGTCAGTCTAGAGAGCGCTTTTAATAACCTGCTTATGACACTCTTAACTCACACTGAACTTTGTTAATAACTATTTGATGCCACAGAACATAGCATCAATATGTGTCACTTCATCTGTTAAACAACCATTCAAAAATTATGTTCTAGGGAAACAGAAACTTCTCAAATATCAATGTTAAAAAGGCTAACAAGGATTTTAAAACTAACTTGAATGGCTCGAGGGCTACATAATATAATATGCAGACATTCAAAATGTAAATAAACAAGAATACTGTGGTTCAGAAAAGGATTATTTGTTTACTTCAAAATCTTCTGTTTCATACAATAATACAACACATACTGGAGAAAAGGGAACAAAAATATTTTGAGGTCATTTTAATTTTCTGATGAAAATAACTTCTCTGAATATACAAGTCAGTTAATAGGATACTGTGACTGAATTCTGGTTTTGTGCATGTTTGTTTCTGTTCTGGACTTTTGATTTAATTAAAACTAGTGGCAGATGGAATATCTTCTCTGAATTTCTCTGCCAATTTTTTGTAGTTCTGTAATAACATTTTCCTAATTTAAAAAATGTTTCCCCTTTCTGGTTTCAAAACAGCCACACAAGCAACACAGAATTCACTATAGAGAAGAAACAAAAAATCTAAGATAAACTAAAGCCTGGCGAAAGGAGAAATAAGCACACTTAAATACACAAAATAAAAATTTCTCCCAATTGCACTTACTCAGTACTTGCAGAAGTTACTTGTAGTAAAAATAATTAATAGTGCCAATTAAAAGCATGATTTTTAAGTCTCTTTAAGAAAAAAGTCAGTTACTTAAGATCTGATTTTGATTTGCCTTAAACCGAACTCCATGAAGCATTCCTGTCACCTCCATCATCTCCCTGTACACCTGAATTTTGAAAGTAACCTAAAAGGCAATAAACTAACTCAGAACTGGGTGTTTTTCACAAAAGGGGCATGCACAGGTTTGTAAAAGATGGCAGCCACCAGAGCTCTCCTTGCATGTGCAGCTCCTTTGAGAAATGTCTGAAGCAGATTTTTCTCTGGAGCTCTCAAGGCATCTGACTTCTCGATAAGAGTGCTGCAAAGTCAAGAAACATTTAATGAATGTTTGCAACACTAAATGTAATTTGTCATCTTTTTAATTGATGAAAAGCTTTTTATCTGCATGTTACTCACAGAATTCACATCTATTGCAGTCTGCCACATCACCTCTAGCTGTCTTCATTTACATTAGCTTTCTTTACTTTCCAACATATATTCCAGTCCTCATCCATTCAAAACTTTGAACAGATCGGAATTTCCACTAATATCTTGTGGTTCATAAATGGAAACAATTTGACAATAAAACATAAGTGCTAAAAAGCTTTGAGTTTGAAAAGTGCCTCAGAAATACTATTTGCCAGAAACAATCGTCTTTCCTGACTTCTGGGTTTCAAAAGGCTAGATAACTATGGCAAAATCTGTCGCTCCGGACGTGCAGTCAGAGGAGAGAATGAGGTATCTCCAGAGGACAATCAATGTGCCAAGACAGCCTACCCTGCTGCTGACAACAAATCTCTCTCAGCCATCTTGGGTGCAACCTACAGCCACTAATCGGACTTGCCCATATTGTAACTTCCAGGCACCTCAGCTGTGGCAGACAAACCACTTCGAACATGCAATCATTGGAAGAAAACTGTATGATTTGGAAAGACCGGTAGCTAAAAGATTTCTGGGTTACTTAGCAAATAACAAGGCTGTTATTCTGAAGGGCTTGATTTCACCATTGAATCATCACTGTACTCCATCTTATCCCCAACATACTTTCCCTGTGGCAAAGTCATAACCTGACCTGATGCATTAATAGAGAGATTTCCAATTAAAGATTTCAACTCTCATCCTCAAATTCCAAGATATCTTGATGCTGTTGCTGCTACTGTTGTTATTAACCTAATTAACAGAGCTCACTTCAGAACCTTATTCCCAGGTCTGTCACTTACTGCACAGCCTTGGATAAAAAGCTGTAACTACACAGTGATTCAGCTTCACCAGCCTTAACCCACAGATTAGAATAATAATACCACTCTGAAGAGCATGGGATGCATCAATGAAAAGTGTTTTTATAGGAGCAAATTGTTGTGTTGTCACTAGTGATATCGATACTATTCATTCCAGAATACAAGCAAAATAACCACGAGGTTCCTTGTTCTTGTTTATCTTTTAACAAAAATGACACTTACTAAAGGAATATTTCAAGACATATCTAGGAGGAAGAAAAAATTAGACTATGTCTAAGAAAAATTAGTATTGTAATATACAAAGTTTTTCATAGCCTGCATACAACATGAACTAGACAGTATGATGACTTCAGCTTTAGTGAAACGCATGATGAATTCCAATCTTACAAGACAAATTGCAAGAAGCCACATAAACTCCATTTCCTTTGATCCTCTCTTCCTTTAATAACCTTTAACAGTTTTCAGTTGCTTTTTTATGGCCTCTATCTCTATCCTTTTTGAATCTTCTTTAAGTATCAGTTAAGTTAATTTTTGAACCACAGATAGCAAAATGCTATTGCTATTCTGTAGGTGACTTCAACTATGATTGCAGTGTTATTTAGACCAATCTGTGATTTTCTTGAACAATACTGAAGAGGGTCAGCTACCTTTCTCCATCCCCCTGGCTCCATGCTAGGCTTCTTCGTCTTTTGAGTGTGGCACGAGGAAGTTGCCAAAGTTTTCTGGCATTTTTCCTGGAATTGCTCACAGCAACTTGCCTACCACTTGAAAAAGATGCCCCAGCTGGACTTGGGCTCCACTGCTTTGGGCAGGCAGGTGGGTGCTAACTTTATTTTCCCCGCTACGAATTTTAGGCTATATAGTCAAATTATTCCATGTTTCTTTCAAGATTAAAGACTTAAATTTTTTCCTCATTCTTCATTTGGGAAGAAAGTGTGGCTATAGTGCACATTACCACCCCTGTATAACTCAGAGCCTGTCTGAAAGATTGCCCTAATTTCACAATCCTAACATGTTATCTCTTTAAGCACCTGGGAGCAAGATTCTCTACACAGAGGTGAGCAGGAAATGGTAGTTCTTTTGCTGGGCCGAAGCAGTTCCCACAGAAATCCTATTGCTCCCTCAAAGGCATCGTGGGAATGTCTTTGTCTCTGTGTCCCTACAGAGCAGCCCTCAGCTGTTCCCGTCTCTTGAAATCAGTAATGCTTCAATTACTTTTGGTGGGGTGACAAAAATAAACATTACACAATGACTGGGACACAGCTTTAACACCAACTAAAGGCCTCATCAACCATGATGATTTCATGAGTTTTCAGCAAAACAGCATTTCTTCCCAGAAAGAAGATGGTTTGTTTACGTTTGCTGGTTTGTTTAAGTTTGAAAATATCAACCAGGCTGACAAATTCAAACTTCTAATTTGATTAACTATCTTAAGTAGTCTATCATCCTGACATTAAAAAGAAAGATTCTCAGTGATTTGGACCAATGTCACAGCATCCCTGTCTCTGCAGCAAAACTGTGCAGAGTACAGCTTGAAAGAATTATCAAAAAATCAATACCTTAGCACAGGACATTATTTTCCTGGAGATCAAAGATATTTTAAAATGCTTCCCATTTTGTCATAGTAGATGAACTGCACGTGGTGCTTGCCTTCTCTGCTAATCTGTACCTTTTAAAATATTTATCCAATCAATATTCATCAAGACATATCTCTTTTAAGTTGCTCACCACTGCTGAAACACAAATCACTGAAATAACTCTAAGAAAAACTATGTACATCCACAGGAGTAGAAATTACATAGATAAAAATAAACAAGTCAGGAAGTCACTGAATTTGGAAGCATTTGTTGGTGTAAGGTACTTTTAACTTTACACAGACGTTAAATACAACCCATTTTCTGTTTACCTGTCTACTATATATCTCTTTGAGATGACTGTAACTGTATTTTATTGATCATTACCACGCGTAATCACTGGCGCAATTCCATAGCTGTGAGCTGCTCTGAAGGCTATAGAGGATGTTTCTCACGTAGACTAATCTGACTACGACAGGGTCTTCCCACTGAACTGAAAACCTTACATCGTGATTAATGATCATTCTCACTGCTGAAGAACATAAGCCATGAGCTGATAGTTAGCTTCTAAATTAAACCACCCAACCCTGCAAAGCATTTCTGCCATTACTCATGTGAGAAGGCTTAGTCAAATGGGTAAGGATTTGCAGGATTGGTCTTCTGGCTCTGACCTGGGATAAGTCACTCTGAGGGAGGACAGTGGGACCCTGACATCCTCAGAGGGAAGACATGGTAGCCCACCCCAGTTTAGTGGCATCTAAGTAATTCAAAGGAGACAGCGAGGTATGCCCCAAGCCTCTCTGTCTTGCACATCTACTTCCAATTTGCAACTCAACCTGCCCTGTGTCCACATCAGGTACCTCACTGTATAAAGAAGAGCGCTAGAAATCTAATGTATGCAGCAGCAGAGAAGGAAATCTAAAAGGAATCTATCAATTCAAGTTTCATATTTCAAATAGTGAAAAACATTAGACAGGGCTTATAGGGAGTGCGGATTCCAGATTTCAACCAAAAAGAAAATGCAAATCAATAGTGACATACAGCAAAGTGTACTAATTTAATTGATATGGAACTCACAAAATACAGTTCTTCTTCAAGGCTTCTTACATGCCTGATTGCCCCATCTTTAATGTTTAGGTTCAATTATTTAATAAAAAAAGGATGTTCTTCATTAAAAGGGGGGCACAGTTGACTCCAGTCTGCCATTCATCATGATTTTTAACTTACTGCTCTATTATGGTTAGCACATGATTTCTTTTGCAGAATTATTGTAGAGAAAAGTCTTAACAGTGTTAGCAGTGGGCTGATGTTCAGGCAAATGACCTTTCTAACTCAGTAAAAATTAAGGTTAGTTTTGACAGATTCCTATTCAAATCATTAACCAAATCCCTTAGACAATTAATTGCTGCAATATTACTTTGAAATATTTTATTTATAGTTCTTTGTCATCTACCTGTTATCTTTGCAGTTGCCATATTTTCCTTGTCTTATATTTCTAGAATTACGCATACTATTTCCTTCCAACTGCTGTGTTTATTTCATTCTCAGTTTTTTTCTATATCATAGCTCAGTCAATTAAATGTTGTATTCAGCTTTGCAAAACTGTTACCCATTCCCATGTTTTCAGTCCCCCCATGAAAAAAAATTGCATGCGTTTCAACTCTCAGCTCTGACTTTATTCATCGTAGTAGTGAAATCTGTTTCAAAAACCAGATGTTTGTTTTAGCATTCCATAATGCCAATTGTTTATTCTTTCCATTCACTGTCAAATGTATCATATGTTACAATCTCCTTCAGAGCTGAAATTTGCTCTGAAATTAAGTTATCTGGTACCTGGAATATCTCTCCAATGTAAACTAATCCTCTGTAGTAGTTGAGAGCTTATATTTATACCTTGCACCAAAACCAGCTCTAAACAAGCATAGTCACGTACCAGAAGAAGTGTCACGGAGCTACCAGTCATGTATTATGCTTTAGATGCCTGCATTAACTCTAGATATGTGTCCATATTCCTCTCCAGTCACTTCTGTAGAGTCTGTTTCACCCTCTCCATGAGTGTGATCAGCAGAAGAAAGGGACAACTAACAAAACGAAGGCTGGATGGAGGAATCTCTGTAGTACTGTGATAACTACCCATCATCTTGGATTTGTTGGTGTCAGCCTTCAGACTATTCAGACAGATGCCAAGAAATTAAGCTGCTGTGAAACAGTATCCTGTAGGACATTTTGCGTAACCCACCTCACTCATCATTGCACTAGAGCATGTATAGACTACAAGGCCTCATCTCGGTAGGTTGTGCTGAAGCGATCAAAGCCTAATGCATAACTAAAACCACATTCACTGGCTTAGAGTCCAAATCACGTGAGAAAGGGCATTGCCCTCCTCCCCAGTCAAAAGCAGGTTGCACTCAAAAGTTAGCAGCATTAAAAGAGGTAACTCACCCACTGCGAGAGCACGGAGAGACTTGGTTTGTCACTGGGGTCTCTCAACACTGGCACTAGAAGGACCACTCTATAGCAAGATGGCTGAAGACACATAAGACCTATCTACTCTCTATTTCTCAGATTTTTCTAATAGGAAGAGGTGGGGGTCTTTTTCCGCTTTTAATGAAAACAGTGGGGTGTTATTAAATAATGACCACCGGGAGCAAAAGAGTAAAATAAGATAGAAACAATGGCTGAAACTGTTTAGTAAACCAAACAGCTCAGAAGCCACCATGACGTATAATTCACAGTTGGAACCTGACCCCACCATCTTGAAGCAGCAAACACACCCAGAAGCATGCTGTCATTTCACAGGCACCCTGACAGAAGGGAACGTGCAAAAGAAGCACCCTGGTGAATCGCCTATAGGCAGCAACATCCTGATGTCTTTGTGAGCTCTTCACCTTTCTTTATTTCGTGCACATGGATAGTTTGCAATATATGTGCTTTCCACAGTCGATATTCAAAGCAATGCCATTTCTCCTGCATTAATTATATGCTCTGTATACATCTATGAAAAATCACTATATGTTAACTTTTCATCGGCTAAGGTGTTTCAAAGAGGTACCTCAAGAGGTTAAGACAGAGTGTAGCACAACCTCAGAAGTTGTATATTAAATTATCATTTGTTTCCACAGAAAAACATTTCAGGAACAAGTACCTTTTGAGAGAACATAATGTACATAAAGGAAAAGAAGACTATTTGATGGTTAAAGAACTACAGTAGATTCCTGGTTTTGCAGTTTCATTAATAACAGGCTCTGGATTTTCTGATGAAATACAAGGAATGGCAGTCACACTCTGTGGAAGTCATCTGTGTAATTATTTCTGGCATCTATTACATTTTCCATTATAACTTTCATATTCTCTCAAACCATTTTTCTATGCTGAGGGCATCTTTCCTCTTCTAACTGGCTGCAATTTCACAGCAGGATGCATTTAGCAGATAAGAGACTAATTTTATATGCTCTAAATTGTCGTATTTATTGGGAGCACCATGAAGTGACCACTAGGATACCTGGAACCTCATTCTCAATTACATTGTGTCCTACATTGATTTAAAAATTGATTCCACTAAAGCTGGCAGATAAATGACAACTCCAATTAACTGATATGTTTCAAATTATATGAGATATGTGAAGAAAATAGGTCCAAATTTGAGTCAGACATTGGAGGACACTAATCATTTCATTATGAATAGAAATTATTCTAATAAAATATATCACAGGTTTTGGGATCAAAGCCACAGAGTAAATTATACTGCAAATTAGTTCCCCAGTTCACTGTCATTCACGGGAAGCAGAAGATTTTTTAATAAATGCTGAAGACATTAGAGAGCCATGAGGCATTTACATCACTGTTTGAACGCATACTGTTTGACCATTTAATACTTTTACAGAACAATATTTTTGTTGATTCAGGGTCCTAGGTCCTTTGCCTCTTGCAGAAAACAGAGTTCTGTTTTTTCAGCAAAGATTCCCTACTGATCTTCCTGTGCACTCATACTTGTACGTCATCTCTCCATGACCACCAAGGATGCCTCGGTGAAATCAAGGTAATTCAGTGGGAGAACCTTCCATTATCACTAAAGGCCTAAACATTTCCCATAAAGAAAAGAGTTCGTCTTGCAACTATTCTGAAGTCTTATCGTACTTTAATTGCCACTGAAGACGAAGAGCTGATCCCTGAGGGAGAACCAATGGAAAACTGTCCCTGTAAAATCAAAGTCCATGACATAAAAAATTGCTTTTCACTTCCCTATACCACTGACCATGTCCAAAGCTGGTGCATCTCTCCTTCCTTGTACAGCCTGTGCAGAGACAGAGGAAGTGTAACCTGCAGTTTATCAGGACAGCCAGTCTGATGAAAGTTAATGTACATGTTTTGGTTACCAACCATGGTTCTAGCTTCTCACTCTAGACAGCAACACATTTTGTGAGAGAGACCCTACAAAACAAAGAAAAAAGAATTCAATCATTCTTTTTTATCTTATTTTTAAAGTGAATGGGCATTAATGTTTTTTAGTGGTTTTATGGATACACTATGTGAGCTTGCACGTGTAATTATGGAAGCTGTGATTTTAGTAGCTTCTCAAAAGTAAAAACCAACCAATAATGGAAGAAGTCCATTGGTACTTCAGGCATAAAATGTTGTATTATTGTGTTAATATTGCTATTATGTGTAATTTACCAATACTTCTATTGCAATGCTTTGTGTAATTGTAGGAAGCAACAGAAGAATAAAATCAAGCACAATAATGACTGAGAGGAATGTAAATTAAGGTGGAAGTGGAAATCTGGAATCATTACAAGCACTTCTGGAACTGCCTGAAGACAAAAAAGGACACTGCACTGCTTGCCATGGAAGAGCAGAGCAAATGCTCAGGTCCTTGAAGGAATACATTCGAGGGACATCTGTGTCCTTTACCACCTAGGTCAATGCAGACAAGCAGCAATGACTATATTAATATTCTTAGACAGAATCAGTCCTCTGCCTAAATTTTCCCAAGAGAAAACCACTACCAACCTTACAATTTCAAATGACTTTATTATATTAAGATTTGAGCATGAGAGATTATTGATTTAATTTTATTGTGACCTTGACTTAAGTACTGTGGTTTTCTGTCTCTAATTAGCTGAGTAAAATTGCAGGATAGAGTGTAATAAGGACTTGCTTAGATGTGCATTTTCTTGCTTATCTTTGCAACAAATTCATATACAGCAGATAGTTTAACCTATCAAGTTGTATCAGACAACACCAAGGACATAACTAGCCACAGGTAAGAAATTAGCAAGCCACATTGCTGTTTCCAAATCAAGACACCAGTCCCTTACATCCCCTGGGTAACTCAAGAAATGGGTTTTGCTTATGGCATAACAACAAACTGGCAGAAGAGATTATACTTTTGAAATGAATTTAATTTTGCCATTTTCTGGGCTTTTTTCTGGGATGGTGGGTGTATAACTATTATTCTTAGCATTCTCTCAGTGCAGTTTTTTGTTGAACACCAAGAAGCTTTAATTATTTGTGTAGTGCTGTGGCTTTCACTGTGCTCATCTCTATCTACAGAAGGAATGTTGCACTGTTACGATAAGACAGTTCCAGGCAGCGGTGATCATATGAAGCAGAACTAGAGAACATGCCAGACAGGTTTGCCAAGAAAAAATCATGCAAATGGCTCCTTTAGAAATTTAGTGCCACAGATAACTCCCCTCCCTCCACCCTCCTACATCTGGCCCTCACCATGCCTTCTTCTTGCCCTCAGTAAAGGCCACTGGCAGACATTGGTGGCTTTTTATGCAAGCCCTCACTGAGGCAGTACTGAGCTCTCACTGTTGACTCTGCGGAGCTATGGTTTAGTGCCGTGGGTTAGCACTTAGTTAATGGGGAGGCAAGTCATAACATACTGATGCAGCAATCTGTCATCACAGGAGGTTTAGAGTAAAGCTGATTGGAAATTGTAGTAGAAAATGCCAAATCATTAAGCCAGTAGACCTCAGTCAAAACAACTCAGGCACAGCAAACCAGAAAAAAAAAGCCCAAATCTTTACGTTTTCTAAGACAAGAAGCACTTTTCCGTCTCTCATTTTATGTGTATGACTTGTCTGAAACTAGGTGTCATTAATTATTCCCAAGGAAAGAGCATTTTCCAAATAAGAACGTGGAGGTATCAGTTCTTCGATTATTGAACTTTTATCACACTGCAAAGCAAGAACGAAGTAAGAGGCAACACAACAAATGAGATATGGTGCACCTGAAGAAAAGGCCATTTCCAAAGCATCAGTAAAAATGTTACACTGTATCTGCCAGAGAACACTTAGAAAAAATATAGAACTCATAAGAGAATTTTGTGGTGCTTTAGGAATTTAGAGCAGATTAAGCAGCAGAGTTTCCTTGGTTTATAGGTATACATCCCATTAAATAGAAGCACAACTACACACTAAAATTGAAATCCATAAATCCATACAATAAAATTTAATAGTCAGCAATACCAAATGTTGCCATTGTTCTCCAAGAAGTACCAAAAGACATAAAAGGCACAGCAGATTTTTTTTTTTTTTTGTAAGCTATTTTGTAAGAGGTCTTTATGTTGGTTCTAGAGACACTTCAAAATTATGGCATATCAGTGTGAATAATACTTCTAATACAACTCATCGCAGTGAGAGTTTACTCACATGCACTTAAACCATTTAATTCTATGGGTCAGCAAGATGAATTCAGTTTTACACATACTTGGAGTAATCCCATCTTTGCCGGAAATAGTTTGTTAGTCAGAGGCCAAGCAGTATATTTTTTAATATATCCAGTTTTCACTTGTCTTCGGGAAGCAACTGGTTGGCCTCTGCATGCCTTTTACACAACAACAATGATTGCTTCATTATATCATTAAATATCTCAGGGAAAACTGAGCCTTGAATTTCTCTTAAATCTACTAAATGGCAGAAGGAATTGAGCTGTGAGGCTGTAGGCGTATGTACTCCTCTGCTGACCACAAACAAATACTGAGGAAAGGTGGAACATCTGCTCCCCATAACCCCACACCCTGCAAGCTAGAAAATATGTCCAACTACTTTACAACAAAGAGACAAAAAGGCTCAAAAGGACCAAAAACGCACTTGGAAAACAGGCAGCTTATTCATCCAAACACAAGGATTTAGGGAAAACAGGCACACAAGGTTCTTCATGCCAAAGATAAGGGGAAAAACGCACACCTGATAGATTTCTGATGAAATTAATAGGGAAGGTCCAGTTGTCAGGAATGTAAGTATGAAGGACAAAGACCAAAGACTTCTATCTTAGAAGACAACAGAATGTGCAAGTTCTGAGGGAAATAAGACTTATGAGAAGAGGACATAGGGGCTTGTAGAAGTACAAAGGAATGAAACTATTTCTGATTTCACGATATCTACTTTCATGCAAGTGTTGTAAACATGAAAAAGACCACAGTAAAGATTATCTCAGAATCTTAAAGAACATGTGGCTCTAGCTGGGAAATTCACAGAGTCCTCCAACCACAGAGATGATGCAAAAAAAAAAATTATTCCAGTGGCATTTTTACTTATCTCTGAATAAAGTACGAGTGAAATTATGTGGTAAATTTTATTCATATTTTCAAATAATTTTAATAGAAATAATAGATATTTTCATCACACATTTACCTTTTGCTGACATTTTTACCAGCTCCATCTATAAACTTCACAAAATTTTGGGGTACCTAAGACCTTGACTTTTCTGCTTCCTGTACAGCAGGCTACCAGCAAAATTGGAAATAACGCATACTGTTAAAAACTCTGTATACAGCAAATAAATACAATGAGAATATAAAACTATATATAAATATAAAATTTTCAAGACCTGTCACAGAGACGAAAATACACATTGCAGCTTATTCACACAGTATTAGCAAGACAATATCAGGAACAGAATGATGCTGTAGTGTTCCATTCTGCACAGATCTTACCACTTACTCTCGAATTTCTACTGTTTTATTTTCCTTTTTATTTTGGTAAGATTTTCTAAGCAAAGGTCTCAGACAGGCCCGCACTTCTATCCATTGAGAGGGCTCAAAGAACATCAGTGCATGTGGTGAAAGCTCCACATCCATCCGTGTCAATGGAGATATTGAGCCATTTGACACTTCATGGTAGCTGGAACTGGGAGCCCAAAAATATTGTTGCAATGTGTAAAACCAATGGAGGGAGAAATCACATTCTGTACTTACATAGCTCCATACGTCACTGCAAAGGGCTCCACAAAGGGGGTTGTCTACAACCACTTTACATCCAAGGCAAGACTTGTGTTCTGAATCTAAAAATTAATTACACAATCAAAATTAATGAGACTCATGACCTCAATAAACCTGTAGCACATTGTTCAACTATGTCCAACCATAACTGTTTGAAGTGGTGGGTTTTTGTTGGGTTCTGTTATTGTTGTTGGTTTTTTTACATGTACACAAGAAACACTCCAAACCCATCAGATATTCACGCAGCTCAGCATGCTATGCTGCTGTGGAAGATTTCCTGGCTCAGGGAAGGAAATCTCATAAGCATTCACTGAGCTGATATGACAGACTGTCTTATTAAAGATACAGCCACCTCACACAGGACAATGAAATTGTGCATCTTCATGTTGACAGTGACAGAAAATAATAACAACCACTGACTTTTTTTTTTTTTTTTGTGGGATGAGGAGGGAAAAAGAGCTAGGTGCAAACATAGGCAATTATGAAATCACTGCCAAGTTTTTACTGACTCTGACAACCATGCCAGGAAGCTAAAAGGCACATTTCCAACAAACAATGTATTTTTTACAATGGTACATAGTAAAGAGAAGGAAGCAATATTATTTTAGTGTCCCATCAGACTTTTTAAACCAAATTACTTCTTAACTCACAGAAAAGTCTTTCATCCACCCTATTCAGTAGTAACAGAGTTTGAGAATATCATGCCCAGTTTTCCTTTAAAATAAATTTTAGCAGGCAAAAGGGTAAAACACTAGAATGAATTGTCTTCAGAAGTGGAAGAATGCCCATCACCAAACATTTTTAAAAACAGGTTGAACAAATATCTGTCAGGAATAGCTATGTGTGTTTGATCCTATCTTTGGGGAAAGGAGGAAGCAAGCGCTAGAGATACATAACAGGCATTAAAATATAATTACTCAGCACCCAGGTGCACAGTTTCTCCTACAACAGAGAACAGAAAAGAAACTCAGGTTGTGTTTCACTGCCCATTACTGTCAGATTATGTTTTTTATTAATGACAATGTAAAAATATGCATCATCTCTGGTAACGACAGAGTATGCTTGCTTCCTTCCCTGTGACTTAGTGGAGGCATTTCCAAAAGTGATCTCAGATCCCAAGACCTACCAACTATGAGAATGATCTGGGTTCATCAGTTACTGAAGCACTTGTAAAAACACCTTTTTCTGTGCTAACTATTTCTGTGCCTCTGAAAGGGTTGCCCATCAGTTTAAGAAAGCTGAAGATAAAATAAACAATGAAGATAAACAACCTATCAAATCATGTCCAAAGGTGTTCTTGTACAGCGAGAACAACACACCACAGGAGTATATCAAGACAAAAATCATGCTGTTCTGACTCCTTTAAAAAAAAAAATAAATCTTTTTTTGATTGTACAAACGTTGAATTTATTTAATTCTAGCATGGGGAAAAAAAATTTTGGTAGTTCCTTGATCTACCAGTCTAATAAATGCCAGGCTACAGCAACTGGAGGTCAAAAACAGGAATTGTATTGAATCTTATAAATCATAGAAATAAAATACAGACTTATTTTAGTAACAGTAATCCATTTTAGGAGCTACTTCCCCAGGGACATGCTGGATTTTCCATCACAAAGTCTTTGAATCAAGACTGGATGTCACTAAACTGAAAACTGCCATTTAGCTGGAATTAGCAGCATGGTTCAAGAAAAAATGGGTTGCCACACTGATATACAACAGGTCAGACTAGCCACTCATAGTGGTCTGTCTGGTCTTTACACTCATGAACTGGCAGCCACCTAGAAAGCTCTACAAATCTGACAAAGACTTTATTTTCCAGTGCCTTAGTACCAGAACAAAGGAAGCAGAGGGTGATGAACAACATTGGTAAATGAGATATTCAGACAATACCTAAAAGGGAAAATCTTTGCCATGAAAAGAGTTATGGTAGTGCAGAGTTCCTTCCTTCTAACTGCCTACTTCTAAGTGTTATGTTCTGAAATGGCATTATCATTCTTTAAAAACTGTAAGTGAGGTTTTTTTGCTATCCAGAGCACCTCTAATATTTTAGCTGAAATTAACACAGGCGTTAATATGGAAGGACAAGGACTACCTGTGCTGGCTTCAAGGAATACAAATGGCAAAGTATCCTTCACAAAGAAAGATAATGATACTCATAAATGAAAACTTTGGAAATTAATTGGTTGAAAACTAAAAGCCTGCCTTGACAATGTAGTATAAAAAGTGATACTTCCTTTCTAGCTAGCAATTTTGATTATTCATCTTTGAAATACAGTCAGACCAATGTGTCTAAAATATAAGACACTACTACAAAAAGCAAAGTGAGGTATTTTGTAAATTAGGATGTCACCGCAAAAATAAATAATTCCATATATTTCTTCACAGTTTACCATTTTTTATCAAGTAAAACCCTTTGCTGCTTTTTTTTTATTTTAATGCAGGATCAAAGACTATGTATGTACCTGGTTCTAGCAGAGGCTGCAGTGGTCTGTGATGACCAATAACTATTAGGGCCCAAATTAAAGTTACACCATTGATAAGAATTGTACTATTATTGCTAAATAAGAAGGTTGAGTAAACCTGTGGCTTATGCTGAGTGATACAAATACCAGTCTTAGCTTCAAGTGTGGGTATTGTGAGCCATATCTGTTTTACACGAATGATATGTGAATTATATATTAAGTGAAACAAAATTATAATGCACATTGCTGCTTTTGAACACTGACAGTGAGAGCAGAGTCAACAGAAACAGGTACAGCTTTTCTTTTTATTGCATTATTTTCCTTTCTCATAAACTATTCTTGGGCATGAGAAAGCACACTTTTGTGTTCTGCATGGAAAAAAACATGGTGGGTTTTTTACCTAATAACTGGGGGAGGGCTTTGCCAGAATTGTAAGTAATGACTTCAGGCTTTCTATTCTATTCTTTACCTTTTTAATAAAACTAAACTTCATGATGCTATAACTACCTCTTTTAGACAGATCATCTGAGATGGTACCTGCCGAATCTGGATCAATCAGGCTTTTAACCTTGCCTTATAAATACAAAAATTGTTCAGAAAGCATTTACTCTCTGAATGTCTGTGACTTTAAAAAGTCATTCACACAGAAAACTGGCAATCTGACAGCTTAGGAAGACTGCTGTCAGTTCCCTAAAGCACATAAATTTGTGCCTTGGTTACTTCTATTAGATAGCAAAAGCTCCTCCATGTGAAAATACTGAAAGAAGAAAAATGTTGACATAGATCCGGACATTCAGAGTTGATATGAATATCACCTGCTGCTAAGTAAAGCACATCTGACTTGGATGGGAGGGTCAGCACCAGCTGAAACTGGAGTTATAAGGAATGCAGTTGTAGCACATAATCTACAAACCAGAACCAGGCCACTGAAAGCAAAGAGTGGGAAAGACCTCTGAAATTAGTAAAGTGTTCATCAGAAATAAATGTCGTCACAAAATGAAGAACAATATGAGAATAAAGGAGTTCTTGATTTCTGAAAATTAATTTCACTCTATTCAGTTCTGATTCAAAGTCTGTTTAAGTCAAGCACTTTCTTACTGTTGATTTAAATAGGCTTTGCCTCAATGCTCTCTTTGAAGAATGTCACTATGTAAGCCTTAATTCTATGAAGATTATATCAGGGCATAATGATAAAATCATATCACTAGGAATATTAACTGATTTAAAAGAGAAAATGTAATCAATTCTCGATAGCCAGTCCTCCCAAATTCAATTATTTTGGCATTTATCAGACCCTACTCCAGCAGAAACAGGAGAAATTGCTTAGGAAGTAAGCACAGAAAAGAGGTAACTTGCTTGCCTTCTCTTCCCAGAGTAAAACCTCTGTCACCTGTAAAAGTCCTTTGACAGGGGAACCTTTGTCCTGAGACACAGAAACACGAAGAAAGATAATAAGGAAGAACACCAGGAAAACCAACAGCAGACAGATAAAAGGCAAGTAAAAAAAAAAAAAATTTCTGAAGCAACAGAACAGTCAGCTCGACTAGAAAACAAGGATAATGAAAATGAGAAGATAGTGTGGAGAGCCAGGTTTAAAACAATGCCTGTTGTTTACATTACAACTCAGATATGAAATTTGAAACAAGTGTGCTATTAAAGCAAAACATTAATCCAGCAAAGGCAGAATAATTGAGTCTTATAGACTGCTGGAAAAAGGTTTGTAGCATTTGTACATTTACTAGCCTCCACCATTAATAACTTTACTATTGAGAACATTTTTACAATTTGAACAAAATAGCAGTGCTTGTGACATATGAATATTATATTGTAAAGGCTTTTTTATTTAACATCCAAGTTCTGAAGCACTGCTTATTGTTTTACATAATTCTTCAAAGATGGGCTTTTGGGATAAGTCATCTTAAACTCATGGTCAGCAAACAGAAGGTCATCACCTCTGTGTCTCGTCTTAACCACTAGCCAGTGAGAAGTTCCAGTACTAAACTACTTTTCTGTCTGTATCAAGAACACTCATCCATTCGACAGTTTGAGTGGCAACAACAGACTCAACAGAGGCAGATATTTTTTCCTGACACACACTGGATCACCAGACAGGAGAAGATTCCCTCTTCAGTGAGGTGTTGGTAGATGAGTCAAGTACAGAAGAGTACACCTCATCTACCACAGGAACATTTCGGTCTACAAACAATGAGGAAATCCATAATTTCACAAGAGGACTGTCAAAACAATCCTCTAAATAAGCAGGAGAATGAGCTCCGTAGAGAAAAGAGCTCCGGAAAGAGAGAAAATGAGCAAGAAATAAGCAACAATTGAGCTTGTAAGAAAAGCTGAGAGAGGAACCAAAGATGAAAGTTAATGCACCACACGAAGAGCCATCAGGCCATGACCTTATTTGTGCAAATACCCCCAAAGCCAGATGTACTCATTATTGGCATATATCTAAAAGACATCCCTAGCCAACCAGTTGGTTGATGGAAACCTGTGACACAAATCCAGCAAAACCTGCAGATCTCTACCTCCATCCCTCAAGGCTCAAGGTCTTTACCACCTTTGTGTCATCCTTAGCCAGGTCTTAAAGTCCTCTAGCCTCCTTCTGTCTTTTACTAGAAGAACCCAACCCAGGTGCAACAGTCCTCTTCTGTGAAGACAAGGAGGTCCAAGGCAGAGGCACATCTCAAAACATCATAGGACTGCAACCCATGTAGGAGGTAATCTCTCAAGCTGGGGTAGTCCCTGAAGGACTGGGGTACATTCAGAGGTATCCAGCTATATGAGTTCAAAGAATAACAGAGAGCATTGCGCCTAAATCCATATTTGAAAGTTGGTTTTGCAAGAGTTAAGAGACTGAATTTATATTGGGAGCCTGCAATAACCAATAATATTCTCTAGCACACAGTCCAGAGAGAAATTGAACCTTAGGATGAACTCCTGAGCCTTTGTGTAATCATAAGCAAATAATTTATGACTACATTTGACGTAATATCTAAAGCAAAAATCAGATCATAGAGATTCTTAGTTTTCTTTATCTGAAAGTCAAATATTATAAGTTCTTATACAATATTATTATTTTATTATTCTATGCTATATAATCTTCTTACTTTATAATATTACATAATGCAATTTAATTTACTTGTATTCTATTGAGGTTTTTTAGAATACATTTCAGAAGCTCTGCAGAAGTAAGATTGAGACTACAGGCTGGAAAAAGATATGATAGTTCAAGATGGAAAAGGTACCAGCAAAATGATAGCAATTTGTATTGTCCTTACAAGCTTCAGGATGAATACGGAGCCCTTAACAGACTGGTCAGCAATTTAAGGAAAGTACTACCAAGACAATTTAAGTAAACTAGTATCAAGGGCCATATTAAAAACAGGAATAGCAAATTTACTTACAGCTTTTAGAAACAAAAAACCCTACAAGCCTAGTGATGATCAGGAACTGAACGGGGAAAATTCAACTCAGGTGGGAAATGCCCAACTGGAGACCAAAGCTCACAGGGGTGCAAGGATCCATGACGCAGAGTCACATCCTGCGGGGCTGCCTAAAATCACAATGTTATCAGAGACAGGTTACAAGGCAAATCAGAACAGTATCAAGAGGTATCCCCAGTGAACTACAGCAGGTTCTCACTTCATGGCATTGTTTATTAGAAACACAGCTTTATCAATACCTGTTCTTCCCAGAGGCAACCCAGACCTTTGCTAGGTAAAGGTCAATACATAGACCCGGCTCCGTCCTTCTTGTTAAAGTGGAGCTTAAGGTGTTGCAATATATGAAAAAATACTGCATCATATTAAAGCTGAAAAAAGAGAAAGGAAACTAAGGAATATCAACACAAACATCTCCTGCTGCTGAGTTTCACTTCAGGTGAATTCACAAGCTGAGAAACAGAAATATTTACGCAATTTTGGTTTAGAGTAGCACATCTTGTGTTGATTGTGAAAAAATACCACACAAAAAATTTATTAGTAAACAGCAGGAGATACAGAAATCATAAATGACAACCCGTCCTTGGAGAAGACAAAAGGAAATTAACTCTAAGGTTTTATCCAAGGACTATGCTGAGTATAGTACCTAATAAACTTTGAGGAAGCATAATACACAATGGAACTGTTTTAGGTTCCTTTTCATAATGAAAAACAGTACCAAAAGGGACAGATAACTTGGGAGAGGGAAAGTCTAAGTCTGACATTTATTTTCCTATAAATTACTCCTTGCACTTTTACTAAAGGAAAGCTAACCATTGGCATTTAAGTACCACTAACATTAACAAACATTCAAAAGATGACAGTGAAAGACTTCCATCCCTAAAAATGAAAGATCGGAAAGCAAGCTTTTATTGCGAGCTTGAGGAAGAATCCAACAAACACAGCAGAGAGACGTACCAAAACAATTCTCTAAAATGATCTCCAGTAACAGAAGACAAATGCTGGTATCACACACAGTACATTGTCAAGGAAATGTCAGAAGCAGAGCAACAAGGGATCCATTTCTTTGTTGTTGCTTTTAAGCTGTTCATAGCCTCTGCCAAATTAGAGTCAGTCAAGGAAAAATTATCATTCTGCTGGTGGAGTTGTGCCAGGTATGAAATACCTGCACAGCAAGAACAAATTCAAGAATTAAAATGCACCACCTTTCTGCCGCTAACCTTCCCCAAGTCCATCACAAACATCTCTGTTCTTGAAATGTGTTAGCAACTGTTTACCTGTGGGAGGAGCAGAAGAAAGCAGGGAGTGAAGAGAACACATCTCGGGGAAGTGCGCAATACAGACTGAAGGTAAGAACAGAGGGAACAGCACTTTTTCCTTTGCTTTCTGTTAACAAAGTACTAAAAAGAAATCAGCTTTAAAACTGAGAGTATCACTGAAGCACTTCTGTTAGTGATCTCAGCAGCCTAACTGACTAAATATGTTAAGACTTGACAGAAACGACAGTCTCTCAAGAGAAGAAATAAAAGCAGAGCACTGCAGAAATGAGTGCTGAGAGCCCCTACTGAACCAAAGCCTCAGCATGATGTTAAAGAGGTATGGTGTTGCAGAAGGTACCATCTGTTGTGTGTAGATCTGAGAAGTTGAAGGGCTAGTTAGAAGCAAAACACTGCTCTAGCAAGAAACTTTATCTAACACCTTCTTGAGCTGAGCAGAACAGATTAGACCCATACCTCCACATCATATTCAGCCACATGTGTTTCGTGTGCTCAAAGAAAGAACATGCGTGCTTATGTGGAACCAGCCTTTAGACCACTGTTAACTTCAAAAATAGCTGCTATTGATACATTATCTAACAGCTACTGGGAGCTGATTAATCACTCCATGGGCAACACAAAGAAATTTTCTTTTTTTTTCACAAGCCATAAAACAAATGTACAGAAGGTTTGTGCTGAATCAGGACTCCATGCCATTCTTTCCTCTCCTGCTCACAAGTTTTGGTTGACTTATAAGAAAGTTGTGGATGGTGTCTGAGATCCATCCCAAGGATAGCCACTCTTCATGGAGGAGGCGAAGTTTTCCAATCCAGACTCATAAAATGAAGAAAAACAACCAAGCTTGGATATGCTGTAGTCAATTACTGGGACAAAAACCCTGTGCCTCCATGCCACTGAACACTGATCAACGTGAGTTACAGTAAGAAGGATCTGTTCCTGTATAAAGGAGCTTCATAATGCTACACCAAAGGAGGACAGAGGAAGAATTTGTGATTCCCTGAATTATCCCTCCTCCTCTTTCACTAACATCAAATACACACATGTAAAGAGAATCTCTCTGTAGGGTTCAACTATTAACTACTTGAATGTCATCATTATATACAGCCACTTAACCCAAGCTTTTTGATTTTGAAAAATTTCAAAACGTCTAGTTCCCAAGGTGTGGGAAAAGGTACCACACACAGCTTTGAAGACATAAGAGAAAAAAATATTTTCTCTTGAAGTTTTCTTCAACTTAACCTTCTGTTTCTAACCTCCAGTCAAGATTTCTCCCTTTGTATAATAATTTTGTGCATTTAAAATTCAGCTACTTGCCAAGCAAACAGCATCTGTTTAAACAAAAGCAAGAGATTAGTGGCGTCTACTGTCTGTGATAGGGAAACAGCCAAGCTTTGATAAAACTACGTTTCAAGTTTGCCTTTACTGTTTTTGAAAACTGCAGCTGTTCCCTCCAACTTTCTTAAGCCTTCAGATTTTTCACATGACCTTGGAGACTTACGAAGCTGCAAAATTCTTCCAGATGCTTGCAAACTTTCTAAAGAAACGCATTTTGCAGTGTACCCTCTGACTTCCTTTTCATGGACAGGCTCATTTAATGTGTGTTACTTAAGTTGAGGGGCACTCATCTGAGACATAACTCTTTCTTCTGGAGGTAATATCATATAGCTGCATAAAAAAAATAGAATTTATAGGGGTTAACTAGTTAACTCATCCAGAAATTCTTATTATAAGGGTGAAATCAAAGAAAGAAATCCATTACCAACTCCTAAATGCAACGAAACTTCAACTCTTTAATATCCGGAGTTATTTTCCTATAATAAAAAAGTCAAATTTAAAATGCTCCCTAAAAAGAAATTAGATTCACTTGTTTTTTTAATCTCTTCTTGTAAGATTCCTTTATAATAATAACACAAATCAGACAAAAGAGTAGAGGACTGTCAATCACCTGAATCTAAAACTGACGATACTTTTCCCTCTTTTTTATGGGTTCAAGCAGTTCTTTATTCTCTTAACCTGGATGAAGAGCGATTAAGAAAAAAATCTTTCCTGGGCGAGGTAGCAAAAGTAGCTGTTCCTGCCCAGGTTAAATCAGCCCTAAGAACAAAAATCTGAGTCTAATACTCAAAAAGACCCCGAGGATATCATAATACTGTGAGATTACTTCTTCTTATCTGAAGATGCAAGAAAGTCCTGAAATTTCCTTCCCTTATTGTTACTACTCGTGTTATAAATGAAAATATCCTATTCAGTAAACTCTATTGATCTTTTAAGTGCCTAGCCTTGGAGACTGGCAGACAATAAGTTTGCATTATTCTGGTATGCACTGACACAAATTTAAAAGCACCGTCAGTCTTCCATAACAACATTTACATCATAAGATCACTAGAATTTATACAATGCTTAATTCTTTAGTCGCTTTGTCAATATGCCCTTTACCAGGGGTATTCAGAAGTAGGAAAGCATGGGTTCAGAGCAAGATCTATCTAAAGCTTAGGATGCTATACTGGTCTTGCTTATGCAAAGGTTTATCATTTCACTTAATGCTGAGCACCATCAGATCAACAGGCTACCTTTCCTTAGCTCCTAAACTCCTATTCTAACAGAGCTATTTGTCTCAAGTTGAGGATACGAAGCATCAGGGCTGTTGATCAAAGATGATTACCAACATCCAGTGATGATTAGGCAGACCAAAAGCCCACAAGATTCACTTCAGAATCATGACATTTAAAAATAACATGTTTTCAGTTCTTTTCTGCCTTCTGGGATTGGAATCCACAGGCACCACATCTTTTTGGCTTTAATCTAGAGCAAGAAGGATAAAAAGCTGATTTGATTTTTAAAAAATGAAAGTGCAAGTTCTTACAGATTCACAGGAGTCACTCTACACAGAGTGCTTGATATGATAGGGCTTGTGACCAGCCCAAGATATTGACATGGCTACTGCAGCCACTTGAATTTTGTGCTCCATGGAATGGTCCCAAAGAGCCTCACACGGCTATTAGATTTCAAACAGAAAATTTGATTAAAAATAATGATAGAAAAAGCTGATGCAGCTATGACAAGAAGAAGCATTTGGAATCTCTGGGTGTTGATGCAGCTCAGAGAATCTTGCAAGACACTGATTAATGCATAAGAGGGTATAGTCTCACTGGCACAGAAAAATGCAATCAATTAGAAGTGACTCTGTAAGGGCAGCTCAGAGATCTAATGGAAATGGAGATGACAGGAGGGAACCAATGAAGACTACAGAAGACGAGTTAAAGCTTGCAGAAAAAAAGATGAAGGCAGCAAAACAGGATGAGTAATTGCTAGCTACAGGGGCTGAGGGGTGTGAGAAAGTCTTTATCAATTATAGAAAAGAAAATAGAGCAGTGCAAAAGCTGGGATACAAGCCCTGTGCTTAGCTAGGTGGATGCCCCCTTCTCTCAAATTAATGAGGTGTTGCATTACTACAGCTGAGAACAGAGATTTGCCGCAAGACTGTAACAATTCCCTGGCAGTGAAGGTCTCATGGCTTCTGGGAACTCCCAAGGGAAAGAGTGGAAAGTTCTTCACTTCAGTTAATTAAAAAATACGTAGAGGGGAAACTCTCAAAAATATACAGTAAGGAAAAAAACTTGAATCACCAATGTACAGATATCTTATTTTTCCATCTCTAATTCTTATTCAGCGTGATTTCCATCCACAGGCTTATCAGCAGATTGTTGCTCACTGAAAATTTTTGTTGAAGGTACAGAAGATGCAGTGTCTGTAGGGAGAACAGATCAGTGATTATATTGCGCCAGATGAAACAATGCTGATTTACTCCACCTAAGCAAATGTGTGTCATCCATTGAAATACATTATCATTATCCATAACAATATCAACTCAGATTTACAACTTGTGCCTTTTCTGAAGAGTTCAGGAAAGAAATAATTTTTTTAAAAAAAAAACCTTCCCCTATTTCTTACGTAGCCCATGTAAAAGGCACTCGGAGTTGCTGTCTCTGCATTTTGGGGAATCACTATTATTCTCTCAATGTTCTTCTGGAGTGGGAATAAAAAGTGGACGAAGAGATCTGCGCAAGAGGCAAGGTTATCAACCACCAGACAACTCAACATGATAGGAAGGAGCAGCACAGCCTCTCTGCGTAGTGATTACACTAAAACTGCCATAACCAGAGACCTTTATCAACAAGGAAAACGCCTTTATACACAAGGACAGCTGAGTGTTACCTCTGGTCTTAGGTATTTGCAATTACTGCAATCCTAGGGCCTTCATCTGCTGTCCTATTAAAATTTGCCTTGATGCTTAATGAAATTGTCCATGCTCTAGTTCAAATCCAGTGATTCCTCTTCAGTTCTCACCAACTAATGAAAATAATAAGGAACTACTCTGAACTCTTCATGAATTTATAGACATTATCAAATTTCCACTGAAGTTGTGTCCTGGGTTTGGCCAGGACAGGGTTAATTTTCACTGGACTCCAGGAAGGGGCACAGCCGGGGGGTGGGGGCTGACCCCACCTGGCCAAACAGAGCCCGGTATTCCATACCATGTGACATCAGGCTGGGTTCCGGTGGGGGGGGCGGCGCGGCGGGAACGCTCGCGGCTTGGGAGCATGCGGCGCCGGTGCGGTCCGAGAGAGAGCGGGTCTGTTTCTGTCGTGTTTTCTCCTTATCTGTATCGTTGTTGTTCCTGTTTCCCTCTGTTTGCTGTTCTGTTAAACTGCCCTTATCCCGACCCACCGGTTTCTGCCTGTTTCTTTTCATTCTCCTCCACACGCCGGCGGGGGGAGGGGCGGCCGCATGGCACTTTTGTTGCCGGCGGCAGCCGAAACCAAAACAAGTTGTTTCTTTAGACTCTTTCCTCTCTGACAATTATAATTTCTAACTCATCAGTCTCATTACTAGTATTTGCCTGTTCCAATAAATCCTTTGAAAAAGATGCTTCCAAAAATCAATATTTCTGTTGAGGGTTCAGTACACAGGCCAGTTCTTTATTCCTGAGTGAAGAAGATTCACGTCTTTTTTTTTTTTAATATTATACCATAATTGAGTTATCTTAATTTGAACTTGGTGTACTAGTCACCGTCTCTGCCAGTGATTCCTCCCCTGGTGAAATCACTTGACATTCAGTTCCCTCCTGCAGATTCTAATATTTCTCTCCCAGTTTGTCGATTCATTTTTATGACAAGCTACAACCACAGCTGCATTGTATAAGAATAGAGCTCAAACTGACCAAGCAAGAATTTTCTCACCCCAGGCCAGATTTACCAAGTCCAACACCTTAAGTATAAGATAAATTCAAAAGGCCCTCTCATGGCAAGGGCTATATATCAAGTACGCGTAGCATGCTACCTAGTCTTCACTCAATCTTCCTAATCTCACAGGCCAAAATACATGTCTATGTAACCTTTAACATACCAAGAAGCTGTGCCTGGCTTAAGCGTTTGGGAGCAGTAGAAAACCACCACGTTGTTTTACAGCGAGAAGCATGACATGTAACAGGCCACTGCACCACAAGGATCTCCAAGCAGGAGCACAATATCCCACTGATACTCTCTGCCCCATGCCATTTCCTTACTGTGCCCCACAGGGACAGACACACAAGCCAAAGACAAATGAAAGTTCCGGTAAAGGGAACTCTCCATTATGAGAAAATAACCACAGCCAGGCTGGACATCGCATCTCTCACACCTTGCCCAAACATGCATGCATGTTAAAAATCAGAAGAATCCTACTTAAGGGATCCAGGCGTAAAGGAAAATCTGTAGCTCAGTCTTTTTCTCAATTTTGTAGTGGCAGCACTCACTGGTTGTCCCTTACCCTAACATTACTATGTTACTTGTTTATGAACACTGGGAGGAGCAGCTGAGTCATACCAAATAGCTGCAATTGTTCAGCCACAAGCACTCTGCACGGTAGCTGGGGATTACAAAAATTTGTTGAACAACTGCTGTAACTCGGCAGTCCCTGACATACCAGATTCCTTCTGTATATTATTATGCTCCCCAGATCACAGACCACAACTCCCAGCAAACTAATTTCAAAGACTTGTAAAAATTGATATATTTGCCATATTTTATATTGAATTTACAGTATTAAGCACATGTGTACAAGAATTATTTCTGGCTGAGTTATCTTACCATAAAATGCTCAGGAAATACACATAATCACAGACAATATCTTTAAACAGAGATCAGCTATGGCACAGATGTGGGTATATCTCTGTGTGTGAATAACATTTCAAAGCAACTGCCATACACGTGTTTCCTTTCCTATTTCTGCTATTATTAATGAAGGTATCTTAGACTATTATTTGTATGTTATTTGTTCATAATATTGAATTCCTGAATTCATATATCATATTAGCCCAACCACTGAAGATCATAGCATCCTGATATACAAAGCTGAAACTGGAGTTCGTGACTTGATGAAGAACAACTCACTGCCACTGAAAATTTAGAAAATAACTTCTCTAGGTTTTCTTATGGAAGGAAAATGTCTCATTCCCCTCGAGATGTGAAGATGTAAGGGTTCCACACCATCAGTATCACTCTTAAAATGATTTTGCTATTTTTAAAGACTTATCTGTTGCCTTCAAAATTTCAGTCAAAACCTGTAGTCCAGTGCAGATGTCCTACCCAAGGTCTTTGCATCATTTAAGCCTTACTTGAGTCCTCAAGGTGGTTTTTGGATGACACTTACTCCCTGCTGGCCTTCTGCCATCTCTATGAATTTTCCCTATCTAGTTATGACTATTAGCTTCTAGAGCAGACCTCTCCCCAGACGGAGAATTATTAGGTCAGAAATACTACATTAAACCAGCTACCATGTTCTTATGACCAGCGCTGCATGGGGTGCCTCTGGACTGCACTGCATTGTGCAGTTTAGACGCACTCTCAAACCATCAGCATCTTTGCTACGCCACCAGCCCTGCTCTTGGTAAGATTTTGCTCCAGAGAAGGGTGAATGCCATGGAACAAGGGACCGCTGGGTTTGTAGCTGCAATCAAAGGAATGAAAGAAAACTAGCAATCAACATAACAGAGTTGATTATGTAAACATTTCTTACTTGCCACATCCTCAAAGGTAATCAGATGCCTCTAAAATTTTTAAGCCCCAACCGCCTTTCATCAGCCTCAGCACCTAAAGTTTCAGCAAACTGTAGAAGCCTCTCTTCAACCTATGTACGAATTATTTAGGCTGGGAGGTGGAGGTGCTGGAAGTCGGAAATGAAGTCATTGGGTGGATTCAATTTCCAGGGACTTCACCAGGTTTCAGATGTAATTGGTGAAAGTTTCATTCAAGTATGAATCATACTTTTAGACAGACATGCAGATTGAATAGACCTTTCAAAATTCTACAAAAGAAATTCAAACTACACCTTTTTTTCATCTGAACTTGTCAGATCTTGCAAAATAGTTCTAGTACAAGTTCAGCCAAGATTTGAGGCAAGTGTGGTTTAATATTTGGTATCAGAATGACTCTCAGTTCTCTAATTGTGGTTTGAAAGATGTCAAGCAGAATGGATAACACTGTCGTCTCAGTTCCTCTAATAAATTTAGTTATCTCGCTAAACTCTATGGTAATGAAAATGAAAGAGGACTTCTGTTCTATTTTTTTTTAGCACAGAATGCTTCCAAAGTGGTAAGCTATATATTGTATTCACTGATTCAAACACATGTATTTGCATTTCAGAAAAAAACAGGCTCTGTCGGGCTAGTTGGTTTAAAGGCCATGGAGCTCTTCTAAACAGACAGCATTTGCATTTGTGTGGTTGGAGAGGAGTTTTTGCCAATTCAGGCTTTCTGAAACTCAAAAAGTCAAAGGTCAAAGCAAATCTCTGTGCTGCATCCAATGAATGAATAATCTAGAGACTCAAGGTATTTGGTAATATTATGTTCAGGAAGTGAGTACAAATATCCTCCCTCCTTCTCCTTGCAGTAGATTTCAAGTTACTTTTCTGACATGACAGTAAATCTGAAGATAGAAAAAGCACTGAAAATACATCACTCCATGAAATGGAATTATTTTATTTCCAGTCACATGCAGTACTTTGAAGGTGAAGTCTATTTCATTTTCTGATGGTACTCTTTTCTTTCTATTTTTGAAAGCTTTGTGCATGGGAGAACAAAGGGAAAGGGTTTATTCTCTTCAGGTGTAGGTAGAAAAAGGAAAATACAATACAGTAAATGCAGAATAGATCTGACTAAATAGGTCATTGTTCTACAAGAAAAAAAGCAATATGACACTCATAAGTTTTGTAAAGAAATCTAGTTAGTAGAGCCCAGTCTAAATGCTCTGTTTAGGACATGTAACTCTGCATTATTCTTCGAGTCATGTATTGGTGTAAAGAACTTGTGAAGAAACAAAATGCATAGGTTATAAGCTTGACAAGGACCTGTAACAAATAAGAGATCACTCCTCTGCTATTTCGGGCAGCCAAGTTATTTGATTTGAGTCATAATCTTGGCAAGCTCTTAAAAAAAATTGTAAATTGGCTGTCCCTGCAGTCCTGTTGGGAAACTGGTCCAGAATGACATTTCTCCCACAACAAAAAAAGCTTTCAATTAATTTCCATCTTAAATGCATTCACTGTTAGTTAATATATCTTGTTTCTTTCTACAGTTGTTTCTTTTTTTATTTCCTGTATTAGGTAATTCCCTTCTTTGCAATTTAACTGGTTAATTACAAGTTATACTTTATGAACTACAAATAGATATACTTAAAAACCAAAGACTCCCAGCCACAGGCCTCAGCATTTCCTAGATTGTAATAAATAAACCTTGATGTTTCCTATGGCTATGGAAGAGGCAGTTATTAAGGCCTGCCAAAAAGGAAATGCTGTAAATCCCATTAAGCACAAAATATTACCACTTCTAACAGAGATATAAAGATTCACTGGAGGAAAAAAATGTGCTTAAAGATTTGTGTGAGTGTCTGTGTCAACAATCAGGTGCTACGGGCATTTGCAAAATTTCCTATCTCACTCTGGAGATCTCAGCACCTAATTTTGCTCCTGTAAAGTCCTTCACCTTACTTTTTCTCTGCTTGCCCTTTCTTCCAACCCTCTAAGTGTTGGCAACCAATTGCTCAGCTTCTGCTTCAGAAAATTATATTCTCTTCTCACCCAATAATCAAATGGTCAGGATACTCGTCTATTTTGCAAAATGTTGATTCTCTGCTTGTCCTGGGAGTGTGTAAACTCACATCTTCCACTTTCCGTGCTAGTGCAGCCTAAAGAATGCTTCAGAACTGTGTGAAAAAAAAAAAGAGCAGATGTGCAGAAAGCCCTGCTTCAGAGCATACTTTAACTTGAAGCATGAGAGTTGAAAATTCTGGAGTGGAGGAACTAGGAGCCTGATCTCCTGTGTCCCAGGAGAGATACCCCTGTGAAATGGGTTGGAGAAGGCGTAAGCAAAAATAATTGCTCAAGCTCCTGGGGGTTAAGGTGCCCAAGTCTGCAGAGAAATGCTCTTTTCCAGATCTAAGTATGCCATCCATGGCACCTTTTCTAAATGTGCTTGACATGACCCGCCCTCCAGACACTGCAGGCCTCCCAAGCCCCACATGCATGGGGCCTCTGATCCTGCTCCCTAACAGTCTTCAGGCAAAGCCGGACTCACTAGCTCAATCACTCTCCACTGTCCTTGAAAACAACTGAAAAATGCTTGCATCTTTTCTTCCACCAGAAACGTCATGACAGATACACACCAACAAAGAGCAGGAAGCTGTACGTTCTCCAACCACAGCAGCGGTTTGCAAAGTTTGCTGTGCCAATGACCTTAGTGCAATGAAGGGTAACAGGCTGTAAATCCTTTGCAAGAGAAAGGCCCTGAAAAGGGCCGTGCCACATATTTTTTGTGCCATTTCCAGCAGTTTAACTTAGTACACCAGATCCAGAAAAAAACACACCTTTTTTTGGTATTTAACTTTTGACACAGCGCACACTGAAAAGTAAAGTACCTGTTTTGGATGTTCTGAGATCCCCTGTGCTATACTTGGTCAGTCTGGCCATCAGCATGTTTCTCTGCTTAAACCCCCAAGGGAACACTGATAAGAAAAAGATGACCTCACCCTTGGTAAGCTTTTCTGTGTACTTTGCTCTAAGACATTCCTTGAGTTCAGGCATCCCAAGAGCATTGCCCCACTGTACCCTTCATTACCTCCACAGCAACTGTAGACAGGAGAGGAAACATGGTCAGACGAGGAAGTGTTGCTCTTCTTGAACGACAATGAGAATTCTCCCCCAAATCTCACGTACCACAACGCAGCACCTACAGGGACTTGAAGTAATTCATAAGACCTGACTACTTCTAGTCTTAAGGCAACTGCATTGGGACACCAAAGAGGAGATGACTGCATAACCATATGATATTGGATCTTCTGTGCAATGAGACTTTTCCAGTTCAATGAGATATCAAGTATACTACTTCAAACTCTGCAACAAACATTTACACATCCACAAACAGTTCCAAACTTGAGCATGACTTGATTTGGCCAGCCTACCTGAATCCACATTCAAACATGACTAGCATATCTCTACAACAGATTAAAAGAAATATAAATTTATATATAAAATAAAGCAGTTAATTTTTTTCATGGAATATTTTCCTGAGTATTCCTCCTACTTCAGAGAAAAAAAAAAAAAAAAAGATCATTCTGAATCCTAACATCTTAGGCACATCTACAAAGATCCACAAAAGAATTCAGATATAACTCTCTGAAAGATGGAAAGGTTATTTTCTGTTTTTCATGATCAAGATGCAAAAAAGATACACAAGAAAATGGTTCATTCTGGTTCCAAGAGCTGACTTTTTTTTCAGTGCAGTTCACTAGGTGATTTGACCTTGTTTCTCATAATGATGTATTTCCTTTGCCAGTGCAGATTACCACTGATTCTGACCCTGGTTCATCTCAATTGTATAAAAATATGGTCTTGCTGAGAAGCCATTATTAATGGCTATTAACTCTTCATGCAGAAGATGACTGTTTTCTGTACGAAGGAAATGCACTGAGTGAGGAATGGAAGACACCTCACTGCATGCTTTTCAAAGCTCCCTTTTACTTAGGTCTGAATAAATCACTAGGGTTTCCATAAAAAGCCCACTAGTTTTCTTAATGTCTAAACTTCATTTATGATATACAGAATAAATAAAACCTTCTTGTAACAGATCACCTAATACAAAATCCAACCAGTTCCTGATCTCCAAGTACCATTTTAACCTTTAAAAAAAAACACCTTACAAAATTAGTTTTAAAGAAATAATTGAATTCTGACTCACAGCAATAATATGTAGTACAATAGCTAGTGCTAAAATATTATCATTTAACCTGTCATATAAATAATTCTATGGCAATGTAACTCTATTCCCTAGAGAATACTCAGCCCTCAAACCTCAGCAAGTCAGTCTAGGAATCACTCAGGTTTCACTTAGGCTTTAATTTGAGAGTTCATTGAGTGCCTGCGGCTCAATTTAGCCCTTTCTGCAGGTGATTCTCACCCAAACAGTGTCTATGTCTGTGATTTTTCTTGCTAATGTCAGTAACGATGGAAATCCAAAACATTTTAAAAGAATGCACTTAGGGAAGAGATAATATATTATTAGATCATTATGTCAATGTTGATTACTTGAATGTTTTTAGAGTATGATATTTGTTATCTCATTTATTAGTGACCCAATGTTTACTAAAGTTGCAGAGTACGAATGCCCGGTTTCTCCTACATATTTCTGATTTAGCTTTAAAGCTCATTTTTAGCTCTTTTTGCTTAATATAGGGTATAATGTGTATATACCATCCTGTTTTCCTTTCACACTTGCTTTTTTAGCAGCAGACCCACATTTTGCAGTATCCGATGTCTCTTTCTGACAATTTTCCCTGACAAAATATTTAACAAGGAGTTGTGGCTCGTCTTCTCATCCTCGTGGAATTTTTCAGTATGAGAGGTCTGACTTGCTATCAATAGCACCAGAAATTAGCGTCAACTTTGATAACCTCTGATCAATGTTTGATACACAACATGTTTTTAACAGTCTCTACTTGCCAGAACAGTTCTGTGAATACCACGATCTCTAGTCACTGGCGAGGATCACACATGCCATCCAGCTAATACTTTGCTTAGCAGCAGTTTAACACTTAAATTTTGCGCAACTCTGTCTGCTAAGATACAAAGTCATCACTGGTGGCTTAGCTATTTTCTTTTCCTGTTTTTTACTGATTTAAATACAAGTAAAATGACACTTTGAATGGAATGTTTACAGATTTAATTCTAGAAAATGCAGTTTATAACACAATATTTTTGTCAACAGAACAGTGATACAGATGTTTATATGGCTGAATTGTGCACTGATATTTAAAAGTCTACTATCAACTGGACAAATATTGATTGATACACCAACTACTGCCAATAAGAACTGGTGTTTTATGAAGTGTGTCATCCATCTGTCTATTTAATGGAGAAGTAAGATTGACAATTAGCACAAAGCTGGCACCACCTCAGAAGTTAATTATAAATACTTTCCACACTGTAATCTAATGATTTAAAATACACTTTATTTATCATGTGGGGTTTTATTTTTAAGTTTCATATCATCCAGGAAAAGCTTTTATTTTAAATCAATGTCAGCAATTTTGGTTTATGCTTAATATTGACCATGAAGAATGCCCAGAATGCTGCTGTTTTGGGGAGATATATGCACGAACAAACTCTATAATTTTAGAAGGCAATTCTTTTTTTGCACAAACATATCCGCACAAGCAAACTTATTCCCTTAAGTAATTCTGTCCCCCTGAGGTCACTGAGATTTTTCTGCATAAGAAGCATAACTCTAAAGTATTGAACAGCGAATAAGTTTCCTACCAATGGTTTATGTAGCTCTTTTGTGCCTAGCTTCAGCATATCTCTCTCTATTAAAAAGAAAGGTTTGATTCAGTGTTTGTTCTAGCAACAAACACTGAAGGACTCATATCACAATCCATCATTCTGAAAATACAAATGAATAAGGCAAGGTCTGTAAGTCCCTTTGCAAAAGTATGAAGTGCTAACCATTTATCACTGATAAGACAGGTAATACTGGGACATTAAAAGCTGAAATGGTTCAGAAAACTTTAAAATAGCACTTCTCCCTACATCTGAGATTAACTGAGATTCTCATCTTCCCCCCAGTACCGTTAATTCTTTGAAGCAGAATCCATCATTTCATAATATGACTATGCATTGTAGCACACAAAAGCCCAATTCTGACTTCAGCCTCTAGATACTATCAAAAATTGAAATTAAAAATGGTTCTTTGGTATCTTAAAAAAAAAAGGATTTTTCTTAAAATGAGAAATACATGCTTCCACAGCCAAAAGAAATCTTTTAATATACATAGCTCACTGAAAATTTGACATCAGGGGAAAATATTGAATGAAGTTTCTGAAGGGTCCTACATACATACAATTAAGAAATAAGATTTCTTTTGAAGCAAAGTTCTTTGTACTTTCCCCTAGTTCTGTTTCAGCATCAGACCTGGTCACAAAAAACATCTTGCATATGAAACTATAAATAGCCAGATAATAAGATAATAATACACAACAATAATTATCACTAGTGCTTAAGAGAAAAGCATCTGAAATGTTTCAAGCAATCATCCTGTCCACAGAAATATATGTTTTCAAGAGCACTGATGCTCAAAGCCAAGTAAAACACACAGGTATGGCTGCTATAATTTCTAATATGGAAAGCTACTGGAGATTCCACTTCACATAATATAAAATATAAGCAGCTAATGCCTGCACAGAACCACTTTTGCAGGGAAAAAACACCCAGGGCATATCCTGATATTGCAATTTACAATTTGTAGAGACAAACTCAAACAACAACAACAACAAAAATCTCTGTTCAGACTTTTTCTAAATGTTTTGCTCTAAGGTTTCGAGTACAGACTCTAACATACTCCTTTCTTGGGCTTAACTGCATATTCTGCACTAACATTTATATTAATTTCGCTAATGGGAACAAGCTGTACAACAAGATGAGGACTGACCTCCTCTTGCATCTTTTTATTTTTCACATGTTCCAATTTTTTTTAACAAAGGAGCAAAATTTAGTGAAACACTGTCATGTACTTTCCAGCTAAATTCCAGAATAGGCTGAGAAGAGTTAAATGAGCAACTCAGAAGTATTCATACAATAGCTCTCTGCTCTTTGTCAGTAACTTTAATGCAAAAATTTTTGCTTGATGTGCAGCATGATAGATGCAATAGTAGATTTTGCTACAGAAAGCAATAAATTCCTTTTTCACTTGGATTAGTAAAAAATGAGATCACTAACTCACTATGGAAAAATAAATCCTTACCATCTATCATAAAGGTAGCATGAACAACATATTGGAGTGCTTCCAGCAAACGCAGCTGCTGCTTCTTCTGGTTGAAAGACCTGAGCCACTCTCCATAGTAGGCATCTGCTCCGATCTCTCAGGTCCAGTGGCTGAGTAGCCCAGACCATTCAGAATTTTTATTAAGACTGCCAACAATACCCACAACTGAACCTGTAGATGGAATAGCCATGCAAAGTACGTAGTGCTGACACAATGTGATCTCCTTAATTCATTCTACAATGAGCAAAACGTGTTTTAAAAAGACCTTTATCAAAATTCCAGACAAGAAATCTAAACCTTTTAGAAAGGGAAGTGTGCTGGAGATATAGGCAAGGAAACAGGACGAAGACTGTAGCAGACACTGAAAATGGGAGCCAGGTGTTCACCATTAAAAGCTGATCTTGCTGACATTAGAAGGTGAAGGCACATATTAGGGCTTGGCTGAGCCATGAGATAATACCAAGTAGCGTGACATCATTGACTTGCCAATGGGCATCCGCACAGACAGATGGAAAGAGAAGACAGAGACCAACAATAAAAACTCATTTGAAAGAATCACAGAATGTTTGGGGTTGGAAGGGACCTCTGTGGGTCATCTAGTCCAACCCCCCTGCCGAAGCAGGGTCACCCAGAGCAGGCTGCACAGGACCTTGTCCAGGCAGGTCTTGAATATCTCCAGAGAAGGAGACTTCACGACCTCCCTGGGCAACCTGTTCCAGTGCTCCATCACCCTCAGAGTGAAGAAAGACACTAACTAGTGCTGGCAGGAGACACTCCACTGAGAAATCTATATGGAAGATGACGCTACAGAAGTGATGATTGTATAAAAACACAAATACAACGTATAAGAATGGTGTAAACTGGGGAACCATTGTGGTTGCTCTTGTAGCATTACACAGGTCTTTGGAGATCCTTTACTACTTTTATGCACTCTACGCTACACATTTGATATAAATGGCTGAATTTGAACATTGTTTAGGGAATGGAAGGAAAAAGCAAGAAGCAAAGTGAGAAAAACTTGTTTGTAAGGCAGTACACCAATTTACTGCATCTGTTATATGAGACCCCTATATTTTGCATTTTCATATAACTTTTTTAACAAAGCGAAGGCAATATTGTTCTCAGCAAGCCATGGTGTGATCACATTCATACTGATGTTCATGCTGCTCTTTCCCCTCACTGTGTTTGTCAGCTGTCAACCTCTATGAGAGAGCTGGTAAAGTAAAATTAAGGAGATTCAGTTCTTTCGAAGCATTGACATTCAGGAGCTGCCAGGGGCTGAACACACAAGTGCTACAGTAGAAATGCACTGAAAGGCAGAAGACAGCAACAGAAAGGCACAGAAAATTTGGAAAGAAAAACAAGATACAGAGAGAAAAGCAAAAGGAAAATGACTGTGTAGGATACAATGTAAAGTATAGCCCCATATTTTCAAATGCTAATGCCTAATGCTAAATGTTGAAATTCTATTTTTCACCCACAGGAATCAGCCTGACTTTATGAATTCCTATACAACATGGTAAGCAAGAAAGTTATAGTACCATAAAAAATAAGGCTCATATATATCCTGGCCAAAACGCCAGCCCTGTACCACTCAAATAAGAAAACAGGATCTCTGTTCCCCAAGATACACATGCAGCCTTTATTCACAAGGGTGGGACCTAATTGTACTGTTCATTTCAGAAAAAGGTTCAGGGTCAGGCTCCATATTTCTGCATACTGGTTAGGTAAAAAAGAAAATGAAAACTCTGCTCTGAATCTGCTTATAAATCAGTACCTTAGTTTTTCTGGGTAAGGGGCTAGGAGTCAGGATGAAGACATCTACCAAAGCCACAGAAACTAAAAATCTCACAGCCAAATATTTGATTGGAGGGGAAGAGAGAAGGGCAATTTTTAGTACAAAAATGCTTCTCAGTTATAAATCCTCAGACCACTTTTATTACAAAAGCAAAAATGTTAAATTGCAATTTTAAAAGTCCAAAAAATTCTCTCCCACCACCTTGGAAAGGTATACGTGATCTCAAACCATGCACCAGACGTGATGAACCAGAATTTATCTGAGAAATTCCAGGATAACTTTCCTCAAAAGGAATGCAAAAACTTTACACCAGCAGGTCTGAGAACAGATTCTGACTATCTCTATACTACCAAGCTCTTTGAGCAGCCAGGCTCTTCTGCTGCCCATAATGGGCCCTGTTAAATGGGCTGTTAATCTGTGTTTAAAAGCCTTCGTCTACACAACAAGTTGTTGTGCATGTGCACAGTTAAGCATGTAGTTATGGGTTTTCTCCAGCTGAAAAGCTTACACGAATAATGAAGTATTTGAATGAATTTTGATTTGTTTGTGATCTTTTGGCTTGTTTGCTCATGACAGGGACAGAGAAAACAGACAGGGACCTTGGGTTGTTGTTTTTCTTTAATTAAATGCAACACTAAAAAAGTCGTTATCATACTGAGCCAGCATATGCTACAGTCTAAAACTCTGACTGGAACCCATGAACATACCCAGTCTTAGGTTGAAACACCTATCCTCGCTTAGTTTAAGCCTCAAGCAACATAGCATTCATTATACATTAGCCCCAGAGCTATTTTTCAGGGTCCTGGACAGGTTTCATAGCCTGCACTGCTATAGACCCATTACTGCTTGCTGAGCTTATTAACTTAAAGCTCATTCTGCTGTGTTAAGCTTCAGTCAAACTTTCAGATTGCAGAGTAGAGCTTCTCCTGTGTAACATCTTTCACAGGTACTAGGGTTACAGTACAGCCAGGAAGGCTGTTCAAATTTTCCAATATTCTCTGTTCTGCAAACCTTCGGATGTCATACAGATGTCAGGCAATTAAAGCCACACCGTAAGGCTTCTGACTTTCTATTAATAACTATCAATGACATACATATTGCATGGATTTACAGTTCTTTAATTGGCATCATTCAGGAAGTAGTTGCCAGTGAGGAATCCTTATGAAACGGGGAATTTTTACTGGATATTCACCACATTAGCAGTAGACTGAGTGCTGTTTGCTGCACTGAACAGATAAGTGTTGAAGAAACTGTAAAATCATCCCTTTGAAAGTAGACAGGAAGAGATCAACTAATAGGTAAACAATAAACAATTACAAGATAACAACAAAATTAGATAAAATAAATGAAAACAGGTTAGATCTGAATAGCTGATAAGCTTTGGCTAAGCATTAACAAGAGCAGTTGTCAAATGTCAGAATTCAATGAGGATTGGAGGAGTGAAGGTGAAATTCAGTGCGCACATCAGGGGTCAGAACAGAGGATCTCCTTTTGGTGAACGGTCACTTATACAGCAGGTCCATTGACTTCAGGCCCTTTGAGGAGTCAAGGAGATTGGGGAAGCAGGAGACAGTTATGCATTATTCTGTTGTAGACTTTAATCACGTGTGTGGGGGGGAAATCAGAAGAATCTTTTTTGAACACGCACTTCAGCTTTTCCAAGTGAATTTTTGTCAATTTGCAGCTTTAATCTGAGGCTACAAGAGGAAAAATCTGATTGCTAGAATGAATGCTAGTTTTCTCCTTCCTTAGCTATGCATTTCACACCAGTTCTGTAAGACCATCCCCAGCAGAAAATTAATGGTCTGATTATACAGTACTGTAGTGTTTCAGATAACAAACGCATGACAGCTATTTAACCTATACCTGGGTAGCCAACCGGTAAGGGTGGCATTAATGATTTTGCAGAAAGTTAATGAAGTACATCTATCACTTTGTCACGTAGGGTAAAAGAAAGCATCAGTCAAAGAATAAGAGGGTAGTAGTCTACGCTTTCTTTTTAGATTCTGATGAAATCTGCTCTAAGAATCAATACAGTTGGAGCAGTGAACTACACTCAGGCTGATTGAATGTAACAGGGATAGAAAGAGGAGCAGGGCCAGCCCCTGACCTGTAAGTAAACAGAAGAAAGGGCATTATGGGTCAGCAAAACCAGGGGTTTACTAAAAGGCTATCCAATGGTCATGGCCCTAAAAGTCTGCTCCAGGGGCTTAGCTGCTCCAGTTATCTTCAAGTGAGTGTTTCACCTTGGCCAGTGACAAACATTGAAAATCCTCCCATTCACACACTGACTGCACTCCCACAGCAAGATATTTCCCACACCTTCCAAAGAAGATCCATGCTGAAATCATCCCTTCTTGGGACAGATTCTCAGCTGGGCTCCATTAGCACCTCCAACTGTAATCTCAGTTTACAGGAGCTGGGGTTTCAGCCAGCTGATGTTAACGGCTCCTCGCTGCAGTAACCAAGTCCATACGATTCGTCTCCTTCCTCCTTTTGAAGAACAGGCATTGTATACGCCCTTGTCCATTGCTTTTCCATTTGCTAAGCCTAACAGTCCACTCCAAGGGAGCTCCTAGCACATGTACAGCTCTTTTAATCTTTTTTTTTCTTAAGGCAGTCTGTTCTTTGTTGAAGCCTCACCTTTCCTATATGGCCTACAGAGCGCTTTTGTTCAAAACTGCAACTAGAGTTGGTTCAAATATTTTGATCTGGAATGCATTTTAACAGCATTTGCTGCTTTTCTAAAGTTTTTTTCTGATTTTTGAGAAATCCATTTTTATAGATTTTTAGATTCATTTTGTAAAATTTTTGCTTCCTTAAAAAGAGAGAAAGTAGCAGAGGAAGTTAAAAGTAAAGAGTAAGACAGAAAGGGCAACACTAGAAAGCCAGAACATAGTACCTGAAAGATTCTCAGTTAAAATAAGTCTTGCCAGGCATATTGGAAAAAAAAATCTATCCCTTTAAAATATACAAATAAACCTTAAAAATTTGAAATCAGGAAAGCATCTCATATTAAAGAAAACAACCATTATTCTAATCCGTATTCATTTTAATTGCATTAGTTGACTGTACACTGAAATCTGTTTCAAAAGCACAATGCTCTGTAAATAGTAATCTCTAAAGATCATCTACACCTAGTTTATAATTATTGTGGAACCATGTATCTTATTGTTTATCCACATGTGAAAATAGAAGAAAGAAATATATCCCCATAGGAAATTCCTAGAGCTTAAGTCATCTTTTTTTGTTGTTAACAATCTCCTCCCTCTTTAGAGTATCATATGGCTTTTTAAGTTGACAAACTCATTATTTTATAATGAATTAATTGCTTAGGAAACAGCTTGTGTCAGTTTGAGTGGCAGCCAGGAACACGTTGCTCTCCTAGTAGAGGGCACAAGCAGCACCCAACTGCAGCCTGCGCAAACTAACAGGCTTCCACCCTTAAACCTTGGGGGGGGTGAGCATTGCTGGTACCACAGCCCGAATCTGCTGTGCTGCCTACCAAGTGATTGGTAGACACTCTCTGGTTCTTCATCTTTCACCATCAGGAAAATCAAGAGAGACACACACCTAAGCACCACGGACTTGCGTTGCTCATCTTATTAGTCCTGTACATGAGGCCCATACAGGACTTTCCAACCATCCAGCTGCAAGCTCAGGTCCCCTCCAGCAAAGCACTTAAGCACAGTCCCTGAAGTGATTCCAGCAGGATTATTTGCTTGCTTATAGTTAAACACACACTTAGATGTTTTGCTGGGTGAAGGGCGAAATTACTCCAAGGCAGCAATCCAATCCGCACTGCTTGGTGCACTCTGAAAAGGAAAGAAATAATGGTATCTCACACTGCTCCTTCAGCTTGTTCTGACTTTCTGTTTTCTCTGGGCCAGATAACAAGGGGCAATTACTGTCTCAGGTCTGTGCAATGGGTCACCCTGTCCCCCAAGGAACACTGGAAAGCTGCCTCCAACGCGGTGCAGCTGCCCTCCTGCTGCACCCTCATTACTAGGGAACACAGGCTGCTGTGCTGTAACAGCATTAAGCAGGACTGGAGACAATCTTACAACAGGTTTGTTCTTAAGTTTTCAGCTGCTGCTGTTGTTTTTTTCCCTTTGATGTGGGATGTAAGACATTTCGCAAAGAGGATTTTTAGACTTGTCTGCCAAACGAAGTAGATTGAATTGTTTTCTGTAAAAACTCCAGGAATCCAAAATCTCTTAACACTGGGGCAGCATAATGGGATCTCCCACCACATTTTGGTTATGTCAGTAATCAGAACAAGTTTCCCAACTAACCTTAAAACAGTAGGAAACTGCCATATACCTGCTTTCCCCTCTTTTCCTTCACAATTTGATTCCTTGCTCAAATAAATAGGATTCCTCCCTGATCACTCATGCCATCAAAATAGTCTGCCTCAGTCAGGGACACAGGTGTATGTGCTGTGCATGTGACAAAGCACCTTAAGCCTTTGCGTTGTAAATACTGAAGTACAAATATTTAACAATACAGATCTTTGCTCATAAGAAAAAGACAGATGATGTGAATTGTGGGTCCATGGAAGGATATTTGGAGAGGTATTTCTGCAAAACTCTAGTACCCGTTAACCTATGTTCTTCTTTGGCCCTGGTCTACAGTCAGGAAGAAAAGACAAAAGGTTGATTAAAAGGCACTTGGATCAAGAAAAGAAGGAACAGACTGGGCTTGAAGTGGTGCTGCTCTCAGCTGAGTTACTTTTTACCTTCCCACAAGTAGGCAGCAAATGCTTCAACAGTTCACTAGATTCCCCACCCCTTATCTATAGACCAGTGCTTACTCATCTCACAAACTGTGAAGAAAATAAGAACGGAGCAGTGCTGACATACTAATATGGGAGAACTTTTATAAGTGACTTAGGTAAGACTAAAAGAGGCAAGTATTAGTTTACACTGAAGGAAACTGGAGTGGTTATTGACCTAGAAAATTAAATCCTCAGCAGCACCCCAAAGGCTCCAGCTTACGTCCTGCAGCCCTGCATCTCCCATGCCTCCTCCCACCTCTTTCATTACAAAACATGACATTGCATAAATGTGCCCCCAGCTACCAGTAAAATAAAAGTTATACCACTGGCTTTGAAATTTCTGCAACTTTGATTACCTACAAGAACGGCTCTTCTTTGCTTTGATGGGGAACAGTAACAGACGAAATCTATCTCTAATGCCATGGGTAAATCCAACTTCTAAGCACAAAACTCCACGTGCTCAGAAGTTCTCAGCTGCTGTCCTAGGAGAAATCGCCATCACCCTGGGAGCATAAAAGTGGAACCCTCTCCTCTGTCAGGGTGTGTAACAGTCCAACTATAAATGAGAATCAGGCCCAGCGATATTTCTCTACCAAATTAAGGGAACAAAGGAAAAATAAAGGTAACACTAGCACACCGCATTCCCAAAGCATTGCGCAGACCAGCAGAAAACCCATGGACATTCAGATGTCCTGCCATATTTATTTTCCAAGGAATAGCCTGCTTTAAACAGACCTCTGCACAAATTTGCAGGTATCTCAACAGGAACAAAAAAAGCATTTTCAGAGTGGCTGTCTTCTTTGCCTTTTGAGAATGACGTATTTCTTGTTCATTTTATGTGAAGACTGAATATTTGGAAGCCTAATATATGCATCTGTAAGGCATCCAAGATTTCTCATGTAATCCCAAAAGGAAAATATACTGATCCAATCACCCTGGTACTGCATCACAGAGCACTGAAGAGAAAAGTCAATAAAAAGCATCAGAGCACAAAAAGGCAAGCTGTAATCAATATCTGATCTTGATATGGGCTGTCTGGTAAAAAAAATCATTTAAGACTTAAATTTACTTCCTTGTGCACTCTGCTTAGTGAAAAAATTGAGGGTTTATTTCCTAGTTTGTTCCTTTATCCTGACTTCTTTTTAATTTTTTCCTTTTTCTTTATCCAAGAAAGCAGGCATATATTTTGATACTGAGTCAATTCAACTAGGCAGAATTTGGCAAGAACACACTAGTCAGTCTTCCATCTTCTGTAAGTCAAATGCTGTTATGCACAAGTCACCTTTCTGCCAGCTATTCAAGGACAGAGAAACTCACCACAATGAAAAACTGGGCCCTTCCCGCATCCCTGCAGATAATACTCCTTCCCACCAACTCTACCACCAGCCTGAGAGAACTGGGAGGCCTGACAGCAAATCTTGCCAGTAAAGAAACAGAGGAAAAAGGGCTCTTCCACGTGCATTACAGCTTGCTGTGCTGCCCTGATTGATGATCCTTGCACGCTTGGCAAATATGACAATATATACACGTTTTTAGACAAACAGTACAGACCATATCATAAAATTTTAACACTAGTTTTTCCAGAGCTTCATGTCTGTATTTTCAAATATATATCAATCCTACTTTCCTTTCATGGGGTTCTTCAGTCCTTTCTGTTTCTGAAAAAGTTGAATTGCCAAATTCTGCTTATTCACCTAAAACTTGACAGTTAAGCAGAAACGAACTACAGACTCTGAAATGAATGTGCATTGCCAGGAGAGGGAGAAAGAAGAATCTTTCACGCAGTTTTAATGAGAATGTATCTCTGAACTTAATTCTTGACAAAAATTCCCTCCTCAATTTCTGTGTTTATATTTCTGTTTCAACTTAACTAGCTGACGTGGCTAAGGTTTTGCCTGAGGAAGTTACAAAAAAGTTTGGTAGAAAGTGAGAGATACTCACAGAAACCTGGAAGTAGTTATGGAAGAGAACTCAAACTGTTACCCTTACAGTATGGGACTGTTCTCCGCAATGTGTTGTCATGTACAGTCACTAGCATTCGCAATGAGGAGGCTTCCATCAGGTGCCTTGAGACACTACACTGTTGCCTAAAATGCATCATGGAGATAACATGGCAGGGACAAGATCAAGAAACAGCCAAAAACATTGTTATAACCAGAGTTGGTGATACTGCTGATTGTTAAGGTTGCCTAACACAGTAGCACAAAGCTGCTTTCAGTTGTGAGTTAAACCAATTTAAACTCTCATGACCACCTCCCATTTTTGAAGCAATGGAGATTGCCCTCTTGCCAGTCATTGTGCTCACAGATGGGGCTCGAGCCACCAGCTTTGATTGCTAATATCCGCAGGTGCTCCCAGCCCCATACCGGACTCACCTGAACAAACACAGAAGGTTCTTTTAAGTATGTGCTAGAAGTGGCTGAAGTCAAATAGAACCAACTATTAAAATGCAGATTTTTCTTGAGTCAGTAGACCACAACTAGCAAGTTCTGCCTCCTGAGGCTGCTCAGCCTTGTCCACCTATGTTTTATATTCTAGTTCACAGGTCCAGCTCCTCCATCCTAGTCAGTCCCAAGAGACCCCTGCAGGTGTCTGCCCCTGGTTCTGTCTCTGAAACAACTGGCAAGATATCAGGTTTGCTCTTCTGAAAACTCAGGAAAAAAAATTCTACATTAAAAGTACATTAAGTTCACAGGATAAATATTTAAAAGTTAATAAACACTAGAATTACGAGCTGCCTTTGAAACCTCGTCTCAATCTCCCTGTGTATTACCTAACGGTCTTTCAATTTCTTGATTGTGTGTTATTTTTCCCATTGGGTCTTGTTATTTCTACCAGTGCTCCTTAACCTGACTACAATTGCCTTCTTTGTACTGGGGTTTACCTGTATTTGTGGGACTATATCTTAAAATCCCGTACATTGCCATGAATCCCATAAATTCTGAACTATGGTACCACACATTACCAGAGACTACAGTCTGCAGACTGTTGCCAAGTTCCTTCATACTTGTAGACTAGCACATCACATAGTCATTAATCTGACCTCATCATCCAAAATTTTTCCTCTTGCTCCTTAATCATTTTAGTTTGGCTGTGAAACCTACCACAGAAACAAATCAGAGCTACAGAAAGGGGTCTCTTATCTTTCTGGTCCATGTCATCATGCCTGTGTTGCTACCCTGAACTGAAACACAGGTCTCAGTATCAGAGCAGCACACGTTAACAAGACTGGCCCCACAGCATCAGACTAAGAGACCACCTACACCAGCATATTGCTTCTGACAGTGTCTAAAAGTGGGTGGTTAGGTAAGAACATAAAAATAGTTCTGATGCCTCACCGTACTCTCCCAGGTTCTGGCAATCTACAGCGCTGTAGCTTTTCAGCCAGAGGTGGTATTCTCTGCATTTAATTGCCCATGAAGGATTTCTCATCCATTAGTTTGTCCCATCAGTTTTTTAAGCCATCCAAAGATCTGGTATCAACAGTCTCTTGCAATAATCTATTCTACAGTTTAGTTATATGCTTAGGGAAAATTTATCATTTTGAAGTAGTAGCAAATTAACTTCATATCTCTTAATGTTTGGGGTTTTGGTTTTTTGGCTGTTTTGTTTCTTTTTTAATGAGAAACAGCGAATATCCACCCCTATTCCTCTTATCTGTGCTACTCATAATTACAGATCTCTATGTTTGTCCTCACCAGTCTCAATAAGCATTAGTTGATGTGGTCCTTTCCTACAGAGAAGTAATTCCATATGTTTGATCATGTTCTCTTCTCTGTATATTTTTGCTGTTCTAGTTCATAGAACTCAAGGCTTGGGTGCTCGACAGATTTAGAAAATGGTATCATTATTTCTTTTATCTTTATTCTCTTAGTTCTTTCCTTTTATTTCCTAACATTTCGTTTGCACTTTTGCCTGCTGTTGAAACCACAACTTGACACTTTTCATAGAACCAAAACTATTACAAGATCTCTTTATTAGGTGGCCTCAGAATTTATCACTGTGTATTTGAAGTCCAGATTATTTTTCCACAGATGTATCATCTTATACATTCACACTAAACTTCGTCAGTCATTCTGTAGTAGATATCGTGAGATATTTCTGCATATATTTGCTGTCAGTTTTCATTTTGATTACCCTATCTGAATATCGTCAGACAACTTCATCCCTTTTCCACATTATTGAAAAATACACCATACAGCACAGAACCTCATGTGTCTCCAGTAACGGCAGGTCTCTACTGACAAAACTAACTTTTACTTCTACCTTGTTTCCTACTCTAAGTTCATGTCACTCACCATAATATCACAGATATATTGGAGGTCATTAGTCTTCCCAGAATGCCCTAAGCACATTCTTGTAACAGTATGTTGAGCACTATAATAACTGAAGCTTTACCCCTTCTCATGGGTTGGAGGATGATTCTTTCCATTCCCATTCCACGCGACAGCCTAAAGATCCACTTTCTGTGGCACTGTGAAAAGTCTATGAACTTAATATAATGTCCACTCCTCTCGGTTAGTTTTATAGTTCTAGGGAAATAACTTCATTTCTATAAACCCATTCTGCTTATTTCACAGGAATTATGCCTTATATGACATTTGTTCCAAACAGAAAAGATAGCTAAAGAAATAAATATCCCTCTTTGTAAATGTTAAGTGCAGGGCCCTTTAGGCTTAAACCAAGAAAAACACAATTGTTATGCACTTTGCTACCAGGTTTCTTTTCTGCCGGATTACTGTTACAAATCTTTCCCTGGCACAAAAATCAGAAGGAAAATATCTCAGCCTAATACATACCTATAACATCTCAAAATCAACTGCTATTCACAATACATATTTTGCATCAAAATGTTAATATCCATGCAGAAAAATAGTTTTTAATATGCCAAGAAAATTCATCCTTTCAATGCTGAAGCCAAAATCTTCTTTTAATATTAATGGAACTCATCCAGCCTTTTACCAGAAACAAGGCTTTGAACTACTTACCCTGTCTAGACTTTTCACTCAATAGTCATAATTTTTTTACGTTGAAAACTTCCTGTGTGAATATTCTTGAGTGATACAAGCTAAAAATTTCAAAAGCATCTGTGTGACCTGAAAGACCAGTTCTCACTTCAAAAATGAGAAGCATGCAAATGTCTAACCATCACTGAGGAGTTTCAAAGGTGTCCAAGCATGGTAACCTTTTGAAAAGGAGTTACATAGTCCTAAAGCTCTTCCAGCTCTTTTCAAAAACAATGGCAAGTCAAGTATGTTATAGCCCTAGTCTCACTTATTCATGCATGAAGTCATCATTGGGGAAATAAAGTTGTCAAAGCCAGTGCATCAGCCATGGTAACGGTTTTCAGGACTGGTCCTATGTCAAACTAAATAATTGCACAATGTTAACATCTAATACACATGCAGATGGAGTTTTGGAGGTATAGAGAGAATTAGCTTTGTTGTAACTTTTCTTACTTCATTAGAAAAAGTGAATTTTTGAATGAACACTGACATTATTCGTCTTGATTTTTTTTTTGGTCAGCAATTTTAACTTCTGACAATAGAAACATTGTATTGTTATAACCCCAAGCTGATGTCTTTGGGACCAAGACCTGAACTGATAGATTTCTTAGCTTGTACTACTCTTCCCTGACTTGATTTTTTGAGAAAGAAGTGGTGGTACAAAGCACACCAGAGAAAAAAGTCTCTGAACTCTTTTAACTGTCTCATTGGAACAGATTGAAAGAAAATGTTCAATCGCTACACAGCAAAGATGCATTTTTAAAAACATCAGAGAGAAAATAAGAAGATAAAAAGGAGGGGGAAAATTCAAACTAAAAAAAAAAAAAGATAAAACATGTCCCATGTACTTTGGCTATAATCATCATCATCATATACCAAAGAGCTTCCGTTGCACAACATTTAAAGAAGTAAATTGCCATAGAAATGACAGGAGAAGTGGAGGGAAGAAAACTAATCTTGTATCTTAGAATGTCATTTTAGTATCCATTGTCTTTGTTAAAAGATGAGAATTTATTGACTCTTGAGGTTCCTTTGGTCAATTTATTTAGGTAAGTATCAATATATGAGATTAACACACGAGCAAGTGCAAATTAGAGTGTATTTAAATATACCAAACATTGAGATTTCATTTTCAGGCAGTTGGATGAACTTGGACCAACAATATGTTATCAGCAAGCCATGCGAGTTAAAGCACCACTGTATCATTTTCCCAACACCTGTCTGCTAGCCTTTCAAACTGTGCCTTAGAGTAGTCATCAACAGTACTGCAGTGGTAGAATCTAAAGTCAGAATTTGCAGCAGCAGCACATTGATAAAGAATTAATAAAGCTTAAAATTATTAACAGATGTTTCAATGAGGTTTCAATAATAGATTATTAATATTGAACATAAAACTGAATCCAGTGTACTTATAAGCTATAAGAAACTGTATGTTTAAGATAATAATAGAAGCAAATTACCATTTACCAACTCTGGAAACTTTCAGTGTGCTGTTTTTACAGATGGATTAATGAGTGATATTGAGGAAGTTTTCAAATCATTTTGCATGCAAGACATCTTTTAAAAGGGAATTCTTCATCTTAAAAAGGCTTGGAGTGGTGATAAGTTGCTAACCAGAAAGCCCAGCTCTACAGCTTTGTAACAGAGCAACTTTCAAGATCTTTGTGAAAATTAGTATCATTCATCAAAGGACACTTGTTTGCCAGCTATTACAGCATCTATGACAAATTTTCTTTGGTTTCTAGAAAGGAAGACTCTGGCTATGCTGTGCGTTACAAACTCATTTGTCTTGAACCAAGCTGTCTCAGGCTCCACAAAGCTGACACAATGCAGAAAAGAATATACTGTGCACTGCTTTACCTGGTAGAAAAGTATACAATACCTGGTAGAAGAAAGAGGCCATAAAGTACCCATCTACCACACTGGATGGGCGTGCTGGCAGGACAAGTGTCTGGTGGCACCTCAGCACCTAGATTTGCACCCCCCAGAGATAGCTAGCAGGGATTTTGGTGCTCACTTCAGTCGTCACTGAAAGAACAGGTGGAGTGAGCGAGCGCTCATGCTGCCGAGGGAGGAGAGAACCAAATCCCTTTCCATCGGCACATCCAGAAAGCACAAGGGGACAAGTGCAGTAAGCGGAGCCCTCTGTTAGCCCATTCCCACACAAACTGATGAGCACTTCTACAGTAGAGCTACAGGATCTTCCTATTCCTTTATCAGTTATGCCATTTAATCACTTCTGTTTCATGGGATCAGTTAGAGACTGATCTTTGCAAGAGTCTGCTTTTTCTTCTGCTGAAGAAGTGGAATGCTAAAGGAGAGGTAGGGCTGTACCCCTGCGCTTTCACTGTGCAATAAGGTTAACGATGTTGACATCTTTTCCAAAGGGCTTTGAGCTCCACCAGAAAAAGTGTATTACAGACCTGGGAGACAGAGTGGGAAAGCCTCCAAAGTTGTCTGTGCCATTTTGTTCAGTAATGCCAAACAATAGAACAGCCTATAAAAAAGGTAAGAAACAGAAGGATGATTACTTCTTTGTGTATCCCGCGATGCAGCAGAAATAATGACTTTGCTGCCTGTCATCTGTACCCCAAACTGTACTAAAACAGTTTTCATCCATCTTTTCCTTTCTTTTTTTTCCCAGCTAGACAAACAGGCAGTAAATATAAATTAGCATTGGTTAGACTCAGAAATAATGCCGGTGGGCCTATGGAAGAAATGACACTAACAATTTGTAGGCAGTGTCAGTCAGTTTGCAACGTTCTCCACTCATTATTTAGCAAGATGGGGATCACAGCAGATTCCAGTAATCAATTCAAGCAGAGGCAGGTAGATAGAACAGCAGTCTCTCATCTGTGATTTTTTTCTACTTGCAAGTTAAAAAAATATTCAACTATATCCTTCGAAAACTTCACGTTCAGCAGCTGGGGTCTGGATAAGACACGCTTTCAAAAATATCAGGTATAGCCTGTAATTATGCAACAATGGGCAAGTAAACTCTGAATCTAATCCCTCGTGAAAAGCTGTGGGACGCAAATGGTGGCTCAAAACCTTTGGGGAAACTCTCTTAGAATATTTGGAAAAACAAAAGCTATTCAGTTCAGTGATGTTCATGACCCATGTTGGTTGCTTGTAAGCACGCTGACGAATGAAGTACTCACAGTAACGTTTGGGAGAAGTTTATGTTATTGCCAGTGTGTGTGCTTGCACATAAATCCACATGCTAAGATTAAGACACGTTTGCAAGACAATCTGTTACTCTTTTCCCAGAGCGAGAACAGAAGCAGTGTAAAAGAATTTCAATGACCAAGTGTACAGCTTGAAGAGCATACAAGAAACACCATTCAAGCACAATCTTCAGCAGAAAATACATTTGCTTTCAGAAGTTTAAAGACAAAGTGCTGTCCAGCAGAAAACCCTGGTGCCACATTTGCAATAGCTAGTTATTACTACAATGACAGAGTGAGGCAGCCAAGACACAGGGTGGGAGGAGACAGACAGACTGTCAAAATAATCATCTACAGAAGAGAAGCAAAAGCTTTGGAGAGTGGAAGTTCAGAAAAAGAAAAATTAAATGCATCTCTGGATCTGCAGTAGCAGAGATTCAACATTACGAGCCTTTGCATTTGAATACCCAACTTTGCATTGACTAGACAAAAGATCACTTCTGTTCTCTAGGCTGCAGTTTCAGATCCTCAGTTACTTTCTTTGGCTGTATACCTACTGCAGAATCAAAAAAATCCACAAACATAATGCAGATCTGGCACAAGCATATGACTATATTTCCATCAAATTAGCCACAGCACACACTATGGGCAAGCCACGTAGTATCCAGACCTGCATTGCTTGCCACTGTTCACATTCACTGCAGGATGTAGGCAATGTTCCATCATAAAGATATTTGTGGGTGGCTCCTTCATAAGAATAATCTTTCTTTTTGTGATGTGAACAACTGCTTCAGAATAAAAAACATTGGACTACCTTTGCACTATGGAGATGTGCTTCACGCCTTAACACAGCAAAGACAGTAGAAATACATCTTAGCAATTCCTGGATAGTTTTGCAAGCTGCAATGAGCAGAAGTCCATGTCTGAGGCTCGCAACAATCCTGTGGCAACAGAGTCATACTCGGAACTGATTTGTTTCATGTTCAGCATGGGCTACCTACAACAAGGTAGGCTATAAGCAGAGGTGGGGATGCATATGCAATTCATTCCATTGCTAGATATTTTGTCATGATAACAACATTCTCACAGGAGCAATGGCTGCCATTCCCTTTGCAACATCTCTGACCTGAGAAGATGTATACCGCAAATACAAGAGGTTTAGCAATGAAGGAAGCACTACAGAATGAGGAACATTCATTTGTTCACAAGTGACCCTCAGACAACTACCAGTGAGAGGTTCTGGGCACTGTGAGGCCCCATGCTTCTCCTCCCCAGCTGGCCAGTCAAACTTTGTCGTTGTTGTCATCTTCACCAACAGAGATGGCCTAGCCTCACGCAAAATAGTATCCCAGATCTTCATGCAGAGAAACTCAGAAGTAATTAAGGATTAGACCTGTGTAGCAGCTGAAAACTGAGCCTCCTAAACAGAAAACCATCCCAGCGTTCACTGTAGTCTTTGGCTTTCCTGTAAATTCAACTCAGATCCTTAATGTTGTTTTGCAGTTATCAGAGCCAGCAAGTTATCCAGATAGATACACTTCATGTGGTCAGTGACACTGTTCCTTGAGTTCCCAAAAGAGACACTCCCCTCCCATAATCACATCATGTCCAGTGCTCTAACCCACCCTGGGTGAAAGTTACAGAGCTGGGGAAATGTGATTGTTGAGTTCATGTGTGGGGTGTTCTGGCTCTGGGTCAGACACTGGTGCTGCCTCTGGTGACTTGGCTAATTGATGGGCAGCGGTATGCTGTAGTTCAATGTGCATGAGTCAAGTCATTAGGTATCGAGACAGGCAGAAAACAAAGATTGAAATCCAACAAGCATTCAGATGAAAGACAGAGTGCCTTGGGCTTATATAAGGATGGCAGCATCTGGAATAAATCCAGGGAGTAGAGCACTGAGATTTGAAATGGGGACTGAAAAATACTGGTGATCAATCTCATGGCTTTCTTATACAAGATCCAGTCTTCAAAAGCGACAGGAACAGGCTATCCGATCTAGCCAGAAGGGTTAAAAATTAATGCCTCCTCTTCAGAATTTGTTGAAAACCATGAGCTGGCATTTTCTTCCTTTGCTTGCAGATTTTTTGATCTGGTATGAAACACCCTTAGACCAGACTGACAAAGGACTGAGCATAATAAGCAGAGAGGCTTACTTAGGAGCCAGCGAGCAGAGGAGCATCTCAGAAGAGCAAGCATCCAGGGCCTTTTGTATGTCTGACAGACCACAGAGTCAAGGCAGAAAAGTCCTGGTGTCCCACGTTAAACTAAAGAAAGGGTTAGTGTGATCTGGCAGCAGGTTAGTACGAGAAAGGATTTTAATCCCTTTAAAGATACACATGGGGAGCTGTTCATAACCAACACAAAATGAATTATCTGCCCAGTGCAACAAGGAATCACTGTATCTGATTGTCCAGCTCTGGAGCCCTCAGTGCAGGAAAGACATGGACCTGTTGGAGCAGGTTCAGAGAAGGGCCACAAAAATGATCCGAGGGCTGGAGCATCTCTCCTAGGAGGAAAGGCTGAGAGAGCTAGGGCTATGCAGTCTGGAGAAGAGAAGGCTCTGGGAAGACCTTAGAGAAGCCTTCCAGTACCTGAAAGGGGCCTACAAGAAAGCTGCAGAGGGAGTTTTGACAAAGGGTAATGGCTTTAAATGAAAAGAGGGTATATTTACATTAGATATAAGAAATAAATTCTTCACCGTGAGGGTGGTGAGGCACTGGCACAGGTTGCTCAGAGAAGCTGTGGATGCACCCTCCCTGGCAGTGTTCCAGGCCAGGCTGCATGGGGCTTTGAGCAAACTGGTATAGTGGAAGGTGGCCCTGCCCATGGCAGAGAGGTGGAACCAGATGGTCTATAAGGTCCCTTCCAACCCAAACTGTTCTATCATCCTGTGATAGAAGGGATACATGACTGCAATAAGAAACTAGATTTTGTTCTATTTTTCCAGTCCGTTATTCTGTATTCCTGCAGTCATACGACTCAGATAGGTCAAGTAATGACATAGTTCATGAGATGGCCATGCACAGTCTCCAACAGCTGCTGAAAAACAAGACTGTGGGAGCCTAAATCAGCAAGAAATACAGTCTTTTAGCATCTCTCAGCCAAGGTCAGACTAGACAGAGCTTCCACCACCAAAAGTCCTAAAGAAAATCTTTTTCCTCTCCAGTAGCCTATCTCAGGTGGCTAAGTTAAGAAAGCAATTATATCATTTACATATGCCTATGATGACACCTTCGATAAAGAAAATTGGATTTTTGCCCCGGCAAGACAGCTGAGCAGGACACCATCTTGCTTGCTGGGGCACAAGAAGTATGGGAGATCGTAGAGTGAATTTAGCAGCTAACACAATATTTCTGAACTTCAGTCTCTTTCTGATACATCTGTCTCGTAACAACTTTTTATTCATAATAGTATTTCTCCTCCCAAAATTCAAGAAAGACCATCAACAAAATTTTCTAAAAGACTTCAAACATAAAAATGAAGTAGTGCTCTATTTTAAATACCTTTAGCACTACAGCACTTCTGACAAGTTTTATTTTCCTTTGTACATAAACCATTCTAGTTTGTATCTGTTATATCACATTCTAAGTCTTCTGTTAGCCTCCCTTTCCTTATAGTTTCAAGCAATTTACTATGTGGTAAAGGAAGACGAGGTCATGGTCTGTAAATCCCAAAATCATCACTAGTGCCTTTTTAAAACGTAAGTCTGGTATTTGATGTTCATCAGTACTGCATAATAATAGCTGATTTAAAGTGAGGATATTTCATTCATGCTAAAAGGAAAAATAATGCCAAGGAGATTTATCTAGACTTTCTTTGGTTTTCAAATGTGGTTACTCTTTCATTTAATCTTAGGACTAGATAATGTATTTATGCTGGGATTTCTTATGTTCTTTCACTTGACTTGCCCAGCCACCAATATATTATAACAAACTCTGTATAAACTTCTTGAAGGCCAGGCACTTTGAATATTCTTTCTTTGAGAGATGTACTTGTAACCTCATTCATTCTTTCTTTTCTTTTCCATTTAGGTGGACCAGTTAAGGTTTACTCTAAGTTTAAATGTGTTTGTCTGGTTTAAAGAACATTTCTGCTTTATTTTAGGGATAGAAAAAAAAAAATCCCTAAAAGCTAGTCTGATGCAAGCAGTCTATAAACTATGTATTTATTGTATTTTTTCCTCTAAATTCCCTCACCCATTACACAATAGCTCTTCATTTGATTTTCGCTTTATCCTCTCTGTGCTGCGTTTAAGTTCTCTCTTTAAGTGAAACATTAGTAATATAGCAGCAATGTCTGAGGCAGAGTCAAACCCATGCTGTCTGAGTGGGTTTGAAGCTAACCAAAATAAGCATGCACAAAACAGACTCTAGAAATAGCACCCTCCTACCCAACAGACCTAGATGTATTCAGTCATGGCTATGCAATTTAGCTACTACCTGTAGGGTTTTACTGCTTCCCACTCCACATCTCGCTGTCAAGCCACTCATGAGCCTCTTCTCACTGAAGAAGAAAAAAAGACAATTATCTTTCTTGCAGAAACCCCCCCAGAAGTGTGCACCCCACACAAGCCCCAGCCATACCTGTACCAAGGTGCTAGGAACGAAAAGGTTTGCCCCAGGTACACCTACATGCAAGGCTGGGGTTTGTTTGGCAAGGACTGAAAACAAAAGGAGCCAGGGCAACACGCACATGGCAGCGTGGCTGTGCAGGGTAGCGCCCAGAACAAATAGCAGAACTACACTTATAAACTGAGAACATTTTACAAATGGATACGGAAAATGCTCAGAAACAGCAGCTGCATTGAAAAATAATAACATTTGTAAAACTAGTTTAACATTTTTTTAAAGTCCATCCTTCAGCTCTTGGCCAGTTTGTGGCCAAACACAGCGATCTATACTCAAGCATCTCAATTTTTTTAACACAGTTTCCTGCAGACACAACAATACTGATATAATTCCCACTGATATAACAACATCATGTATTGCCAACCTCATTTATTGTTTTTTAATGGTTACCAATTTTCAACAAAACCCAACAGATACACAGAGGACTCAACAAATCATTCTACTCCTCCAGGCTTCTTGGAAAGACGTAGCCACAGAGAGGAAGTGTCCTGCAACAAGACACAAGCTTAGTGCAGAAGCTCAGGTACTGCTGGACCCTGGGGACTCCACATGAGGTAAAGTGAAGTTTCTACTGAAGGTGAAGTTTCACAGATTTTACACTGACCCATGCGACAAAAATAGTCACAAGCCTATGGCCACAGAAGTACTTGTTATTATCTCACAAATATTGGCATCAGTCCCAACATAAAGGATGTTAATATTATAACATAGACAAACAGTTTTAAGCAGAGGCTAGCTTGCTCATCTTAATTTTATGACCAAATTTCTCAGCAACCAGGAAAAACTCCAGCCACCCTAACTTTTCTGGTAATTTAAAAAAAAAAATCCAACAAAATAGTAGCAGAGAAAAGAGAGTTTAAACTTTATTCTAAGTGTAGGGTCTATTACACAGCAGTATAGCATACCTGTGGTTAGGCTGTTACGAGAATGCTGCACTCCACTGCCTGCATATCTTTACATTTATTTAAGGGATAACCTTGATTTCTTAGTGCTGTACTATATAATGCCATAAACAGCTGCTGAGATCAATAACTGAAGTTAAATCAACCTCCAGAGCTGTATGCAGAGAGCATACTACGGTGCCACTGAAGGAATCTAATTGTATTTTAAAGCAAACCATAGCATTGTAAGACAGCAATGTTTTCCTCTGCTTGGGGGGAACGGGGGGTGTCCACAGATCTGAACTCTTCAGCTTTCTGCTGACATACAATATGCACTAGATGGTGGGTAGGATGATAAAGCCTGAAGTCTGCGCTGATTAAGGGACACGGGGAATGGAAAAACTCATTGAAGACTGCTGCAAAGTGAAAGCACATTAGCTAAAGCTCATTAGATTCCTGTATGGGTACTTTTTTTCTGAATCAGAGGGTCCACACAGAGCTGAATGCACTTCAACTAACGTGGTTTCACATCACACTCTAACTTATTATATCTTGACTCTACTGGACATGCGCTTTAAAGCTCTCAATGCTTCCACAGTGAGGTAAAATAGACATCCAAACAAATGAAGAGAGGGCCCCAAGTGCCAGATTACTATCTCTTAAAGGTCCTCAATCTCTTGTAAGAAGTCTTGTTAAAGCTCCTAAGGCCAGTCACTTCTAAGCAGCTAACAGAGATGGCTGTGGCCGCCTGCTCGTCCCACCCTGTTACCCGCTCTTTGTGCCACAGCAGGGGCTGCAGAACAGGCAGCACACACTCACCGCAGAACACAGCCCAGCATCCTGACATAAACCTGAAACAAAGATGACCTAAATTAACATGCTGAGCCATGGCTGCAGCTGCCGCAGCTCTTACTTCCAGCTCCCATGAGATAGGTGCAGAGGGCTAAAGCTGTGTCTGTTGGTATGAAAGTGAGAAACCTGTCCTAGCTCACCACAGCCTGCAGGTCCACTGGAGGACTTGGAGCCCTGTGCCAGCAATGTGCAGCCTTCTCAGAGCTTGCAATAAGCACTCCTACTCTTCTTCCATTTTCACAAATAAATTCAAATGACAGACAAAACCCTCACCTGTTTGGAAAGGAATGCCTTCTTCCAGAAGGGCTATGATCACTCCTCCCATCTTCAAACTCTTTTCTTTAAGACCTACGTGATGTCTCAATTGTGACAGCTTCAGAGAAGCGTGAACAGCCTTTTACACTCACACAGGGTACTTCATGAAAGCTCAGCATCTTATTTTGGCCAGATTAATTTGTCCTTATTATAATTGTACCTAACTGCTTTAGCATCCCTTAAATTTATGCATGTTCATAATGTTTAACTGTGACCAAAAGCTGTAAGAGTTGGCAGAGTTTCAAACTTTTATTACATCTAGAGCAGCGTTGTGACATTTCTCAGGGAGAAGAAAAACAGGAGTAGTAGCAGCAAGCAGAGGAAAACCCTGAACTGAAGGGCGGGGGGGGGAAGCACTTCAAAATACAGAATAAAAAAAGTACATGATGAAAAGCAGGAAATAGATCTGAGAAGTGAAAAGAAAATAATTGCAGTCTATTTATAGAAGACTTACTATAAAAACAGTAAGAGGGAAGTAAGGAAATTGACCTGACATAAAATCACCATTGCTCATGCAGCCTATGACTTTAGCCCTCCGTTACAGAGCTGATGAACTACAATGAGGACTGCACAAAGCATAGTCTTCACCAAGGGCACAAGTTGTGATAAAGTACCCTGCACCTCAGAAGGTTTGTTTTTGTCAGTTTTCCTATTAAGAAGTAATAGTTGCTTACTGAAACCAGAGGCGGGCGGAAAAGGAGGAGGGGAGGGAGCAGCCCTGAAGTTCTTCGCAAACATATCTGTACCCTGTGAGCTACAGTTAAACCTAAACCTCATCTTTGCTAACAGTATGAAATCCCATTCCAATTTCCATGGAAATCACCAATATCAGCACTGACTTCAGTGGGTTTGATTTAGTCCAAATGTCTCCAAAAAATGTCGGATAAAAAGCTGGTAGGATTGAAACTAATACTATCTCATTCTTCCCCACATTCATCCAAAAAAAAAAAAAAAAAAAAAAAAAGAGTTTCTTCACTTTCAGAAATGGTCCTACTTCTTCCCAACCTTCAGTTTTCCTTTAACCTACTAAATCTCTTTCATAACAAAGTACTTGGCACAAACACATTTATGAGATAGAGACATTCGTATAAAGATCTCCAGGATTTAGGGTGCTGTTATTGATTTCAAGATGCAAGTTCCAATCCTATGAAGTTTTCAGTGTCCTCTAAAATGGGAGCACTGTCCTTGCTCCTCTGGACTCAATTTATACAAGATTAAATGCTTTCCTGGGATACGGACCTAACAAATCCATTGCCTCGGTTCAGCTACGTTGGAACCTTAAGACCAGATGCAGAACAGGTATTGAATACTGATTTGTTTCACTTTACTAGACCATTTGCATAATGATACATTTTCAGCTTTGGACTTTGTATTAGAAAGGCTAGTATTTGCATTCACCTTTTTAAAAAAATTTTGTGAAAAAATAATTGTGAGCATCCAAGATTCTTCCATATCTAGGAAAATGAATTTTAAGAGAAAAAGTAGTTTAATCAAAATAATGTTTTGTGCCAATTAAGACAGTCACTTTGGCAAGTACAACTATGAGGTGGGTACAATAATCTAGGCTGGTTATATTGACAAATCAATAGTGGTTTTAATAATTCAGTAATCAACAGGATACTGCATTAACTTATTCTGGAAAAAGGGTAAATCTCAAGTCAAAGTGCAGAATTATGCATTCAACAGTCTCATTCTTCTCGGCTTTTAGCAGTTAGCTTTTAATTTAATCATCACTTTACAAACATAAACACGTTCACTGAAAGAAGTTTCTGCTATGAATTGTTCTAGCTACTGTACAAAGAAAAAGATTATAATTTTAATAATCTAGATCACAGAATAAAATATACAAGGAGCCCAGAGAAGAGATTTAGGATAATTTCAAACCTGAACAAAAAGTATATCTGTACTCAGACCTTTCAATTTTGCAGTGTAACAGAGTCATTGCAAAAGCTAGCTCTCTGTTAATCCTGTGAGAAAACTCTCTAAACTGATGATTCCTCTATGTGGCAATTGTCCCATTTGCCAAAATTAGATGAAAAACAATCTGATTACACACCTGTGAGTATAGAACTGTCCATCAAGTTGGCAGTGGTATATATAAAATACTCAAATTCATCTTGATGTTGTGCTCATGGATCACATGGATGCCCTATGTTTTCAGGCTGCTATTGTCTTACACCTGAAAATGAAAACCATTCCAGAAGTGAAAATAAATAACCAAGGTCAAAGAGCACAGGTAGGCTAAAGGACTTTGTCTACTGAGAGACACTCATATCTTGGCAATTTATGTGTGCATTGTAGAGGAAAATCAATCCTTTGTTCTCTTCAGACCACAACACCACCAAATCAGCTGAGTCAGAGAA